>NC_081541.1:42512330-42731220 GCF_901000735.1 Corylus avellana
AGTCCAAAAGGACCCAACACATTATTACTTTTTTTCTCATATTAATCAAATCTACTACACAATTCCGGTCCACTTTCTTTTTCAAGCTTTTGACAAACACATTTCTAGGAGGACTAAGGTCCCAAACTTTGAGAGCAGGAATTTTTTATGAGGAGCAAAACTATGAGAAAAAGAAGATATTTTTGGGTAAAAATTTGATTTTGAGGTACAACCCATAAAAAATAAAAATAAAAAACTTAAATTTTGGAGGCATTTTAAAATTTTTATAGAATTTTAAAAAAATTTGAAAGGCTAATATCCAAGAACATGGGTGGCTCAATTATTTAAAAATATGGGTGGCTCAGAATACACCACACACTCTAGAAATAATCTCGAACAAACAATACAAACCATACAAAACAACATCCACAAGGCATAATTAGATCGTATAGATCTACCCTCCTCAACAAATCTCTGTCAAAATACAAAGACAGTAAAATCAACAATGTATCTCATCTCAGTAATCTTGTTGTACATGGAACTAAGATGCAGGATTTCAAAGAAGTAGAAAAGAAAAGAACAAAAAATAAATAAATCACATAAAATATTAAGATTTAAGTGGTTCGGCATAAGAAGTTTACATCCATTGACAGAGACAACTCAAAAAAAATTCACTATAAAAAAATAAAGTACAAAACAGTAAGGAAAAAACCACTCAAAACCTGAAACCTCAAACATTCAAATCTCACTCTCAAAAAAAAAAAAAAAAAAACTATATTCTTCTCTAAGTGCCTTAGGACACAACAAAGTGAGAACACACAAGTGAGATTACGGCTTCTTAGGATGTCCAGCCTCTCTTTTATGGTTAGCAAAGTTGGTTTACTTCTCCTAGAATTAATGCAAATTTAAAACCAACTCAAAGAAGGAAAAGAAGACAGTCGGCTACAACTTCAAAAGGCCAAAACAAATATGACAATACTTGCTGAGCCCCACTCTACACAATTAATGACAGTAGCACACCAAATCAACCTAGTTTTCCCATCAATGCAAAATGTACTATAAATATCAATGATCCAACAGATTAATTTCGTCATCTAGATCTCTTGAACACAAAACTTTACCAGCACCTGAGAAAGCATGAGGATGCTCCAAGCTCTCTCCTTTCCTTTATGTACTTGTTTCTTCTTCCTCTTTATCCTGGTCAAGTGTTGGAAGAAATCCAAACCCAATGGCCAAAACCATAGGTTGCCCCCAGGGCCATGGAAACTGCCTCTTATTGGGAACTTGCACCAGCTAGCATTTTCATCACAACTACATCTTTCCATGACAGCCTTAGCCAAGAAACACGGACCCATTATGCAACTGCAACTGGGTGAGGTATTGGCTATAATCATTTCATCTCCAACAGTAGCCAAACAGGTGCTAAAGACGCATGACACTTCGTTCGCAAATCGCCCTGGCATTTTTGCTGTTGAAGTCGTGACGTATAATTATTCAGGTACGTTAAATCATCATTTATTTTAAAAGCTTAAGCCAATAAAAATAAACGAGTTCGATTATCTAATATATATATATATATATATATATATATATATATATATATATACTAACACTCTTCCTTACATGTCGGCTCAAAAGGTATCGTCTTTACTCCGTACGGCGATTATTGGAGACAAATTCGAAAGATTTGCGTGATGGAGCTCCTAAATGCTAAGCGCGTCCAGTCATTCAGATCAATAAGAGAAGAAGAGGTGTTAAATCTTATTGAATCCATTTCCATGTCCGGGGGATTTCCAGTAAATCTCAGTGAGAAAGTCCACTCCATGATGAATAGAGTAATTTCCAGGGCAGCATTTGGGAAGGAGTGCAAATATGAAAAAGAGTTCATATCTTTGGTGAAGGAAATCTTTAGCATCGGTGCAGGCTTCCATGTATCTGATTTGTTTCCTTCACTCAAGTTCCTTAATTTCCTTACAGGAATGAAGCCTGCCTTGGAAGAAATACACACAAAACTAGACAAGATTCTCGATGACATAATCGAGGATAAGATGCAAATCAGCTCCATTTCAGCCAGCAATGGCAACGACTCAGTCGATCATAATGATATAGTTGATGTTCTTCTGAAACTTCGGCAGACAGGCAGGCTTGACGTCGGGATAAACCACATCAAAGCTGTCACTCTGGTATGAAACTAAAATATACAAATTTATTGGCCACATTTCTATTTTTTCTTTTTTTGTTCTCTATAAAATACAATGAAGCACTTTCAATTTTATTTGATTTTGACTTTTAGGTTTTAGTATGAGAGCCTTCTATCAAGACACAGTGTAACTTAGGTTTTTTACGCCCGTTAATGATAACTGGCTACATACATCAGCTTAGAACACCAAAACACGTGGAGAGAAAAACACCCGATCACTCATATTCTGAGAATATGTGTGATCACTTGCTTTCCTCTCCATCTGTTTTTGTGGTTCAAACTGATGTTGTAAGCTATTATTGGTAGGTGTAAAGTACTTGGTTTAGAAGTTAATTACCTAGTTTACACATTTTTTGCCCAAAACTTATATGTCTATTAAATATCTTAGAAGAGAACTTTCTTTTAGAATACAAAATTTTTCTAGTCTGATATAAAACATGTTAAAAAAAAAACACGTTTAAAATTAAAAAGATTAGACATAAAAGTATACTTGTTATATGGGAGTGAAAAATTAAAAATAAAATGCTACTAATCCTCCCAAGTGCTCACTCCCTAACGTGTCAGTAAATATTACCATTAAATGCTACATATATATACTTTTATTTGTCATTTTATCTAACGAGAAAATTTAATTTTCATTATCACATCAAGGAGTGTATGTAACACTCCTCAAAATTAAACATTTGTTGGGCAACGGTATAAAAAGTAATATTTATACAAGAGTTTTAACTTCCTGCAAAATCATAAGTGTATATGCCGTTGTGCTCTTGTAATTGAAAATCCTTTTTCCAGGACGTCGTCTCTGCAGGAAGTGAGACATCAGCAACTACAATAGAATGGGCAATGTCAGAATTGTTGAGAAACCCAAGAGTGCTAGAAAAGGCCCAAGCCGAAGTGAGACGAGTCCTTGGGGGGAGCAGGAACATTGATGAGACAAACATTCATAAACTAGATTACTTGAAATTAGTTGTCAAAGAAACTCTCCGATTACACCCTCCAGCTGCCTTAATCCCAAGAGAATCAACGGAAAACTCTCAAATTTGTGAGTATCTCATTCCAAGCAAAACAAGAGTACTCGTTAATGCATGGGCCATTGGAAGAGATCCAGAATATTGGATTGATGCAGATTCCTTTTCCCCAGAGAGGTTTCAGGGTTCTTGCACTGATTTTAAAGGGACCAACTTTGAATTCATTCCATTTGGAAGTGGTAAGAGGATATGTCCAGGCATATCATTTGCTCTAGCAAACATTGAACTTGCTCTTTCTCAGTTGTTGTATCACTTCAACTGGAAACTTCCCAATGAGATTAAACCAGAAGAACTTGACATGTCTGAGTTTCTCGGATTGTCTTGTAAGAGGAGGAATGATTTGTACCTAGTTGCCACTCCTTCAATTTATCGTCTAAGTTAAAGACTCTGAATAGGGATGTCGTACCTGGGATTGCATTGTATTGGCAATTGAAATCTTTATGTTACAATCCTCTAGGTGTTAGTATTGGAATCTCTCCCTACCTCTCTCAAATTACTAAAGAGTAGCATTGTGTTGGTCTTTATTTCTATGTAATAATCCTTGTCCTTGTCCTAGTCCGAATGCAGCCTATAAGTCCTAATCCTAATCTAAGTCAGTATTGTGACCTTCAAGGGGACTGCTCTCCTCTATCCGTGGCTTCTCCGGTGCTCCCCACTACCGCCTCGCTCCACTGCTATCGGTGTTTTGTGATTTTTTAATTTTCTGCTTTGTATTTCCTTTGTGTTTGTTGTGCTATCTATGTTTTAGTTTTCTTGTATTTTTGTGTTGTTTTGTAGGTTATTTGGGCTTTTGTCTCCCTGATCTGTTGTTGTGTTTTATTTTGGAGACTTTTGTGCCAAAATATAGGGGTGGTCTCTCCTCTCCAACAGCTCCTGATTGAAATGCAATGCCTCTTCAAGCTGGTCAACATCTTGGCCAGCTTCTTCAAACACCCTTTATGGTGCCCTTTCTTGGTTTTTCAACCAAGATCCAGAGGACCAGGCCATTTTTTGGCCAATTTCCTATTATTTGCTTGTATTTACTGCAGTGCATTTTCATTTTGGCAATGTTGTTGGGGAGCCCTCCTTTATTTTTGACTTTAGGATCGCCTACTCTCTCTTCCTTCTGGATCAGGAGTGGGAAAGATCCTCCCATATAATCACTTTCCTTATTTGATTAGGAAAAAAAAACAAAAAAATGGTAACCAAAGGGAAGTTATGCAAAAGAAATCCTGCCAACTTTCCAACCCAAGGTCTATTTACGCAATCTATTTAAAGGCTCGTAACAACTTGGTTTGACTCTACATCTCGGGTTCAAGTCACAGAATGGCCAACTTATAGAATAAATTGGGCCACTGTGGACATCAGATTCAAAAGCATAGTAGTATGTTGTGATTCTGAGTATCTTATATGGTTTAAATATAATCTTCACCAAGTGTCCCATATGACTTAAATAAATCTTGACCATGTTTATATAAGCTCTTAGGCACCCTCCCATTATAAACTGGTTTTCAAATGTGAGTTTTACTCAAAGTTTGTATAATTTAGTATTAGATCCAACAATATCTTCACCTTCCGAGAAATAGCTGGAACGTACAATTGGAGACTAAATTTGGTTATAAGATGCGGGAGCTATTCGCAACCACGAATTCAAGGTTCGAGCAATTGTTTGATGATCGATGCACTAACACAAGGAACAGATCTAATAATCATGGCAGAGGATCAAGAATGAGCCGAACAGGCTCAAGCACCAATGGATCCACAACTCCTAAAGTGGCTAAGCTAGATTTTTCACATTATTACTGTAACTAGGACTAGATTAGTTGGATATTTTGGGTAGGCACCAACGAGGAAGAGAAGCTACCCTTAGCAACCTACCACCTTCAAGGAGATGCTCAGTTGTGATAACAACTCTTTCGAGATGGTGCACGAGGTCACATGAGAAGCTTTGAAAGATGACCTCCATGCTAGGTATGGACCAACCTCTTTTGAGAGGATTTCTTTGGGGACTAGTCAAAAGTGGAGTATGTAAGTCCTAATCCTACTTATGTAAGAGTGCAAGTCCAAGAGGGACTATAATTCCTAATCCTAGTCTAAGTCTTTTTTTTTTTTTTTTCTCTAATCAAAAAAAGGTTGGAGGGGAAGACTAATTGTGGCTATTCTACTTGGGTGTGACCATAGTAGCACTAACTCGCGGGGGACTACTCAGGAGGGACCTAGACGATGGAAACCACTGGTGCACCCTCAAGACCAGCCGAGTCATAGCTTAACCGCCCGTCCTACCAAGGCATCAATGGGAAACAAGGTGGTTTATACTAATCAGGCATGAGGATTCTCAATTGCGAAGATTTGAAAACACACCCTAATACTTACGTAACCACTTGAAAATTTCCTTGTTCCATTAAACCACCACTTTTGATAGTATTGGAATCCTAGTCTAAGTCATTGTTGTAAGTTTTAACATTTATTTAGTTATAGTATTGGAATAAAGTATTGACAGAAAATTACTTAGTAAAATCAACACTTGCGTTGTGAGGTCTTGAGATCCTTCTAAAATAACTTAAGAATTAATTAATTATTATAGTATTGGAATAAAGTATGAGCAGAGAATTATTCAGTAAAATTAACTCCCCCAAGATGAGTTTAGTAATGTGGTCCAAAGCTAGTCTCCTAATAACATAAGAATGATTTAATGAAATTAATAGAAATAAGATTAAATAATAATAGCACTAGTGTAGTAATAATATAACAATAATATTATTTAATGATGAGGCATTTAAGTAATAAAGATTTTAAGTGATTAAGATATTGGAAATAAGTTTTAGTGGTAAATATATAGTTGCTTGTACGTTTAAGTTGTAGTAGTTTAAACTAAATGGAGTGGGTCGTAGGTTTTAGTGGTAGTTATTGCATGCATTCTGAAGAGTTGGGGATTCAAGTTGATAAGGAAATTAACTCACACAAAAAATAAAAATAATAAAAAGTTGATAAGGAAATTCTATTTATAGGCTTTGGTTGGATGGGAGAAGATAGCCTTATCTAAATAGATAAATGATGACTGAAAAAAAAAAAAAAAAAAAAAAAAAAAAAAAAAAAAGTAGCCATGAGAGGATGAGTTTTCTTAGTGATGCCTAATCGACTGGAGGATTCAGCAATACTAGTGATTACATTGGCAATGGCGTCAACTTTCTTTTCTTCTTTCTTCTTGCATGCAATCATGGAAATTGTTAAAGAATAGCAATTTAAATTGAGGTTTTCAACCAGCAATTAAAGAAATACATATTCCAAAGTCTATTTCTTAAAACATTAATATTTAATTCACCAACCCCAACAACCAGTTGGAACAAACTATACAAACCAAACAAAACAAAACAACCACCACAACACCAAATTACATCCATCCAATCTAAAATCAACAGAGTAATTATCTCATCAACAAACATTCTGCCAAGACAATGACAGTAACACACCAATCTCAGCCACTACCTCAACCTCAACCTCACTTTCCCATCAATACAAAACATTATGCGCTATAATCAATTATTATGGAACTAGATCTCCAGTTCAAAACCTGTTCTTTCAAAAATAGGATAAAATTGTCATTTTACAAATTTTTTTAACAATTTTATCCTTTTATTTAATGACCTAACATAGTAATGATGACAAATATGATTTTGTACAAACCACTACCCCTATGAACCAAGTTTTCAGGATCAACATCTCCACAATTTAGAGTTTATTTGAGATTGCGTTTGAGAAATAGAACTTTTAAGTTAAAAAATATTTTTTGGAAAAAGCTTCATTTTTAAGTTTTTGTCAAAAGTGTGTTTTGGCTATTTTTAAGCTTTTTGGACTCTTAAAAGTGCTTTTAATTATTTTACTAAATGAGTTTTTTTTTTTTTTTTTTAAACAAACTTTTTGTATATTAAACGCACTTTTAGGCTTATCAAACGCAATTTCAAACAAGCCCTTAAAAATATTGCCAATTTGCCATGATAGCATTTTGTATTATCCAAGGCCAGGAACATGAAACTTACTATTTGTGTTACAAAGGCATATGCCATAGGTCAACCCAAATCTCACATTTTCCTCCAAACCCTCTTCCACTTCTTCTTCAACGCAGAAAAAATAAGGGGAATCACTGTGTAAGAACTCTGCATTTTCTCTTCTCTTCTTACTCTGTTTCTTCTTTCCTTTTATGTTTGTGATCATGGGCTTCATTTAGTTAACAGGATTCCTTTACTTATTTGAGATTTAGTTTTGAGCAGAATTTGTTTTTGAGAGAAACTTGCCTCCTTTACTGGCTTTGAGCACCGGTTCAGAAGTGGAAGATTTCTTTTTTCTCTCTTTATTTTTTTTTTTTTTCCATTTTTTTGTTTCTGTGCTTCTCAAAATAGAGTATAAAATTTAGATTTGGTCATCTAGATCTCTTGAACACAAAACTTTACCAGCACCTGAGAAGGCAAGAGGATGATCCAAAGTCTCTCATTTCCTCTATTTACTTGTTTCTTCTACCTATTTATCCTGGTCAAGTGTTGGAAGAAATATAAAGCCAAAGGCCAAAACCAGAAGTTGCCCCCAGGGCAATGGAAACTGCCTCTTATAGGGAACTTGCACCAGTTGGCTTTTTCATCACAACTGCATCATTCCATTACAGACTTAGCCAAGAAACATGGACCTATTATGCAACTGCAACTGGGTGAGGTGTTGGCTATAGTCATTTCATCAACAACAGTAATCAAACAGATGCTAAACACACATAACACTTCGTTTGCAAATCGGCCTGCCATTCATGTTGTTGAAATTGTGACTTACAATTATTCAGGTACGTTAAATCACCATTTATTTCAAAGTCTTTAAGTTCATAAATAGACTGAATTGGGGAGTTAGGATTCGAATTCAAAACTTTTGCTATAATACTATGTTAAATCGCAGTTTTTTTCCAAAAACTTATAGTTATAGGAATTGATGAATTAAGTCTTCTTTTTTTTTTTTTCCTATTCAAGAGGGGAACGGGGGAATGACATAAACATAAAAGACAAAGGGAACTGCGTCATCATAAAATAGTTGAGAATGGGTCAAACAACCTAGCCCATTAAAAAAATGATACCACCATAAAGGGCGGTCTTATACCAGCAGAAGACGGTATCAACACAATCATCAATAGTCGTTTAAAGGTAACAAACATGACCATCAGTAGTCAGTTGTTGAGAGAATAGCACAACCCAAAAAAGTGAAAAAAGTCAGCAAAAGACCGTCTCCAATACAGTAATAAACTGAAAACAACCAAAGACAAAAAACACGAAGAATAGAAAAATACAAGGAAAATAAAGACAAGCATATGTCGGAGGATTCATTAGGTCTTTTAATTCAGTCTAACATCACTCTCACATGTTGGTTCAAAAGGTCTCGCCTTTGCTCCGTACAACGATTGTTGGAGACAAATTCGAAAGATTTGTGTGATGGAGCTCCTAAGTGCAAAGTGCGTCCAGTCATTCAGATCAATAAGAGAAGAGAAGATGTGTAATCTTATTGAATATTCCCTTTCCATGTCTGGGGGATTTCCAATAAATCTCAGTGAGAAAGTCTTCTCCATGATAAATAGAGAAATTTCCAAGGCAGCATTTGGGAAGGAGTGCAAATATGAAAAAAGTGTTCATATCTGTTATGAATATTATGTTAGGATTATTTACTTATTATTTACTTCCTTAGGCATTATTAGTCTACTAAGTTTACCTTTCCTTAGTTTACTAGGTTTACCTTTCCTTAGTTTATTAGGTTACTTGTCTCTCTATAAATAGAGGTCTTTGTATTCATTATCATAACAGAATATCAATACAATGTAGTCCATTGTGTGCTTCTGCTCTCCCTATTATTCTTTCGCTCTTCTATATCTCTTCATTATTCCAACATGCTATTAAAGCATTCTAACATGGTATCAAAGCCACTTTTCTGTGGCATTCAATAAACATGTTTTCCTTTTTGTCGAATTTTAGTCTCATTGCCCTACATCAAGCGCCGCCAAAATTTCTGCTACCCATAGTTTCAAAATCGTGTCAGCCTATAAATCCAAAGCCGCTTAGCCTGCGCCACCGCTGCCCTCGCAGGAGCTACACGCTCCTTCGCTGACGACAGTTTAGACACTGCCAAGTACAGATCCAAAGAGCGTTGAATCGTCCAAATCTTCCAAGCTTCCACGCTCACATGGGCAACCAGAAGGTTCTGTCCGTCAGTAAACGCGCCTCCACGCACGTCCCAAGAGTAGTTCATGCACCGGCAAGACTCGCCTAATAATCTTTTTGTTCCTTTACGTGCCTCCACAAAGCTCCAATCACATCCGCGGTAGTGCCAATCGATAGATCTAGGACAAACAAGTCTAGATCCATCTAGCACAGCCTCAACAAATGATCCACGCGCCACTCGAAGATGAAACCATTCCCTACGCGCCGCCCCGTCGGCCCGTTCAATAAGGTTGGACGTCCACCTTACAGATCTAGTGCTGCCGGTCAGAAATCCCCAAGAACACCGCCATAAGATATCGGATGCGCCTCCACGCGCCGGTGGTAGCTCCTGCGCGTGGGTTTCACGATCTCCGGTGCCTCTACCCATTCCGCGCATGCACCACACATGCCTGGGTCATCAGCCTGCCATGTCAGCCCTTGTCCACATCAGCCCTATGCCATGTCATCTAGCGCCATGTTAGCGGAGCTGCCACATCATCAGATCTTCCACGCCAACTTCACTGCCACGTCAGCGCCTTTGCCACATCATCACATCGGCCATGTCAGCACCTTGCCAAAGTTGACTTTTTGTATTGACTTTTGACTTTCTACAATGTTGATTGTTGATTTTGACTAGACTCAAAGTTGACCAACCAGGTGTTTCCCACTCAATTTTTCATCCTAATTTAAAATTTGTGGTCTATTTTTGCTTTTGGCATCTCTATATGGTAGAAAACAAGATTCTTCTCCAAATTTAGGCATTTGTTTTATGCGGTTCAAGTCAATTCATGCATTGTTTAATTCGGTTCCATAGCGTTTTTCTTTGGCGCAGTTCAATCCGATTCATTTTTCTTGTGGTAGGCACTCCAAGGGTTTTCGGGCCAAAGAAGCCTATTTCAATCGGCCCACTTATACCTTGTCAAATGCCGCTATCACCAGTCACTGCAGCCTCTCCTAGGCCATTGATCCATTATTAGTGAGAATTTTTTTGGGTCAGACCTTTCAATAGTCCAAGGGTTTCAGGTATGATTAGCCTCTTCAACTGGCCATTTTTCTCCCTACTTAGCTCAGCCGACTAGGCGAGACGGTCTACTAGTTATAATTTTTTGGGTCAGACTTTAGCTCAGCCAACCAGGCGACATAGTCTAAGGGTTTCAGGCATGATTAGCCTCTTCAACTGGCCTTGCTTATCTCAGCTAACTAGGCAAGATGGTCTACTAGTTAGAATTTTTGGGTCAGACTTTAGCTTAGCCGACTAGGCGAGACGGTCCAAGGGTTACAGGCCAAACAAGCCCCTTATAACCGGCCCTGCTTTCTCTCCGCTCGACCAGACGAGGCCAATTATTTCATTACTAGTATATGGTTTTCAAGTCAAATTACCACCAAGTGAACCAAGCTCCAACTTAAATGCATAGCGCAATTCAGGCAGAATCCACCGGTCTCTAGCAACTTTTATGGCATTACTCCGACAACTCTTTCGGCACAAGCAGTTTTTTCAGCAAATTCATTTTTCTTTCCCTTTTCTTTTATCCAAACTCAAGTTTATACTTTGAGTTTGAGGGAGGATGTTAAGAATATTATGTTAGGGTTATTTACTTGTTATTTACTTCCTTAGGTATTATTAGTCTACTAAGTTTACATTTCCTTAGTTTAGTAGGTTTACATTTCCTTAGTTTATTAGGTTACTTGCCTCTTTATAAATAAAGGCATCTGTATTTATTATCATAACAGAATATCAATACAATGTAGTCCATTGTGTGCTTCTACTCTCCCTATTATCCTTCCGCTCTTCTATATATCTCCATTATTCCAACATGCTATTAAAGCATTCTAACAATATCATTGGTGAATGAAATTTTTAGCCTCAATGGAGGCTTTAACTTGCCTAATGTGTTCCATTCCCTTCACTAAAGTTCCTTGGTTTGCTAACTGGAATGAAGCCTGCATTAGAGAAAATACACAAAAAGATGGACAAGATTATCGACGATAAGATGGAAAAAAGAGCCACTTCAGCCAGCAGTGATGGCTTTAGTGATCATAATGATATTGTCGGTGTGCTTCTGAAACTCCGAGAGACAGGCGGCCTTGACTTTGATATCGGGAGAAACCACATCAAAGCTATACTCTGGTATGCTACTCACGTTTTTTTTTTTGAAGCTTTTTTTGTTTTATTTTATTTTGACTTTTAGATTTTAGATTTTAGTTTTTAATTTTGTAAATTTAAGACTTGAGTTTATAATCAATTTCAATTTGAGACTTTCGCTTTTTTCTTTTATCAAATAAATAACAAAAATAAGGAAAAAAATCCATGTAACTTCCTTAAATTAAGATACAAATATCCTACAAGCTGCTCAGTAGGAAAATTTTAAAGGAAAATATCCTTTAAGTTGTG
This sequence comes from Corylus avellana, assembly GCF_901000735.1. NCBI lineage: Eukaryota > Viridiplantae > Streptophyta > Magnoliopsida > Fagales > Betulaceae > Corylus > Corylus avellana. The sequence continues at coordinate 42,524,130 of NC_081541.1, forward strand.
TGTTTCTCACGAGTAATGATATAAGGAGAACTAAAGTCTTCCTAAAATCCTCTCAAATGTGATGTGTCTTTTAAAATTACCAATAAATTTGAGAGGATCATTATTGAATTTTGATTTTTTAGTGATTTTAAATGACATATCATATTTGGGAGAACTCTAGTCCTCCTCCTTATATCATTACTCGTTTCTCACATGCTAAATTCTATCTTTTGTCTGCGCGTGGACATGTGTAGCGTAATTATGATTGAATGTTGGAGCAGCCCTTGTCTCATACAAACAATCCAATTAGCAGTTAATTCATTGATGTCCGGAATTTTGGCCGCTCAATGCTCATCACAAGGCCAAAAAAATATTTACCGACAACCTTCAAGAATGAGTGTTTTTTTTTTTTTTTTGAGATAATAGTGCTAAATTGTTCAAGAATGAGTTTTATTTAAGAATGTCTTTAATATTATTTGATTCTCTTATTTATTGTAATCAATTTTTTAAGTGTTATTTATACAATGAAATAAAAAAATTAAAAAAAAATAAAAACTTAAAACTTAAAAACTTTAGAAAAAAAAAGATAATAAATTTTTTTTAAGAAAAAAAAAAACCAAAAAGAAATTAAACTTAAATTTAAAAAACTAAAAAATAAAAAAAAAAATAAAAAGCTGCTATGGATTTTTTGGTTAATAGGGTGAACTTATTCTCTGGTGGGAAGATGGATTGGATTGAGAGGTGATGCCTATGCCTCTTCTTTATCGATAGGAGCGGTCGGGAATGAATACCTATATGCTCTGTTTGCTAAAGGAATGGACACCGGACCCAAAAAAACATCTCACACTATTCCTTTCAATATAAACTCCAATTTTCTTAGTTTTTACATCACATCAATTATTTTTTATTACTATTCAAATAAAAAAAATCACTACAAAACAAATGTTTTCATTTTTTATACAAAACATTCTTCACACTATTCCTCTCAAAATCAACCCCAAAATTATTATTTTTTACATCACATCAATCACTTTTTATTATTATTCAAATAAAAAAATCACTACAAAACAAATTGTTTCACTTTTCATACAAAACATTCTTACTTTTTTTTCACATCAATCAAATCTGCTACAGTTCCAGTCCACTTCATTTTTTAAGTCCTTTGCCAAACACACCCACCGGAATCAAACTCGTGTCTTCGAGATGAAAAGACGATGTCCCCACTGGACGAAAGGGACATAAAGCAATTCTTTCGGCCACCTCGAGGATAGGATTTTTTTTTCCCTGTTGTTAGTATATATATATTTTTTTTAACTTTCTATTTATTTTTTTGAAAATTTTAATTTTAAGGGTGTTTATGCAAATTTATTTTCTAAACCTAGGGTATTTTCATCATTTATATTTTTTAACGATTTTGACAAACGGAGGGAGGTTTTGTAACAAAATGGTAATACAGTGCGATTGAGTGTGACAAGTGCTAGTTCACACAGTAACTTAAAATCGCATAGTAGTTCATGGGAGAAAATAAAAGGGAAAACTTCACTGAAGATCCCCGAACTTCCACCCGTTTTGAAATACTCCCCCTAAACTTCAAAATCTCTCAATTTAGTCTCCTGAACTTTCAATTGCTCTCAATTTGGACCCCTTCGTCAATTTTAGCCGTTAAAAATACCAAAAAAGACCAAAATATCCCTGATTTTTATTTTTTTTAAATTAAAAAAAAAACATTTTGGAAGTTGAAATTTTATACAAAAGTCAGGGGTATAAACGTCATGTAACATTTAAAATTTGACGGAGTGGTCCAAATTGAGAACAATTAAAGTTCAAATGACTAAATTGAGAGATTTTGAAGTTTAGGGGGGGTATTTCAAAATGAGTAGTGTTTGAGGGTTTTCAGTGAAGTTTTCCCAAAATAAAAATCACCCTAATTATGGTTACAAAAGTCACTTCAAATTAAGAAATTAAAAATCTAACCGTTGAAGTTGACGGGTGAGATGATGATCACTTGATGGCTTTAGCTATTCAATAGCCATGCTTAGCGGTACCACACATGTAATAAGCTTTTACAATTTTTTATGTTTTATTTGTGCAATAAGCATAATATTTTATCTAATTGACCCTTCCACCGCTTTTTTTTTCCATGCTTTTCGCTACGCACTTTATTTATTAAGATGAATTTATACGTAAAGAATGCTACAGTTACAGGTTCATGTGGACGCTTCTTAGGGAATATGCAAGAGAGACTTGCTAAATAACAGTCTTCAATAATGTTCATTGTGGATGTTGTACTACATAATTTGATACCATTGTCATTTTGAGTTTACAAGTTGGACCATCGTTTTCTACCCAAAATTGTGTGATTTGGGAGTTGAAGTTTATATGGGATTTGTTGATCTTGTCTCATTAGAGTTACTGGTTGGTGTATTGAAACCCAAAAATAATATACTTTTTATATAAGATATTATATAAATACTTTTTTTTTTTCTAATAGATATTATATAAATACTTACTAGTACTAAAACTTATATCATATATGAATCAATATTTTATATGTAATTGGGCTCACTATGGGTACCTATTTAGGTTGGATCCATTAGACCTCAGTCCAACACCTTTTACTTACACATAATGGTAAAATTGTAAGTGTGGAACGTGCAATTCCCATCAAACAAACGAATGGCTATCATGCTCTATATTCATTTGGCTACATTGGGCTAAGTATCTTTAACTCCTCCCTATTTTCAAATCAAAGCTAAGCTCAATACTAATGAGTAATGCAATGAGGATAATTATATCATGCATTCCATGAAATAACTGGTTGATTTTGAGCATAAAACTTTAATGTGTTACAAAATAGTCTTTTGTTGCGCAAAATACCACGATTACGTACGGTAAATAAAACAAAATAATTTTATTTAATGTATTTTTGATCTTTTGATAGGTTCTTCACATGTTCATACGAATACCAAAATTTTGAACTTTTTATGTAAATTAATTACTAATTAAATTATAAATTTATTGGAAGGCTCATAACCCAAACATTGGACAATATTGTTTTTTTTTCTTAAAAAAACAAATAAAAATAAAAAGAAGGGCACTTAAATTATAATTTTATTTTGTTTTTAAACAGCTTTCCGTTTAAATAAATTTCTTTATGCAATCTCATGTGACAGTGTTTTGCATTGCTCTAAGTATTGAATCACTACATTTATTTTCATCTTGATCAAGCTAATTTACTATATTTACTTCAAATGTCTCTTTATCACCTACAAAAATAAAAAATAAAAATAAAAATAATTCTTCATTTCCATGAAAGGACGTGTTTTCAAATAGCAAAAAGATATTACTTAACCCAAAAGGAACTTAACATAAAAGCGTTTTATAATTTCAAAAGTGACAACTGCTAAACAATACTTGTTTGAATTAATGCACTTTAAGAATGAATCAATTTCGTACAATATATAAATGCTCAACCATAATCATCTTTTTTTATTATACATTAAAATAAAATGTTTCTAAAGTGGAAGAAAACTCATAGCCTGTAAATGTATTGAAAAACTTATTGTAGTGATGATGGAGTTACTTATCCATATTCTCTTAAAAGTGCAAGCTAATGACTTTGCACATATTTCCTTCCGTCCCTTGTCACCTTCCATCATGCATCGTCACTTCTCTAGACTTGATAAAATTTAAACTAACAGCCATGTTCCTACCTCTTTTGGTCCCTCCCCACTACCCTTCTTGTATCTGCACTCATCTAAACTAGATGAAGTTACTAAAACATTGCATAAATGCCTTAAAGATGAAATTAGAGTTTGTGAAAAAACATGTTTTGAAAGGCATCTCAAGCATCACAAGAAGCCCTCAAATTTGTGTCAAAGTTTTTCTCCTCACTCAAATTTTTCTTCATTCTAATAAAGCCTTTCCCAAAGCGACGAAATGTCAAAGTTTCCTCAGACGGATGATAACTCCATGTTCAGGTAAAATAAGTAACCTAAATGTAGGGGAGTGGAGATATGCAGGCGACAGTGACAAGCAAAACTTGGATAGAATGAGTGATAAAATCACCTTCAATTCTGTCATGGCAAAGTGTTGGCCAACACAGACGCGAGAGCCTACCCCAAATGGCATATAAGCATGTGGAGTCTTGCAAGCGCCAACAATGCCATTGGAAAATCTTTCAGGATTGAATTTGTGTGCATCGGGCCCCCACAGATCATATCGTCGATGTAATATTGCTACCGGAATCTGGAAGTTTATACCTTTTGGGATTGTAATGTCTTTGAATGTGATGTCTTCCAAGGCCGCTCTTACTACAAAAGCTGCCGGTGGAAAAAGACGCAGCGTTTCATGGATCACCATTGTCAACTGCCAGCAAATTCAAGGTTAGCGGAGTACCTCAATCAATATATGGGTGTCTCTTACATGAAAGATCACGGTACAAGAAAAAAGGTCTTTAACTGTCGTCGCTAATGACTATATTGTCGTGACGTCGTCGTTGGGGTGGTCGCAGTTGCCCCGTCATTAAAAAGTCAATAGCGATGACTTTAATAGTTGATACTATCAGCAACGACCATTGCATTCAAAGTCGTCACTATTATCACGTTATCAGCGACGACACACAGTCGTCACTCATATTGATCCTATTAGCGATAACTTAAAATGTCATCGCTAATGATATGCACACTGTCGATGTTCATCAACGACAATTTTCTGAAGCATTTCACAAGGAATAGTTCCCACCATATATGACAAGCCACTAGAAGTCACTCTTCCTTTATTAAAAGTCATAAGAATAGTCTATAGAGCATGGTTTAGACATGGCTGCCACAGTTTTGTATAATACAATGTCAAAGAATGAAAATATTTGTAGGCAATGATTTAAAGAACAATTTCATAATATACTGACACCCTTAAATATGTTAGATGGAACCCTTAATGAGTACGTATGAGAATTGATACCCTTGATGGATATGAGAATTGTAGCAAGTTTTTCCAGGTACAACTTCAAATTATGAAGGAAACCTTTTTATTTTTTGGATGAATTACTTTTTTTATAGACACAAAACAACTCTCTCACAAAGCTAGAAACAAAACTACAACAGAACAACTATTACAACCTCAACCCTGTCAACTATCTCAAAAAACACTCCACAGCAAGAACCAGATTCTCATTCTCAGTGGACAACCTAAATTGCTCCTTACCCACAATGCAGGACCTAACCTCCCAACAAATCCTTTCCTTAGAAAGAGGATTATTACCAAATCTAATATTATTTCTGTACCTCGACAGATTGTAAACAGAGGAACCCCAAGCAATCTTACAAATAACAATATCCCACTTCAAACAATTACTAAGAATCTCATCCCAGCCAAAAGGAGCAGGATTTTGCAAACATTTCAACATCTATTCCGCCACATTCTCCTACTAAAACTACTTTCAAAAAACAGGTGATTTCTACTCTCAATACAACTTCTACCAAAAAGGCATTTAGTCTCTCCTTAAGTCCCCCATTTTTTAACAACCTATCCCCAGTAGAAAGGCAGTCCTTGATTGCCAACCACAAGAAGAAAGAGTGGATTAAAGGAAACCTTGCATATATATATAAGCAGAAACAATATCATAGCACTCCTATGATATTGTATCCAAACTGTGGGCGTACTTTCTTGGAAGATAACTTGATATATAAAGTGAGTAGAACAACTACAACTTAATTATAGTGCTCTTCAGTAATTAGAAATAAAAATTGCAAAGAAAATACCGTTTTCATGTTTCGGAGCATGTTGGCATCCAGCACCCTATCCTCACATATTTCAAGCACCTCAGCACGAGCACGAGCTTGCCAGTCCGGATGTGCAGCCAGTAGCATCAAGCACCATGATGCCGTGATGGAAGTGGTCTCTTGGCCAGCAAAGTAGATGTTTTTGCAATTATCCACCATGAACGTGTCCCGAGAAAATTTTGTTGATAGGCCATCAGAGTCATTATAATTTTTGGCACCCTCAAGAATCATTTGTAAAAGATCCTTCTCATAGGATGCTTCAATGCGCTGTTTTACCACCTTTAATATCATTGAGTTGATATCTTTTTCGATTTTCCATATAGCTCTATTATGTTTGCTCGGCAAGAATCTAAAACATCAATTTTGCCACAAATATCAAACAGAAAATTTTCAATATTAACGTCTCCATGTAATTGTTAGGGAAAAATACGCATACCCTTCTCGAACTAACACAATTTGCAATGTCTCCCAAACTAAAGATTGCATCAATCTACCTCAAATAACAAAATACCCCTAATAAAAAAAATTTTAAAAACAAAAAAACGCTGGAAGAGTGGCTCGGCTACCCCCTTTGGCCAAATGGGGGGTGGTCGAACCACCCCCAGCCACCTCCTCTAACCAACCTGGGGTGGATGAACCACCCCTGGCCATTTGGAAATGGTTCAGCCACTCCCTTTGGCCATATTTGGGGGTAGTTGAACTACCCTCAATTTTCATAGGGATGGTTTGGATGTTACATTACAAATTAGGTGTTAGTTTGAAGAGGGTATGTGTATTTTCCCCTAATTGTTATTAAGGTAAATGAATTTGAAAATGTTATCATACCTAAAGCCGGGAATTCCCACATTTTTCTTGGACATGATTCTTTGAAGAGTTTCGAGTTTTAAGAATATTTCTTCCCCTTTGGCATAGTCACTTCCAAAACAGGCTCTTGATAAAATATCAGCAGATAAGCTTCTCAAATCTTCATCGATTTTAATGTCCACTACTCCTCCCTCATTTTCAACTCTACTCTCCCAAGTTCGTAGCATTGAGGTTGTTGAGTCTAGCATCAGATTCACCATACCCTATTCAAAAGAATGATACAGATTATTTGTAATGGTTAAAAGTCTAAAAAATGTATTAACTGAAAAGTTATAAATAATAGCATATATAGTAGAAAAGCCTAAAAAGCTGAACTCTTGAAATAACAACACCATAATGCAGTCTTCAAACAATCAGGAAACTGAAACAAATTGGTGCTTTAATCTGGTAAAAACAACATATAGAACATTACCAAAAGGTCATTGTTAAGAAGCTCTTCAGTTGTTGTGGCTAACATTATCTTCACAACAAGTATTAATTGAGTTTCAAACTCATTTATTAGTATCCATCAGCTCAGTAAGATGGAGGTATAGTATGTAGCATTACTCTTATTTCAAATACCATAGTGATCAGAAAAGGAAAAAATTGAGTGTGTGATGAGGGTGTGAAGATAGATTGTGGTGGATCTCTTCCAAAAGAGGTCTATTCAAGGTCAATACCTTCTTTTATTCTTTAGCTTGTAATGAGAGTAGGAGTTTTCCTTGGAAGAGTGTGTGGCGGACACAAGCTCCTCCGAGATCGGCTTTTTTCGTTTGATCGGCGGCTCTAAGCAAAATTCTGACCTTGGATAATCTCAGGAAGTGTCAGGTCATTATGATAAACAGGAATTGCATGTGTAAGAGAAGCGAGGAGACAGTGGATCATCTCCTTCTTCATTGTGAGGTTGCTTCTGCTTTGTGGTTTGCCATCTTTAGTCGCTTTGGGATGGCCTGCGTGATGCCTAGACATGTAGTTGATTTGCTTGCATGTTGGTGGTCTTCTGGGAGGCAGAGGAGTGCGGTGGTTTAGAAGATGGTGCCTACGTGTCTTTTTTGGTGTTTATGGCAGGAAAGGCACAATAGGTGCTTTGAGGATTTAGAGAGGTCATTGGAGGACATTTTATCCTCTTGTTTTCATACTTTGTATCTTTGGACTGTAGCACATTTGTCTCCGTTGTCGATTAGTTATAATGATTTCCTTACTCGTTTTTCGTTTTCTTGTTAGGTGATCATTTTGTATACTCCCTGTGTACTTAGGAGCGCCTTAACGCTTTTAATAAGACTGGTTATTACTTATTAAAAAAAAAAAAAACATAACATCTCTAAAAAACAAAAAATAGTAGGTGAGTAATGCTGCACTTCATGCCATTGATGTGACATGAGCTCAATGGAGGTAAAAAGTTTTATTTTTTTAAGTAGTCTTTCAACCCAAGCTACTTCAACCAATGTGATAAGTGTGATAAAATGGGTGTGAAGAATAGATTTATTTATAGTACATAGCCAGAAATTTACCTTAACCTTATCAATGAACAATTCAGGAAGAATAGTCTTCCTTTGGTGGGCCCAAATTGGGCCACTTGACGACAGAATGCCTTGGCCCAGCAGCGGCCCAAGATCTTTGGATAGATAAGAAGGCTTACCTAGGCTCAAAGAAGAGCACAGACTGATTTCCTTCACCATCTCTGCGTCTGTTATACATAGTAGCTGTATGTTTCCTGTTGAATATAAGAAAATTGGCCCTGCCACCAATACAAACAAGATGATCAAGTTTGGGAAAGAAAAAATTGAAATGCAGAGATAGTCTTGACATGAAAACTTGATTACATTAGAATTTCCTTCTATTAACTTTCAGGCAGGTATCTTGAATTTATTGCTATAGATTACAGAATGGTGGCATCTCCATCATATTCCTATAGAAGGCTCATATTCTATAGAGAATTATCATACACCAGCTTTTTCTTGGGAAAAGTACACATATTGCTCTTAAATAACACCTAATTTGCAATGTCCCACAAATTAAAGATTGTATCAATGTCACCCCAAACTATCAAAAAATTTGCAAAGTAGCCCTTTTGTCCCTTAAAAGGCAAAAATGATCTTAAAACTTTTTCAATAAAACAAAAAATATCCCCATAAAAAAAAAAACTAAAAGTTTAAAATTGAAACTAAAAACTAACAGTTCAAATTTAAAATTTAAGCTCAGAGGTTTTTCAATTCGAACTCCAATGTTTAAAAATTGACAATGTACCCCCCTAATGTTTCAAAAATTTTCAATTCAGACCCTCCCTTACTATTTTCCGTTTAATTGGACGGAAATCATCTCAAGTGCGTCTCACATGGGATTTGATGCCCTCCATATAAATTTTGCCCTCAATTTTATAGGTTTTAATGAGAGTAATTACGTAATTTTATAAGTTTTAATGAGGGCAAAATTGGAATAGAAGGCACCAAAATTTCACGTGAGACTCACGTGGAATGATTTCCGTCCAATTAGACGGAAAATAGTAAGGGAGGGTCTGAATTGAAAATTTTTAAACATTGAGGTTCGAATTGAAAAACTCCTAAAACTTAAAGGGAGTAAAGTGAATTTAACCCAAAATTTTATTATTATATTTGGGGGCGGTTTTAAGTAAATGATTTCTCCACCTTTTAACCATATTTAAACCATTTCCAAAACATTGTCAGAAAAATAAAGGAACATTGTCTGCTAATGCTATACTGAGTTTTTGTTTGTTTCTCTTTGGATATTGATTGTTTTACTATCAAATACAAATCACGACCGATAAAATGAATTAAAAAAGGAAGGCCACTTTTGTAGTCATGTGTTGCACGTATTATGCTCAAAGTGTCTGCGTCTGTGGATGTGTTTGATATTTTCTGGGAAGCTTTTTCTTTTCTTTTTTCTGAAAGATATTTTGAATTTTTAACTTTTTCTTTCTTTTTTTTTTTCTTTTCGATAAAAAGAAAAGAAATAATGGGTTAGTAAAGACACCCTATGTAATTCTTTGTAGTTTTAATTTAATTCATTCTTAAACAACAACAACAACAACAACAAAAAATGTAAAGGGCAGTAGTACCATATTCATTTCTCCACTGCGCTAAATATGGAAAGACGGTGGAAGGCCAGTCATGAGCAATTGCTGCGACAAGGCTGCCCTCTGCGGCAGTTGTTGGTGTTGAATGAAGTTGCAGTTGACTTCTCTTCATTTCAGGGATATTCCCAAAGAGGAAAGAAGGAGAAGGTCCTCTTATTCCTTGCCTTCCAAGCTTTCCTCTTAGAAGTTTTGGCTTCAATATCAAAAGCTTGTAGAGATGCACCAACATCACCAGAAGACCTCCCAAGATCACTGATACTGTAATCTTTTCCATCAGATCTGGCTCAGTCTCTGCTTCTGTGTAAATATCTTGCTGCCCTTTGCTTTGCTTCTTTCTCCCCTAGACTAGTTTTATATTCCTTCACCAATGGATGCTCAGTGACATGTGATGTTTAGGTGAAGAGTAACGATAATAATAACACCAGAATGAGTGAATAGTCGGTATATTTTATCACATTATTTTTTTAATATTATTATTCAAAAAATTTTTAATAATATAATAATATTATAATACACCGGGTAAGTGACTGTTCACTCACTCTAGTGTTATGATTATAACTACTCTTAGATGAAATGATCGGCTGAATAGGAAAATAAAAATAAAAAAAGATGAAGTGATGTGTTGGGTAAATAATCATCATTTTTTTTATTTTAATTACTCGCTTATTTTTAAATTATAATGCTTATATTTTCACTTTTATTTAAATATTATTTATTTATCTTGTAAATGGACAACGCCACTGGCAAACAATTTCGGATCAAGATCGAGCTTGAATAAAAATTTAAGCTCGTTTGTTGAACGAGACAAGCTCGTATAAACTCGCAAAACTTTATTTTTATTATTTTTTGGAGAAAGTTCACTTACTCCATAATCTTTCATCGATTTGCTAAAATTCTCTTAAACTTTAAAAATTCTCAACGTCAAATTGTCGTTTTTCAAAAGTTTGCAATATTACCCTATCCGTTAGGATTTTTGGTTAAATCCTAATAGTGGACTTTTGAGTCTCACCTAGAGGGAATGGGGGTGTCACCAGTATGTCAAATTGGATTTGATGGCAAGTGGGAGATTGTTAGGAATAATGCTCAAAAACCCAATTTGACTTGTATGATATTTTCGGTTTATTAGAAGTTTGTTTATTTTTTTTAGATTAATTAGAATATTGGGCATATCTTTATATACATGTGTGTGACATTTATGCATATGTAATCATTAAGTTATGTATCCCCAAGAGGTAGCTCAATCGGCTGGAGACCACTCCTCATGAAACGGAGGTCACTAGTTCGAATCCCCCCTCCTCCTCTTGTGTGGACATGTCAAAAAAAAAAAAAAAAATCATTAAGTTACGTTGACTATGGTTTAGATGTATTAATAAGATTACCACACAAAAGATTTAAACCATAATACCTTATGACTTATGTTCATAGCTCATAGTCGGTGAATGGAATTAAACATTCAAATTGATTAGATTATAACATATAAATCATGATGATCCTATGAAAGTGGAGATTTCTAATTTCTTATTGATATGTTGATATGATTACAATGCACTGAATTAGAACCACATAAGTTGTTCTATAAACTTCTAGCAATTGAATAACTTAAACTCACGACTATTTATAGCTAATTATTACCCTTTTGGGCTTGACTTAAATGCACAAAGAGTAGACTCCAAGATGGCAATGTATTCAAGTGGTGGAGGACTAGGTTTTTCTAGCCTGATTTCAACTAGGATTCACATGCCTATTTAAAAGGTTTTATGTGCATGAGAGCCCAACTCTTTGGTCTAAATAATCAGAATTGAGAAGAAAACTTTGAGGCCTCAAAACCCTAGCCTCAATCATGCAACACCAAAGAGAAATCAACCTAGCCCTAGCCGACTTTCTCCAAGGAATGTGTTCATACCTTTCCTTGAATGCAATTTTGCGTTTTAAAAAAATCTGATGCTATGCTTTTATGGAGCTCCTTTCTTGAGGACATTCCATTGTTTCTGACGTGATTAACTCACACATATGTTCCCAACAGAAGGCAGCAGATAGTTCCTTGCATATTTGCATAAACGGCTGTTGTTTATAGAGCATGTCCATTACATCTTGAATAATGAATACTTTAACATGTGTTTTGTTTTCAAGAGATGCAACCCAGATGAAATAAATTTTCTTTATAGAAGACAACTCCATCATATATATGAGGAAAAAAGTAGATATAAAATCAATTTCATCTGGTTGGAAACATATTTTTCAACTAAAGAAAAATTTAAATCCCTAATGCAAAATTATCAAATGATATTTTTATTAGTCACCTTATATGATTCAGATTGCATATACTCAGTAGCTGAGATACAGTAAATGCCACACAAGCAAATGCAATCTCCATCACATGTTCAAACAAAACGGCACATGCATTACAGTTAACGAAAATTTCGATTTCATAATGGAAAGAGCAAGACAATTATTGTGCAAACAAGAAGAAATTTATTCAACTTTTCTAGTGATGACATGAAGCCAGCTCTACAATTTGTGCTGGAACTCAGTGAAGATCTACAAATTGAAAGCTGCAAGAGAAGGGGATTGATACTGGTAGTGAGCTCAAATCTAGCCCCTGCTGATTACAGTTTTGAGTGGCAAATCCCAAAAGGGATTTCATGAGAAGAAAGACCTATTCCTGTTGCGTTCCAGTCGAGCTTCTCTCTATTGAAAAGAAGAATCAATAATCATATATTTTGTCATAGAATTATAAGCCATTGAAAAATAGAATAGAGAGAGGGGAGGGGGGAGAGGGAGGGAGTTTCTGTGCATGTGTGTGCTTATGACAGTGTCAACATGTTCCAAAATCCGTCCAACGATCTAAAATTCTGCAGTAGCATACTTTACATCAGGAATGGCGTCACTGTTGTTATTGAACATTTTGTCTTTCCAAGTACAACTTTTCATGAATCTCAATCATATATAACAATGAAAAGTACAGAGCATTTGAATATTCAAAGAAGATCCATTACCTCCTTTTTCTTGCATTCCTTGTAAATATCAAAATGTTCTTGACATTTGCTCTTGTCTGAGCTAAATTCTTCTAAACCTGCGAGTTTAGCAAAAAAATTAATTTATAATACTTGTGAGAAATTCTTTTGGAATGAGTAAACTGGCAAGTAGTCAGTAGTCCATGAGGCTTGTGAAAGAGTAGCTGTATTGGAAAGAGCTTCAGTTTATATATTGTTGAATTACATCAATTGTATGCTACTACGGCACTCATGGGATGTAATTGTGAAAGTAAATTCAGTAGCTTTGTTTTACACGATTAAAAAAGGGTTCCTATATAAAGAGTAGCTGACACGTGTGCATTCTAGACGTTCTGTCTGGTGTGATATAAATTAAGGAGGAAAATACATTTTACCCCCTTGAATTATCCACTCATTTGCACTTTTAACTCAAATGTTTAAAAAGTGACACTTTACACTTCTAAAGTATCTGGCATTGACACTTGACCCCCATGAAGTACACTTTACCCCGCTGAAGTATTTTGAATTGACATTTTACCCCCCTGAGTTGGCACTTTACCCTCCCCTCCCCTCCCCTCCCCCCCCAAAAAAAACTTTGTTACAGGAGGGTTAAAGTGTCAACTCAAAATACTTTAGGGAGTCAAGTGTCAATGTCAGATTTTTTTTTTTTTTTTGGTAAAGTGTCACTTTTTAAACATTTGGATTAAAAGTGAAATAGGTGAGTAGTTCCAGGGGGTAAATTGTATTTTTCCCTAATTTAAGTCTCAATATAGCTAGTATTATTAACACTTAGAGGGTTATAGAAGTAATGGATATATGGTCTTTTACAAAATGAAGCATCATGTGATCTCTTTCTGATTATCTTCCTTTGCCACTAACCTTCATTTAAAATTTTAAAGAGTTTTTTGAGATTGGATGGCAAAATATGTTGACTGAACCACCATAAAGATTGTCCCTATAATGATAGGGATGCAAGAGGAACTTAGAAATCTATTGTAATAAAGAAAGAATATGCAATATCCTCATGAATGCCATACAAAAATGTGTTTGACTCTATACATGTCTCCCACAACCCAAGTCAAACTCATGGGGGTTGGTCATTTGCTTGCAAAAAATGAGCTTGCAGATGAGATTACGCATTGCTAGCACCAAGCTGTTCTAGTCACTAAATAAGCTCCCAGTGGGACTACACGGATCTCCAATGTTTCAACATATGATTTAGAATGTAGATCGTAATGGGCATAAGAACTTACATGTGGCCTCTGCAAGCTTTATACAAAGCCATCAGTAATCTTCAACTCAAGATTTCTCAATGTGCAGAGAGAGGTCTTAAGACTATGAAAAATGGGCCTCACCGGCATTTCTTGAAAAAGCACTTAAGTTACATTGCACAAATAAATTTTTTATTAAGAAACCATTGACAGAAATTTGCTTGTAGAAACACCATGCGACGGTACAAAAACAAACTTTTATAAGGCCCTGACAGAATTGAAGCATGATTAAGGTTTTTCTTATTGAATAGTCATGGAACTCATCGGCCACGATAAGGCATAAGCCATGTTGCCAATAACAAACATGCATATGGCTGGGCATCAAGAGGCAAACACTAGTTTATATCCTTCACTCCATTATCTTCTACAAGACTTGCTCCACCAAAAATTCTGACTAAAACATGATAACTCCGCCACATAAATAACACTAAAAGCTGTTTAAATTATCCACCAAAATTGTGTTACTAGAATCACAATAGTTTCATCAAGGCTGAAACTCCTATAATAAAAAATAAAGCAAAGGGAAAAAGTAATTGTTGGTTAATTATACTCTACCATTTCACTAGGTACTATTGCATATCATGCCCATCGTCTCAAAAGCGCCAGTTCTAACTTCCTTTGTGAAGCTTGTCCTCTTTTACAACATACACAGCCTAAAAGATCTCTATTTTCTCATCTCCTCTTATCTTCTGAGACTTTAAATTCTCTTGAGTACTTATTCTAGTCTAACTTGTGCACTCTTTTTTATTTTTTTATTTTTTGATAATTGTCTAACTTGTGCACTCTATCTGAACTTTTTGTTCTAAAGAAAAGAAAAGGTTACATTTTTAAGTAAACTAAAATCTGATACAAATTATTTTAGTTGCATCGGATTAAAAATCACAAGAAAAATTCCTTATGTTCTTGACATTCCCAATTCAATAACTCGTAACTCAAAAGTCAAGCAAATTAGATAATTTAGAGAAAACCCATCAAAGGAAAAGTAATATGAAAGATAAATTCTATGGTTTCGTTGGTAATATTGAATAAGCGAAGAGGATAAAGGCTAAAAGGCAATAGAAGACCAAGATATACACAAAATACAAAACAATTAAAAAATATATATATGAATAGGAGAAGAAAGGAAAGGTCTGAAAGTAAGAAGCTTACATTTGAGAGAAGCAGTGTATTGAGGATAACATTGAGAATCAGAGATTCTTGCAGCGCTTGGATATGGCGGTGTTGAAGCTTTCGACTCCATTTTCTCTCTCTCTCTCTCTCTCTCTCTCTCTCTCCTGTAGTTTTAGGCCGAGAAGAGTTAGAGAAGGCGGGTTGGACTGTGATTGGGTCCGAATTTTGTTTGAATTGATGGGTTTTAACCCGGATCCGAATTTTT
This sequence comes from Corylus avellana, assembly GCF_901000735.1. Classification (NCBI taxonomy): domain Eukaryota; kingdom Viridiplantae; phylum Streptophyta; class Magnoliopsida; order Fagales; family Betulaceae; genus Corylus; species Corylus avellana. The sequence goes on from NC_081541.1 coordinate 42,539,468, forward strand.
GTTCGATTCGAATAATGTTTTTGAATACAAGTTGAAAGTATAATTTTCTTGAATACAAGTTGAAAATAAGTTTATTCTCGAACTAGATAATTTATTAAAATTATATTATTTATATTTTCCTATGAAGACAACCGTATTTATAAACTACTTAAATAACTTATTCATTGTATATATAAAGTAAATGTTATGATTATTTAATTTTTTTCCGTAATTCTATACCAAGTATTAGCTAAGTAATTCTTATTAAGATTCTATTATTTAAGTTAATTAAATAAATTAACTCAAATATTAGATAATCTAATATCGAATTTATATATGTTTAACTTATAATATGTATATGGAAATAACTTCTATAAGAATCTAGCATAAACTAAATACTTTATGCCTATCAATAACAGAGAGCTAAATCGACTTGTAACACCAAAGCCCATTTGGATAAAAACACTAGATGATCTAATTCATATATTTAACCATGGATCGAAGCGCCATTTCCCTTTCAAAGAGAATTGACACCAGCATTCCGCCAAATGCCATTCATGAGACACAATACCCACAAAGTCATTTAGCACAACGTATATTCAATTTCTGATTGAAAGCTCAACGGGAAAGATAAAAAGGGTCATGGCTACTCTGCAGCCGGTGGCTCTATCAACATGGTAAAAGGAGAAAATCCCATCATATGTATTAGAAAAACATACTTTCAATAAAGTTGCCTTGGAAACTGATCAGAAACTAAGTTATATGGAGTTCTCTTCTTAATACTTACTCCCGATAGATATTTTCATCATGGGTCGCAACCACCAGCTTCACTGTCTGCATTCCCACTTGACTTGCACCTTCAGGGTCTCCCCTCGCGAGCAATAAGGTCCTAGTTATCTTTAGATTGGGTATTTTGTTGATTTGCTTGTATTTAGGGGTTGTTTGTCAATTGACCCAAAAAAAACCTCATATTATTCATCTCAAATTCAACTCTCAACATTTTTACTTTTTGCATCACATCAATCACATTTTACTAAAAAATCACTACAAAACAAAATTTTTTCACTTTTTCACATCAAACATTCTAATTTTTTTTACACATCAATCGTTCCAAGCCACTAAACAAAGTCTAATGCCAAACAACCCTTAATGGGTTGTCCTCAGTCTATGGTTTCGGATTATATTCTAGGCTATACCTATTCTACAATATATAGTATCTGCTAAAAGACAGATTATTTGCCCAAGATTTAGTCCTTGGAAATGGCCCAATCAATGCTTTCCCAACTACTTGTATAGTTGCATGCAGTACAAGAAGCTTAATAACAAAATTCTACAAGGAATTTCACTTTCTTTCTTTTTTTTCTTCCACTTTCAAGGAATGTTAAAAAGGTTGCTAAATGCATGTCTATTTCCTCCTTTTAATGCATATGCTTTAAATGCTATGTAAATATATATAAATTCTTTTTCCATAGATTTTCTGTTCAAGCTGCTAGTTCTAGTCTTCTAGAGAAGGAATCATAAAGTATCTGAGGGCTTGCTAAGCTCATTTTGTTCTGAGAGGAGTTATGTAACAAGTTGTATGGTAGAACATTTAGGTTAGTTCATTTCTGTTGATTCAATTAAAGATTGTGATGGATTCTATCTTGACCTAAAGTTATGCTTTAAGATGGGTACATTTGTATTCTTATCAGATGCATGAAATAAAATAATTTATGGAAAGAAAAAAAAATACTATTATATTGTCACTTTAGCCCCCTTAAGAAAACAATCATCGCTCGATCACATACTTGACAGGGTGGGTGGCTATGATACAAAATAATAAAAAATTTACATATAACTCACCCTCGAAGATCGGCTTGTAAGGAGAAAATTTCCGAGAATTTATATACATATAGTTAATATTGTACTTATGTAATTGACATGAAGCTAGTTTAAACATGCTACGACAATCGACTCGGTATAAAGAGTTGCATACTGTAACACCCTGGAGAATATGAGAAATAGCTCCCATAAAGAAGGAAGTCTCACATTGTCGAATTACTAGACGAAATTGAGCTTTATAAAAAAAAAAAAAATTATAAAAATGAAGCTCCAAATTGACTAATTATTTTAAAGTGAAAACGCACATGTGACTAACACTTTTTGTTTGATTGTTTTCTAAATTTACCTTCCTTTCAATATAATTCATCACCCATTTCTTGAATGGGCCTCCGGCACTAACTCCATTTCTTTTATCTTCTTTCATGCAACAATTGACTTAACTTTTTTATCAATTGTTTTTTTGCTTATCATCTAAGTGCTCCATATAACTTAGAAATTTCAATCCAAGCAATTGAAAGCTGTTGTGGATGACAAGGCCAACAAATTTATATTACACAAATTGTTATTATTTATCTTTATCAGCCACTTCCCAATTCCATCCTACTCTCCATTAAGCCCCTTTGGTGGAAAGGGTATAGCATCCTTTTACTAATAAAAAATATATATTTTACGGTGAAAATTTTATTTTGTAGTATCTAGTGATGTATATAATTCTTGCAATGGTGTGGCAATATGGTTTATACACCATGAAAAAGAAGATAATGAAATTATCTCAATTTGACTTGAAATGAAGAGAATGAAATCGTCGTAGAAGAAGAGTTATTTGGTAGTGGTGACTAAATATTTGTTTTTAAATCATTGATTAAAAGTTAGAAGCTAAAATGTACGAGAAATGTTCAATTTTTATTTTTTGTTTTTGTTTTTTTTTTTTTTTTATCTCTGTATAAGGGATAAACAAATTCATTATTGAATAGTGAGGCTGAGTCTTACAAATTCAATGATAAATTTTATAAATTAAAAATAAATAAATAAAAGATGGTAAGACTTAGGAGGATCATACAAAACACACCTTTAAATGCATATATTTTTTAAATTTTTAACAAAAAAAAAAAAAAAAAGATGAGATGACATAAATTATTGAAATGAAAAAATAAATAAATAAATAAGTAAAAAAAAAAACATTTTGGTCTAACAAAAAAAAAAAAAGAAGATGACACAGGAAGTACAACAAAACAAGGGGAGACAGAGGGAACCCAAGAGGAGCTCAGGTGCCTCTCTCCCATTCCCACCTGTATCTCTCTCTCTCTCTCTCTCATACAATCACAAACCCTAGCTCTCTTCGTTTCTCTCTCTTGAAACCCAATCTTTTCCTTCGAACCAGTGCTCTACCAGTCTCGATATATCTTCCCCGTCCAAAACGCCGCCCGTCCAATCCCCAAAACCCTAATTCACCATTTTCTTGTCCAAATCTAGGGGTTTTTCTCTGAAGTACTGTCGCAGGGCTTGAAATCTTGGGATTGTTTACCAAAATCCGAGCCAGCTTGTGAGAGCTAGAGAGATATTTGGCAGAGTCATGTACAGGGAGCGAGGAGGCGGAGGTGGGTCATCGAGATCGGAGATCGTGGGAGGGCCGTTGGATCGCAAGCGCATCAATGATGCGCTGGACAAGCATCTAGAGAAGTCGTCCCCGTCGACTTCGAGGGGTGGTGGCATCAACAGTAAAGATAAGGAGAGGCTCTCCGTGCCCTCCACTTCCACTGGTAAATCTCAGCCGCTCGATCATCGCGATTCTCGCTCCGCTTCACTTTCCAAGAACAAGTGCTCTGATGGTCAGCCATTCTCTTTGTTATTGTTCTGATCTTTTCAATTTCGGGTTTTTTTTTTTTTTTTTTTATTATTATTATTATTTTTTATGGGAAAGGTAAAGTTTAGATTTTCTTTATGGGTAGTTGGTGAACTGTGTGCTTGGTTAGTGGAAGTGAATTACGTAGGGGATCTGAGTTTTGTTCAATTTTTGTAGTTTCAGCTTCTGGTTTGTAAATTGGTTTTCATTTCTGGAGCTGTTTGTTTCCTATGTGTTATATGAAGTAAATAGCTAGTACTGGGTATTGGGATTTTGGACTTTAGTGATTGGTGAAGCAACTCTGTGATATAGAACTTTGTTGGGGATCTGGGCTTATTCGGTTTTTGAAGTTAAGTAATTCATTTAGCAACTTTATAGGATCTGAGTTTGCTGATTATTTTCTCTTTCAACATTTATATTAGGTTGGGCTAAAAGAGAAAAAGGTGTTTTGTATTAGGTATCTGTTTAAAGTTCATTATTTTAAGTTTTAATTTCAATGTTAATGGGGTTAATGATTTGTTAGGAAGCAAATTTAGTATATTAGATCTTAATTAAGCTAGGTATTATTTTTTCGTAATAGTCATTAATGGAATTTGCAGTGCTGGACTAAGCAACTTATATTGGCAAGTTTCTCAAGCGCTTGAGCTCTTGTTGCTTGAAGATTTGAGTTGTTTTCCAATTATTATTTTCTTTCTCATTCTTTGCTAAGATCTGGCCCTCCTTTAAATATGCTAAGTTTTTGGTCTTGAAATGTGTGAGCATTGAATTAGACCAGTATGTTATATGTTGTTTAGTCATGTGTCACTTATTTAATATGTTGTAGTTGGATGTGAATTTTGTGATGTTGGAAGTTTTTAGTAAAACTCAAAAACTTGAGGGTGAAGGACTTGTAACTATACATGGTGTAAATTTCACGATGGGAGCAATGGATGTATCAGTGGTTCAACTGGTAGTCACAAGAAGTGGTTATTATGCAGAAAAATTATAACATGTTTGGAGTGTTGAAAGTTATTTACCACTGTCCCTTGTAGCCACATGATACCTCTCATTCGTTACTGAGGAGGAGGCCATGGAGACCTCCCACTCCTCCCCCCTCCCTCTCTTATCACCTATTTTTACTGTGTTGCTTCCTAGGTTACCTGTATATAAAAAAATAAGTTGAGATGAGATGCATAAATTCCATGGTAAGCAAAGACTTTTATGGGTTCACCAAAGCATATGCAGAATTATATGATGGCCTATCAGGATATAGATCTGAAGAACGAAAATCCTGGAGGAATTGTATTGTCGTGTAGTTGCATTTATGGTGGACTCTATCTCGATAATTATGAGGCAATTGTATCTCTTTTATGAATGGAATCTAAAATTTGATTATCTGGCTTGAAGGCGTAATGAGTCAGCTAATTTCATTTCTTTTAAAAAATTCATTACATGCAAAAAGGAGATTAATATTTATTGTGATTCTTATTTGAGGATCTGACATAACAGATAAGGTGGTATTTCCCATCCCTACCTCCTGGATGGCTTATAACTGTCTCTCAATGGTAAAGCAAGTGATATATTGTTATACTGAAGTTTTGATATGAAGTCTTTCATTGCCTACGTACTTCTACTTAGATCCAACCTGTAACAAGAGTGACAATAATTAGATGTTGCCTAGTAGCTAGCAAATGTGCTTATAAATTCTTTTTGTTTCTCTTGACATGAAATGATCTTTTTTAAGGGTAACATGATAAAAATTTGGTTTCATGGTAATTTTAGCGCCAGCTTTTTTCTTGGAGAGTGGGGAGGGGGTTGTAGTTGGCAATTTTAAGTACAATTTCGAGTGATAAAAACGTATGACAATTTATTTATGAATATAAAAAGTACTCTAGGTATTTGGAATGCAATTGATTGAAAACTTAATTGTCATTCTCATCTGTTTTTCTAATGATGGCCTTGTTTGCATTAATTTCAGAGGAATCTGAAACAGACAGTGAAGAATCAGATGTTAGTGGTTCTGATGGAGATGATACATCATGGATTTCGTGGTTTTGCAATTTGCGAGGAAATGAATTTTTCTGTGAAGTAGATGATGAATACATTCAAGATGATTTCAATCTTTGTGGTTTGAGCAGTCAAGTTCCATATTATGATTATGCACTTGATCTGATTTTGGATGTTGAATCTTCTCATGGTGAGAATTGTCCTATGCTAACTTCTAACTTGTATTTTGGTTTACAAGTTTTGAAGTAATTTTGTTTGCCAACTATAATTTGATAAGTCTGAATTGCTGAATTTGTAACTAATTTCAAGAAAAAGGTTTTCATATCCTCATACATGTAGCTTCTGTCAACACTAAGTTATTGAGCATAGTCTTACTTGATTCTCATATAAACTACTTTAATTTTTTTTTATCTGATTCTAGATGTATGATAAAGAGCAGATTTAGTATATCAACAAAATTTATTTTGGTTTATTGTAATTAATTGTTTCTTCTAATTTGTGAATTATCAATATCAATCATTTGGTCCTTCAAGTTTAAGAAGTAAGAATTTAGTAGGTTCTATTGCCTTTAGCATGTAAGAAACCAATATAATATTCTTTTCCTCCTTAAATCATGACTTAATTAGAACAGAACTTAACTAAAATTCATTCAAAGTATTTATATGGGGGCTTCTAGGTGAAACTCACATAAAGTGTATACATATATGTTTATGTATTTAACCCTCAAAGTATTTAACCCATAAAGTGTATACATATATGTTTATGTATTTATGTGTGTGTGCGCTCACGTGTGGGTGTGGGTGTGCATGCGTGTCCATATAAATGTGTGTGTGCATGTGTTTGTGTGCGTGTGTTTATTTGAAGGATCTTGCTGTTGAGCCCTCTTTTATGGACGTTGGTATGGATTTTCTCAGGTGACATGTTCACTGAAGAGCAGAATGAATTGGTTGAATCAGCAGCGGAGATGCTGTATGGTCTTATACATGTTCGATACATACTGACCAGCAAGGGAATGACTGCAATGGTAATATTCTGAGTTAACTTATAATGTTTTTTTTATAAAAAATTTGTCTTTTATGTTTCTAGGTTTTTTTTCATAAAAAATAGCGGTTAAAACTTCTACAGTTAGAGAAGTACAAAAACTATGATTTTGGAAGGTGTCCGAGAGTTTACTGCTGTGGACAACCCTGCCTCCCACTTGGTCAATCAGACATTCCTCGCTCAAGCACCGTAAAAATCTACTGCCCCAAATGTGAAGACATTTACTACCCTCGGTCCAAGTACCAAGGCAGTATCCTTCTATTGCACTAATTATTGCTGCTTTGAAACTTTATGTGCATACATCCTGCATCTACATGAGATTGAGTTCTCATTGATAAACTTTTCTTCGGCTAAATGTGGTCTTCCAATTGATTAATATACCATTATTATTAAACTTAAGTTTAAACCCCAAGGGGTTGGCCCAAGTTGTGAAGGCTTTGGTCTTAGCAGTTTGCTCCCTTCAAGGTCCAAGATTCAACACCTCTTGGGTGCAAACAATCCCTTGGGGCCACATTCCTTGGTGAGAAGCTAGCGATTTACCCAGTTCCGTGTAAGAAAACTTTTAAGGGTGTGGTGTACGGGACCGAAGTTTACAGGGGTGGGTCCGAAGGGCCCTGCCTTGTAGAGGTTCCCCGATATTAAAAAAAAAAACATTAAACTTAAGTTTAAAAGAGAATTTTTTGTTGTTCCTTCTTTAAAAGTGAATTTTTATGGCATTTTCATCTGTGCAAAATTGTATATCTTGTCATATAGGCTATATGTTACTTGTGATTTTATACACCTACCCTTCTAAAATCAAAATAGGGAAATCAGGTCAAGATTGTCATTTTGACTTTAAGACCCCAATTTTCAATTTGACATGTTTGAGAGTCGAGTTTGGACTCAATGTAAATGCAAGAGCTCCATCCACTTTTTTTGTCAAATAGATGATAGAAATAGCATGAAAATACTATTATGCCTCTCAGATAAAAATCTTTGAAAAAAAGAATAATCATTTTTTACCTTAAAAAAAAAGGGATAACCATGGCATCCATGGAGGACCTCCATAGTGGTGGTGGGCTGGGTGCCATGGAGGCACCTGGTGGCCCGGCCATGCCCATGTCTATGGAGGCGCCTCCATGGACATCCATGGCCATTGGTTTCATGCGCCGTGGGCGTGGCTAGGTGCCTTCATGACACCCAGCCCATGACTGTAGACAACCTCCGCAGCCATGGAGGAGACGCCTCCATGGCCACGAGCATTGTTGGGTGCCTCCATGGCCATGGAGGTTGTCCTCCATAGAAGCCATGGTTCTCTTCCTCTTCTTATTTTATGAGAAGCATACTGGTATTTTTATGCAAATTTTGTTATCTATTTGATGGAGGACTGGATGGAAGTCTCGCATTTACACTAAAGCCCAAACTTGGGTCTCAAATCTATCAAATTGAAAACTCAAGTCTTAAAAGTCAAAATGATCTAAAGCCTGACCTGATTGTCCTTCAAAATATATTGGTTTTTTATATTACATATAGTTGTGTATTATATGATTGCTTGTTCTTATCATCATTATTCTTTATGTAACGTGTAGTTAAGCTGATCTAGTGCCAAAAAAAATAGGTTATATATTTGTGCTCTAGGGTTCATTGGCAACAGTTTATAATTGTTGACTGAAACTTTAGTTCAAATTTACATTTGACCCACTTATATCTTTAGGAGACCAATCTTGGAACGGGGGTAAAATTTTATGTTCCTTATCCCTGTTGCACTAGGACTGGCACCATGGATTTAGCTTAGGTTTATTGAAAGTAGGTTAATCATTTGTGAGCCATAAGCCCACAGCTATATTGATGGAATCTGAATCAGTTCTTTATAATTGCAAAAATAATCATTGGCAAAGCTAACTTGTTTAAATTATCTCGTAGTTTTATTTATTTGACAATAATCTTAATCTATATAATATTGGTGGTTAGATATGTCAATATTGGACATTTGTTCATCTAGTGCAGTTGGAGATTCCGCTTGAACTGTTTGAGATTTGCACAAATAATGATTTTTTTTTTCTTTTCTTTTTCTACCATTTTATTTATGAAATATTTCAAAATTCCCTTGACTATATCAAGATATTGATGGAGCTTATTTCGGAACTACGTTTCCCCACTTATTTTTAATGACATATGGACACCTAAAGCCACAAAAGGCGACACAGAGCTATGTTCCAAGAGTTTTTGGCTTCAAGATCCACAAGCCATGACATAAAAAGGTGCAAGTTGTTACTATTTGTGATGAACTTCCATGGTCCATTTGTGGTGGTTCTCTCATCTTGCCTCATGTCTGTGTTGAAAAATGAATGGCCTAACAAGCAAGATGAAATGCAAGAGTACTACAATTGATTTACCAATGAAAATTTGCCTATAAGCAGAGCAAACCTTATCTTCTTATTTTTGTTCGTGAATTTAACAGAGCGTTTGTAAGCTTCTCTCTTCTTCTTCCGCTGAGGATATGTCAAGTGCTTTGCAGTTTCCTTTGCTTGAGTTATCATGGTTGAGCATACACCAAGGGTTTAAGGTTATAAACTATTGATGATATTGGATAGCCCAATGAAAGTGGGAGAATAGGATCATCTCTCAATTTCAAGTGAAATGAAGAAGAGTTATTTCATGGTCAATATTAAATTTCACAGGTCTACTAATGGGTGTATATGTTGCCAAACAGTGAATATGTTGTCACGCTATTTAAAAATTTTAAATGATGTGTTAACATGTGCACTGTAATATAACAAAACAAAATCTTGATCATGAAATGGTTTATCTCCATTAATCTATGAAAGCGAATCTACTGAGACATTGGTCCCTTTTTAGCATCATAACCAAAAAGTTAGATAAAATTTTGAAACTTTTGATATATTGCTGTTATACATGATATAACATTCAATGTATTTCAGTTTTTCTCATGGTCTACGGCCTAAATTCATGTTATGGTTAAGTGAAGAAAGCTATGAAGGTAAAAGTACTAAAAGGCTTAGCTCATTTATTTTACCCTAACAAACTTCAAATTGAACTTGAGTTTATTTTTTCGGGACACATTTAGTCGATAAAATAAAATTAAGAAGGAAAAAAGAAAATATTCGTTAACTTGTGTTATACATAGGCTTTGTTAGAGCATCTCAAACAGAAATAGGTAAAATAGCTATTGAAAAAGTGTAAATTTTTAATTTAACTACTCATGGAGAAAGTGTGGAAGAAGGGATGAAAGAGAGTAAAAGAAAGAAATTGAGAGAAAAATAATAATAAACAAAGTTTATAGTGTGAATAACGTGTCTATTCTCTTGGAGATGCTAATCAACCTATTTACTATTAATACTAAAAGTAAAAACTACAAAATGATTATTCTACTGGAGAGGAAAAAATTCGAATAATAGTCAAATCTGAATATTATGAAGGATTTGTCTATTCTCTTGAAGATACTCTTAGCTTAGGAAATTAATTCAAATGAGTGGTGCTGAAAATTGAGGAAGATAAGGCAAGATTTGTTCAATGATGGCACCTTCCTAGCCCAAAAATAAGAGCCGATGGGGAGCAACTCTATTTAAAGGTCGATGAGAGGCCAAGAAATATTTTAAAAGGTTTGACTTGGAGCCAATTTTAGTTGAAACTCAATGATTAAGATTAAAACACGTGTTTCATAATAGAACACAAAACACACGTGTCCAATTCAAGTCATAAACTAGAATTGAACCCAAGCCAAGTCCTCTTATAAAATACCCACTTGCTAATGTTGTAGGTAATGTACAATGAGAGTTGTGGCTAAAAGTCAAAGCAACTTGAATCATCATAATTTGTTTGGCATTCATGGCATGTGTGAGTGATAGGGACAACAACATTTTCATAAGATTGTGTACAGGAAAAGATCATCAACCTACTTCACTACCAAAATTTAAAACAAGAAAGAAACACCAACTAAAACAGATAGATAAAATTTAAAATATTTATCTATTTTCACTATTCTTATAAAGGAGAAAAAATCAGATTGATTGTTTTATTAATTTAACTTATGCATTGTTAAGTTAAAGTGCTCAACAAATTTATTGAGCATCAGCTAATCAAATCTTTACTCAAAGTGACTAGTTATATGGGATTTTATTATTATTATTATTTGCTATAGGAATAGCCAAAATAATCTTTTAGCTTTGCTAGCTTGTAGTCTTACAATCTTTTCCTTAAAAAATCTCCTTTCACTACTTCTATTTGGAATCGAATATTCAAGCAAATCTCGATCCGTTTGCCGACCTACTAAAACAGACAGGTTCAAAAAAGACTTTTTCATATTTATTGCTCGAATAACTAACTGCTCACACTATAAAATTATTAAAAATCTCTTTCCTTCTTCTTCCGTCGGATTAAAAATCTCCTTTTCATTACTTTCTCTTCCTTTTGAAAAATTAACAAACAAAAAAAAAAAATTTATTTTCTTCTACTTTTTCCTTTGTCCTGATCTTTACGTGCACTGTTCACTGAATTGTACACTGACTTTTAATTCAGGAAAGGTACGTTAGCAAGGAAGATTTGGATTTTGGCTCCTTTTCAGTACACTTCAGTCCCTCCATTACCCCCCCTAAAGGTGTGTTTGGTAGCAACTTTCTATTTTTGCTGACAAATGACTTTTTTTCTGTTTTTTTTCAGACCCTCCTCCTTGAAAACCTTTCCGTACCATGCACTTTCTAATTTACTCTCCAGCATGCTATTTTTCTAGGGTCCCACTCAAAGCAATTTAGGGTTGTACTAGCAAATTCGATCCTGACACGTGATATTTAGAAGGTGTTTGTTAAACGTTAAACACCATCATACTATTCACATTTTTTTGTTAAAAATAAAAAATAAATAATAAATGGTATAGAAAAGTGAAAAAGTTGTATTAAAAAGTAGAAAAATTTTATTTTATAGTAATTTTTTTATTTGTATAATAGTAAAAAGTAAATGATGTGATATAAAAGTGATAATGTTTTGAAGTTAATTTTTTTTTTTTTTTTATGAATAAAGTAAATAATGTTTGGAGATGGGGTGTTGTTTGCCAAACAACCCTTTAATATTGATAATTGTTTACATGATTTATAAATTCGACTTGAACTCAACACGAAATTAGTATGTTAGAATTGAGATGTCTGATCCCTTTGATTAAATAAATTGAGTTATGATTAACCTATATAATTTTATACCCATATAGTTGAATAAAAAAGCAAAAAATAGTTTGGGTCCAAAATTTTTTTAAAAAAAAACACACTTAAGAAAAGTTGCTTGGAGTGCCCTCCTCACAAACTCACATGATAGTCACATTTTATGGAAATGAATGTTATGTGGACGGTCACATGACAGTCTATATTTTAGTGACTAACATAATAAGTGTTACGTGAACTATATCATTTATAAATGTGATAAGTGACACGTGGACCGCCAAGTTAGTTTATAAGGAAATTACAATTAAAAATTATAGTACTTCTTGAGGCAGTTCTAGACTTTATCTCTCAAACTGTTATTTGTTTTATAAATATACATTTAAACTTTAAAAAATAACATTTCACCCTTCAAACTACCATTTGGTTATCTGTTATACTTCTGTTAGCTTCTTAAATTAAATGGCAACAATGATAATATTTCTAATCACAAAAGTAATAAAATTGTCTAAGGCAACCCTGATTTATTGGGTTCAAATTAATATGATTAAATTATATCCGAAGCTTCCATATTTGAAGGGCCTTTTTTTTTTTCTTTTTTTCTCCAATTATTGAAGAGCTTTCTATCAACAACAAAAGCATATAGGGAAGACTAGACTTGTGAAGAATTATATTTCCATTAGTGAATTTTTTTTTTTTTAAAAAAAAAAACTTATTATCTCTTCATTGATATAACAATCAAATGGGATAAAATGCTCCGTACAATGCCAAAAAAACAATTTGAAATTTTCACAACTCAAACATTATCTATGACATACACAATAGCCTCTCGGGCTATTATAAGACAATATCTATGAAAAGTCACCGTCTCAATCAATTTCAGATCTACAGCAAATTCCGGCGAATTACGTTTCAATTCGCTGCCAGGTCCTTGATTCTCTAGCCTTTTTTTTTTTTTAATCTCCACTACTAGTACTTTATCAATCGCAATTCCCTTCGCAGCGTTTACTATAGTGATAAGTCTTCTTTATGCTGGATAATTCCTCCGTCATCGGTCCATGGTTTGCTCCTAGAAAATGAACTATAAAAAAACAAAACACTGACCAGAAACCAATTATGTTATTTTTAAGAATTCGTGAAAACAAAACCTAAGAAAACATCACCCCATAGATTGCTACTAAAAGCAGATCTAGAGATAATACATTATTACTCAAAAACAACAAAAATACAATAACTAAAACCCAACACACCCTCACACGTTCCACGCGCCACCGCCGGTTAGTCATGCGCCGCTAAAAAGCACCCTGAGGACTATTGAAACATGCACCTTGATTGATTTATGGTGGAGGCGGGAAAATGGAGGGGAAGGGAAAAAGAGAAAGGGGGCGGGGAGGAGGGAGTCGTAACTCCCTTCCCCAACTCTGATATGCTCTCTTTATGCCGCCCATTAGTGATTGTTAGGGTGGGTTAATTGATGACTAAAAACTTAGGGTGTAATTTATTTTCTTTTCTTTTTTTATCAATTTATTTGCCTTGTTGTTAAATCACTATTTGTTTTAAAAGATTACTTTATAGTTAAAATATTTAAATTAAATGGAAGTGAATTGATGAAGTTAGAGTTGATTTTTTTTTTTTTGTTTTCTTTTCTTGTAACAATAAATATTGTGAGCTTTCATTAATCAAACGATCAACAAGGTAGAAAGTTATGCCAAAACAACATCATTGATACATGAAGGAATTTCCTCCATCTAAATTGTATCTATGACTTGTTTAATTGCTGCCCTGGCTAAACCATGGGCAGCCTTATCGCCTCCCACTTCACATGCCGAATCATTTAATCAACACTTAAATACTCTCATTCACGTGTGGTAGGTGACATAAGCTTTTGGGACACGTGAAAATTTAATATGATATAAGAGTCAAATGTCTTGAGTTCGAACTTGACTCAATCATATTTACCCATAATTTCAATTAAATATTTCGCATGTTGAACCTTACCTATTAAAAATAGGAGTATCAATTTGTGTTCGTGTGTCGAGGCATATGTACAAGACTATATAGGTCAAACCCCTCAACCTAACTCTCTAATTTTGTATTGAGTTCGTCTCGGGTTTACGAGCCATGTTAAAAATTGTTTGTCATTATGTCGTGTGTCGGGTTCTGGTCGTGTCGAATCATAAGTATAATAAGGCTATATATGTCAATCCTAACTCGACCAATTTAATTAAACGGGTCAGACTCATCAACCTTAACTCTTTAATTTTGTATCGAATTCGCGGATCGTATTAAAAATTATTAACCCTAATTAAAAAAAAATAGAGTTTTAAACTCACACGTGAGATCAAGTATTAAAGCATTAATTAAATAATTTTTTTTAATTAATTTAAGCTTTTAAGAAAAAGTTGTGATTAAATCGTCCTCTTGCGGGAAAAAGTAAGTCAGGCAAAATGCGAAAAAAATAATAATAAAATAAAAAAAATAAAAATAAAAACTTGAAAAATGGCTGAAATGCGTGTTACTTTCAAATTTTATTAATATTTTTATTTTTTTACTGAGTACAAGTTGCTTTCAAATTTTATTTATATGAACTTTGGTGAAATCGACCTTTGTGGGAAAACCGATATGCCCAAGGTGGCCATGAATACGACTATTTTAGTATTTATTTATTTTGCTTTATAATATATTTCACTTTTGATTATTATTACTATTCATTATTCTTACTGTAGATTCAAAGAAGGACGCCTGAGCAGTCTTCAGAGAAATCTTTCACCATGTACTTTATCGTTTGTTTCAGAATTTAGTGCACCAACACCAAGCAGACAAAATATAAATATTATTCCTTTCAATAATTACCCTTTTGCCTTTGTCTCATTTGTTATCTGAACCTCCCCCCCTTCAATGCCTGTCCTAGGCAATTAACATAAATCTTTTACCCTTCTTAAGGATGGTTCAATTTGCAGTAGATTACGTCTCATAAAATAAAAGTCATCAGTTTAAATTTTTTTTTTTCCTTATTGTGTGTGGACATGTAAAAAAATAAATAAATAAATCTTTCATCAAGTTTATTTATGGCATTAATAGCAGTTTTTTTCTTCTTAAATTTAAGAAATTTAATAACTTTTTTTTTTCTCATTTTATACCATTTTACTATTATTTCAAATAAATGATAAGAAAATAAGAGAGGAAAGAGAAATTTAGAAAAACACCATGGGAGTATTTTTTAAAAAAATAAAAAAAAAATTAGAGAACCTGCTGCTAGTACTATTACCCAAACAATCTCTATTGCATTGCTAGCCACTTGTTCAGATAAATGAGTTTCATTAAGAGCATGTTTGGAATTTCGTTTGAGAAATAGAATTTTTAAGTTAAAAACATGTTTTTTGGCATAAGTTTCAAATGAAGTTTTTTTTAAAAATGCGTTTTGGTCATTTTTTAACCCTTAAAAACGCTTTTAATTTTTTTTTACCAAACAAATATTTTTTTCTTTAAGCGGATTTTTTGAGTGTTAAACGCACTATTAAACTCCTCAAACACACACTCAAACATGCTTTAAGACACTCTTTCAATTGAAATAGGACAAATTGCAATCTGAACATGCACATAGATTTGACTTAGTTGCTATAAAAAGAAAAAAGAAAAAAATGACAGAAATTTCTTTTAAATCAGTCTATAAGAAATATCTTTCAACCCATATAAAATAGTGTCAAAATGTCTATAAATATTTAAAATGTACATTAAATTCTTAACCTCATTAATAACAGGTTACTAATTTAGACTAAATTTAATATGCATTTTAAATATTTATAGATATTTTATACTATTTTACATGAATTAGATGACATTTCTTATTGACTAATTTGAAAGAAATTTCTCTAAAAAAAAAAGATTATTTTTTATTTTATTTTATGAAACTTTAAATTAAATCTAAACGGTTGAAAAACAACCGCACATAAATCTTTTCTTTTTATTTTATCTTTTCTTTTCCTTTTTTCAAAAAAAATCTTTTTGATTGGCCATGAACTCGTAATAAAAGTAGAGATCTTTTGGCGTGAACTAAAAGCTATCATAAATCATGTCAAGATTCCAATAGCTATCTTGTCATTAGAAAGAACCCATGCATATCAATTACCAAACTTATAATCGATTAGGACTTTTTTTTTTTTCCTTTCACACACACACACATATACATATATATATATATATATATATAAAAGCTTTTTCGTTTTATATTGGGATAGATGAATGTTATTTAATTTATGTTATTAAATTAACAGTGTCTAAAATATATATGAAAATGCGTGTAAAAATGTTACTTAGCATACCTTTGTCTTATTGGACCGACGTGACAATGCTTAGTAAGCTAATGTAATAAAGGCTACATCAAAAGTTATTTTTGTTTCTTTCTAAGAATGATGTGTCTCTTAAAATTATCATTGAGTTTGTAATTAATTATTATTAAATTTTAATCAAATAATAATTTTAAAAGTCATCTCATTTTTAGAGAGACACGAGAGTAATTTTAAGAATAAGTTTATGGAATGGGTTATGCTAAATAGTATTTGTCAATAATTATATGCATGTTAAGTTAGAAAAAAAAAGAAAAAAATCTTTAATACAATTTGAAGAAATTTTTTATCCAAACAATATGAAATTGTGAGCATGAGTAGGGGCATATCGGGAAGCCAAATTTTTCCAAATGAAACTTGGAAAAAGGAAATGGAATCAAGGGTTCGGGAGCAGGTACATGTAGGCTTCTATTTTCAAACATTTCAACTGCAACAAATTATTTTTTATTTTTTTTAATTGTTGAGTCCAGTGCAGGTGTAATATCTTGATATATTCAACAATTTAGAGGGGTTTAATTATGATATTCATTCCAAATTATATATATATATAGAGAGAGAGAGAGGTAATGATAAACAGCACACTGGGCGTGCATGAAGCTAATTTTTTATTTTATTTTTTTTATAATTAAAACATTAAAAAAAAAAATTTGCTAAGCGTGCATGACTGTTCATGCACGCACAGCGTGCTGTGAATCATATGTATATTAAAATTGAGAAAAGTATTAGATATTAGATTATTATATGATTGTCATATAATTGGGATGACTTTGTAGTGAACATCAACTCTTAATTTTTTTTTTTACAAGCTTCGTTGATCTAAATGCTGATTTTCAATGTCACGCAATCCCAGTTATATGACAGTTGTATAACAGTGTATTAAATAATATTTTTGAAAAATTAAACTTGGCCCCTCATTCATACTTTAGTCTCTCCTGATATATATATATATAATAAATAAAAAAATGATTTCGTCATATCCATGCTTGTATAGATTCTATTGGTAGATTATAATTTAAGCTTGAGCTGGTAATTAAGTGGAATTATTGTTTTTTGACAAATGTTTGGATTGTCAAGTTATGCATAAATGTCTGGATTAATATAATATTATGTTAATCTCTTATTGGAAGACCTCTAATCTAGTTTTAGACATTCTTGGTGTGTTTGTTTTCCTAGATAGTTGTTCAGCCTCCAAGATTAACACAAGCGCAAATTTTTGTGCTCACAATTTAGTAAAATAGACCGTTTTCTCTTTTATCATATATATATATATATATATATATATATATAGTCCTTGTTAATAATAATTATATTTAAATTTTTCCATTGGATTCATGTTAGGGTCAATAAACTCAATTTTTGAGTGAACATAAACTAAACCTAGCCGTCGAAGACTCTCACCCTTCCCCCTCTTCCCTTCCTAATCCCCTCATCCCTTTTTACGCGTTTTTTCTTGGTTTTTTTTTTTTAATTTTTTTTTTTGTTGGTGTTTTTGGCCAGAAATCAGCAATTTCGACCGCTACCGCCCGCCCTCCAAGGTGCTGCGCCTCCCTTCTTCTCCATCCACTCCATCACATGCCAATGCTGGCCAATGCCAATCACCTCCTCCACTTCAATCGTTTTTGATTTGCTGGCTATATTATTTGTTTTATTTGTTTTGAATAATAGTTTTCTCTTTAGATCTGCTCTCATGAGCGATCTACGAGAAAAATAATGTAGTTTTTCAACCGTTTTGGGTCAATGAGGAGTAGATCTAGTCTTTTCAGGAGCAAATATGTGCTTTTATGGCTGTTTTTTCTATTGGGGATGAGTTTTCTCTATTTTTTGTTGTTTGTATTTTTATTTGAATAAGGATTGTCCAGACCTTTGGGTTGTGAATGTGATATGTTTTCAGAGCGAGGAAGATGAGCTACCTATGCATTGAGTTTAGTCGGTTTTGAACAGATCTAGTGTAACAACTAAAAAGTAGTCATAGGTTAACGGATATTGATGTTATAGATATGTCTTCAATGTTTGATTTTTATGTAAACATCTATGATTTGTAACTTCGTAGTTTCGACTATGATTTTTCAGAGCTTTTTTGTTCTGTGATGTAAGAGCGTTATGCTCGTGATCCTTTTTCAATGAGACTGAAATTTTTTTCAATATATACATGACGTGGCAAGATTTAGTAACTGTTGAATATTTTTTGTTTTAACAATGATTGATTCAATGGCTACTAAACTTTGTCACATATGTGGTGTATAGCATCACTCAATCCTTAAATAGCATGTACACAATTACGTGTCATATATTAAGTAAATTACTTATAAAGGAAATTGAGACCTTTTTACAGTGATGCATGAATTTGGGATTATGAAATTATGTTATACGCTCAAAAATTTAAATAAAAATAAAATAAAAATCATTTAATTAATATTTTAATTAACAGTTCATGTAAGTAATCATCAAACATGAGTCGAATTTATTCACGTAAACACTCCTAAATTTAAGAAGAGAAGCAAATTTAAATTTATTCTTAAATTGTCAAACAATAATTACGAAATATATATTTCATAATTTAAATTTAAGAGAAGCAAATAATGCAATAGGTAAAGTATACACATCAAACAATAATTATGAAATATAGTCTCAAGAACAATAAATACCGATTATACAAATTTCTTTCTGTTCATAGAAATATCTCAAGAACTCATTATGTTCACCTCTTCGATCAATAATTGTATAGGTATCTCGCTTGATGGCAAAGTTATTGTTATTATTATTATTATTATGAAATACACATTATGATTTGAATTTATCATTAAAAAATGAAAAGAGAAAAAACTACCAACAACACCTTCGACAATTAATTACAAGTATTTTGTCACCTTTGACAAGTAATGAGAGTCAAACCTCAATTTCTTAGTTAACAAGTAAAAACATTAATACTTGTAATAACTCCATCTGTCTTGCATATAATAATCTAATTGGCCATATTTGTCAACAATTTTTTTTTTTTTTTTAAGTTAAAAACATTAATAAATAACCCAAAATACTGTTTAAAATTTTTAAGTTGTTTTTATCTTTATGTTATATCAGTGCATTTTTTTTTCAAACAAAATACATCCTAAAAAACACGTTAACAAACATATCCTGCTTTAAAATAAATAAATAAATAAATTTCTATGTACCATTTGTTTTCATTATCTTACATATTTTTTGGTACAAGAGAATAGCATCAAACCCCTATATATATATATATATATATATATATATATATATATGTGTGTGTGTGTGTGTTTTGTAGTTTTCTCAAAGGTTAAGACTTAGTTCTAAGTTTTTATGAAATAAAAAGATAAAAATAAATAAATCTAAACCGTTAAGAAAACAACATAATTTTTTTATGGCATCTAAGCAGAATCCGCAATCATATAGATAATAAGAAGTTCTACATATCTTAAATTTTCTTTTTAAAAGTTGATTTTCAAATAATGTATCACTGACTTATGAGACGGTGACACATCATTTAAAAATCAACTTTTGAAACAATAATTTGAGATGATTGACATTTTTAATAGATATATAACCAAGACTTTAGTATAACTTTCAAGTACCTTTTCTCTCGCACATGACACCCAAAAGAAACACACAAAAGATAAAAATAAAAAAATAAAAAAAATAAAAAATAAAAAATAAAATAAAGAAAAGAGAGAGAGAGAGAGAGAGGTGAATTTACACAAAGATTTGACATCACATGGATCCTCCCCTCCCAAGTCCCAATCCCTTAGCGAAGTTGAAAGGGTAGAGGTCGGTCATACGCTCTTTCCTCCGTCACACCTCTTCCTGCTTTCAAATTTTCTTCTTCCTGTCTCTCTCTCTCTTCCCCCATTACCATAAACTTCACGCACACACCGCTCTCTCTCTTTCACAAAAATTTCCCGTAGAAAAACACGGCAAACCCACATACCCAATTCAATTCCATAAACCAAAACCGAAGCCAAAGTCAAGTCATCAAATCACAAATCAAATACCCAAGAAGAAGAAGAAGAAGAAGGGTGAGTGAGAAAGCAAAGGCTTTTTTCTTTTTCATATTTTGTATGTAATGCATCAGAAGAAATCCGAAGTTCAGATCGGAAAAGAAAGCAGCGGCGTCTCTTCCGATTTCAACCCAACCCCACCTCTCCTCTTCCCTCCCCCCTCCTCCATCCACCACAAGCAATCCTACAATTCCCACCTTTCCCCTAATCCCGAACTATCTTTTCATCCCTACCCTCCTCCTCCTCCCCACCACCAACTACAACACAATGACCCAATAGACCCTCCATCTCCTTCTTCTTCCTCTTCTCCAACCCCGTACAAGAGGACCCTTTTGACGCAAACCCACTCCTCTCTCACCAAATCTCCCACCCTCTACCAATTCCATTCTCACCCACCACAATTCGCTCCCCAGAACGCCTCCTTTTTCTCTGTATCGGTGGCTGTCAAGGCGTTTATATATCGGGGGCTACGGAAGGCCAAGCACTTTCGGAGATTTCAGGTCCATATCCGGCTCGTCCTCTTGCTCTCGATCCCGTTCTTCTACTTCCTGGTGTCCAACCCGAGCCGCTCCTTCCTTTTGGACTTCCTCTCTGCCTTTGCGTTCTCCGCCGCGCTCTTGTTCTCCCTCAACCTTGCGCTCCCTCGCCTCCCTTCAATACGCCTCTTCCTTGCCCGCTCTTTCCCGATCAAGCTCTGCAAAGGCTCGCCAATATCTCGGTCCCCTCTACCGGTGTTTTGGTCAATTGGGTCTCGGCCAAAACCTGAGAAGAGAGTGAATTCGGGGTGTTGGGTACAGATTTACAGCAACGGGGACGTGTACGAGGGCGAGTTTCACAAGGGAAAGTGTTCGGGAAGTGGGGTGTACTACTATTACATGAGTGGGAGGTACGAGGGAGATTGGGTGGATGGGAAGTATGATGGGTATGGGGTAGAGACGTGGGCCAGGGGGAGCCGGTATCGGGGGCACTATCGGCAGGGGCTCCGGCACGGTTTCGGGGTGTACCGGTTTTATACAGGGGATGTTTATGCCGGAGAATGGGCCAATGGGCAGAGCCATGGGTGTGGAGTGCATACTTGTGAGGATGGGAGTCGGTATGTTGGGGAGTTCAAGTGGGGCGTCAAGCATGGCCTTGGCCACTACCATTTCAGGTGATTGATTTTTTATGGGAATAGAATTGTTGGATTCTTGTTGTTTCTGTTGTTTGTAAATCGGACTAGGATGCTATAGATTTCGTAGGATAACTCGACGGTGAAGTTATTAAAATGTTAATCATTGTTTGGAAGTAAATGGTTTACATTTTTGATGTCTTGGCATTTACAGGGAATGAATTTTTCGTCAATGGATTAGAGTTGCATTCTAATTTCTTGATGGAATTATTGGATGTTTTTATTTGTAAATAAGTGGTTGAAGCATATGAGTACGTTCAATTTGGTGTAGGTTTGATGATAATTTGTGGTTCATTGAGTGTTCTTTGTATTATGATTGGTTTTAGTTGCTAATGCTTTCGTTGGTTATTTTGTATTGGTAGGTTTATTATGTATAAGAATTAGCGTAGATGATGCAGCTTAGGTTTGGATCTTTTAGCTCTATAATATCATAGCTCTGTTTTAGGTTGTGATTTCTGTCAGGTCCTTCGAGATCTTTCCAGATATGAAATTAGATTGGATTTATCTGTTATCTTGATAATTTAGCCTGAGTATTATTTACTTATCAAAAAAAATTTTAGCTTGAGTATTATGTATTTTTTACTGCCTGTACCTTTTAGGCATAATGGCATCAGCATTGACGCGTCTTCAGATGACTGATTGATTTTGATGTGGTGACATAAAGTCATAAATCATTATTAGTTTTGTATTCTTAATGCTGTACTTTTGACTGAATCATAATGCCATGCATAGCAGGGCAGCAGTGTGATTGGTTATAACTGCAAGGATGAGCCAATGATACTATGTATGAATGAAGTTGCTGTTAGTTTTTTTATCATAGTGCACAAGTCAGGATAAAATAACGCACTTATGATTGACTTGTCTCATTACATTTTTTTTTTTGGTTAAGAAGATAGTTAGCGTTTCCAATCTGAAAAACCGAGCCAACACTAAGACGTGTCATTTTTATCTATACTTCTTCCTAGAAAATGTTTGATTCACTAATTCATGAGGCAAAATGGAAAGAACGGTATTTATCACTATTTAACAATGCTACTTTTTACATCTATTTATCACACCTATTTCATGGGTTGACATAGCGTGGCTTCTCATATCCGCCACTTTAAAAAAACAAATGGAAAGCTACTTAAAACACACCTCGTCAGCCCATGTCAGCCATTTATGTCTTTTAAACTTTTTCATTTACACTTAGGTTGTGTTCCAAAAGTTAAGCAGCTTATGAATGTGATTTCCCTCTTCTCTCTATATATGTGTGTGTGTGTGTGTACACCTATGCAGACACATCCATGCATCAAGTTTTGTTTCCTTTTTGGAATGACTTCCTATCTCTCTCACTAATGGGTATAACTTAGTAAGTTTCATTGTTGATTTTGCATCTATTACTATCTCTGTTGCAGCATTCATAAATACCACTCCCCCCCAAAAAAAAAAAGAACAGAAATGTAGATACTAAAAGTTTTCATCTTATTCTTTTTGCCAGCTCATGTATTTTTGTTTTATTCAGAAATGGGGACACGTATGCTGGGGAATATTTTGCGGACAAGATGCATGGGTTTGGAGTCTATTCTTTTGCAAATGGGCATCGATATGAGGGAGCCTGGCATGAGGGTAGAAGGCAAGGCCTTGGAATGTACACCTTTAGAAATGGGGAAACACAATCTGGTCACTGGCAAAATGGAATTCTTGACATACCAAGCACACAGAACACCAGCTATCCAGTATCTCCTGTTGCTGTTTATCATTCCAAAGTACTTAATGCTGTGCAGGTACTTTACTTCCTATCTTAATTGCATAATGCTCCAAATATCTTAGCTGCAGCTTATACCCTGATGCCTGTTTATATTGTCATTTTGCTATAATACTCTGGATGATCCCGTCTTCTTGTACCCTTGACTGTTAAAGTTAGCCGCAAAAGAACGCTGTTGCCTTGGGCTATTATCCTTATGTTATATGGTTCATTTGCCATTTACTGTTGATATTTGTCACCAGGCATACTCACCAAATAAAAGAATTGCTAGGCATACGTATTCAATTTTCCATGCATGTTCCACTTCATTTTTGTAACACTTTACTTCAAGATGATTTAAAGAATTATTTTCTGCCCGAATTTGTTTGCGTGGACCATGGCAATTATTATAATTCTCTACTTATCCTCTTACTTATAACATTTTAATCTTCAAGCATCATTTTTGTATGTTCCATGGCCAAACCTCCTTACTGGTGAATGCAACACAAATATTACTGTCTTATAATTTAAAAAATGAGAAGAGCATTTTAGCTCCACCTGGCAGAAGGCACAGGAGGAAACAGGATAACACACTGCAGACAGTTAACTAAGCAATCGAATAACTATTGAAGGGTTTTCTTTTTCTAATGAGTTTTATGATTTTGATTTACAATCAGGAAGCTCGGCGAGCAGCAGAGAGAGCCTATGATGTGGCCAAGGTGGATGAACGGGTCAACAGGGCAGTAGCGGCAGCCAATAGGGCAGCCAATGCGGCTAGAGTAGCGGCAGTTAAGGCCGTTCAAAAACAAATACACCATAATAGCAACAACAACATTCCAATTCCAATTGTGTGAGACTTTCAACTGTAGCTCGAGCTATTTTAACGCATGAGATGGCGGCAGCATCGGGACAATTGCTTATGTCACCAATGTAGTTTTGTGTTTTATGTTGTAATCTTCTCTTTGGCGTCTTGCTTGGGGAGGATTCAATTTGCTGTGCCTCTTTGGAACGTGAGTGGTAGAGAAGAAAATGGCAAAGAAGGGTGGAATGATCATCTATACTGCTTGAAGATTGTGTATACATAGAGATGAGACACAGAGAAAGAGAGAGAGAAAAAAGAAAAAGAAAAAAAAAAAAGAGGGTGGATGATGATGGCATCCATTTGTTCAACTATTCTTTTAGTTTTCCATCTCAGTACAGTTTTGTAAAGATGAGGTAGATGTAATATAAAGTGCTGGTGCCGAGGTTAAACCTCAACCCAGCCACTGTTGTATGCGAAGTTGTTGGCTTTTTATGGAGGTGACAAATTCTCTAACTATCCAGCCAAAGAAATAAGAAAGAGAGAAAGAAAGAAAGTCCATCTAATCTATTTGTTCTCTTCTTTTTCTTTTTCTTTATTATTATTTTTTTCTTTTTTGGTTAGCTTCTTATTTTCTTGTTTGGAAAATGTTTGGGGTATTGCAGTTTTTACGCAAATTTTTACAAATTTCTGTACAATTAATATTTTATGAAAACGGGTGTCAAGTGAACTGTTATTTGGCGTATTATATTTTAGTAGCTGATGTGATAAATGATAAGTGAAATAGAGTGGATCTATTTTATGGTTTAGAGCAGATTTTAAAAATCTAATGGTGTATATATTGTCACATGGTGAATATGTTGTCACATCATTTAAATTTCTTAAATGATGTAATAATATGTACACGGTTAAATGAAACAAAATAAAATTTGGATCATAAAATGATTCATCTCCATTTCACTTAGAGCGGAGACAAAAAGGATTATATTCCGTTTGTAGTAAAAATTGTAATATTCTTACCAACACACCTCTTATTAACAAAGCAAAATGTGCTATCCGAAGAAAAATTGTTCGAGAGAAACGCTATTTAGTATACCGTTATACGATTGTCATACAAATAGATGATCTGACTGTAAAAATCAATCATTACAAGTATTAAAAAAAATTATTTTTTACTAAATGAGAGAATGTGTGGCAAAGCGAGTTTGTTACCTTAAAAGGCAAAATAATGTAATCCGAGGAACAATTATCGGAGGGTGTTGAAATGGGTGGTGTGCACCCATTTGACCCATGATTGTCGCAACCCATTCACATAGATATCATCATACAAATTGCCTATTATTCGCTAAATTTAGTTGTCATATGAAAGCATAGTAAAGGACAAAAGGCCTGCTTACTTGTCTCTCCACTGCAATCTTTGATGTCACAAGGAAGGGAAAAAAAAAAAAAAAAATCATTATAGTGCTTTACTTTTTCTTTTCTTTTTTTGAAATAAGTTGACAATCTTCATTAGAAAAATCAAATTTAGAGTCAGCTTCATTTCTCATGCATTTTCACCATTCCTTTGTTGCTTTACCTTGCTCTTTTCCAAGTCTCAAAAGGAGAGTGAATGTGCCACAAATGATGGCCAAAGTTTTTTTCGGTCCAGTTTATTAAACTGATATTTGTCTTTAGAATGAATATGACCATTTTTATGTCATGATTCATATTAGATTTTGCAGTATAACATACCAACGTATATATAGTTAGATACTGCGAAATCTAATCCGGACCATGAAATGATTCTTTCCCATTTCAAGAGAAATTGAGAGAATCATGTTACTTTTTGGAGTATATAGTCTCACATGCTCTAAAGATATCTGGAGAAAATATTTTGGAGGAAAACTTTGTTCATAAATAATAAACAAGTGAAAAGCTACATAATACATCATAACCTCAAACTCTTTTCACTACTCATTTCAAAACTTTCTTTTGCATTTTCTAATTTGTCAAATAGTAATACCACTCATCATATTTATTTCATATCGATTGATGTGAGGTGTTTCGAGTAATTTAAAATATATAACATCAACTGTCGTGAAATGAATGTAAGAGTATCTTTGCAAATACACATTTAGGAACCAAGTTACTCTAAAGAAATTAGTCAACATTTCAGATGGCCTAAATTAGTCAATTATTTGCAATCATAGGCTTCTCTTTCTTTGAATCTTCTAGGCCAGGCCCATCTTTAATGATAAAAATCCCAATTCGATACTTTTAAGGAATATGGTATTATTTAGCATCTTGTCAATTATTAATTTCTAAACCATTATTTTTGGCAGTTGGAAACAGGGATACAAGGTTTAATAATATAAAATGTTGAGAAATTATGACAATTTTATCTTTTAAGGAATTATTATCCATTATCACTAGCCATAGACCCACATGACCAAAGTAGGTCCATAGATTACTTACAAAATTCAATTAATTTTCAAATTTATTTCTCATTGAATTTTACTTATACTTCCTTCTCTCTTTTTTTGGAATTTTTTTTTTTTTTTTGTTTTTCTCATTGAATTCAATGAATTGCACTACGCATACAAAACTCATCGTTAAAAAAAAGAAAGAAAAAAAGTTGTTTATTTGTTGTAAGATTTTCTTGGAAATGCCTTCCAATTGTTCGAATCGAGGTTAAGAAAAATAACAAAACATTTCAATTATTTTAGATGAATAATAACAGGAAAATGTTTGATGTTCTTCTAGTGTTCTTCTAGTATTCTTCTAACTGTGATGTGACTTTTAAAATCACCAATAGATTAAAAGTCAATAATGATTTAACGGTAATTTTAAAAGTCACATAATAGTTAGAAGAATATTAGAAGAACACCTAGCATTTCTGATAATAACATGATAGATAAACTTGATGAAGGAGTTTCTAAATTAAAAGGTGAGAGTTAGGGTATAAACTACTAATTCCCCATTAACAAATCAATTAAAAATTCCTTCTAAAATTGCAGAGTCTGATATCTCATTGAACTATACAGTATAAATTAGGGTTTGGTTGCAGAGAAACTGGAGGAAACCAATCTAAGACAAACACTTTCCATTGTGTTTCTCATTTTACAGTGAATTGGCAAAAGCCATTTCAAGTCTCATTTTCCTTAGGAAACAAACAAAGACAAAAGAAGCTCAAGCAGCAAAGAGAACTATTTTTATGCCACGTTTTTCTGAAAAGTATTTTCAGCTAAACATCGAAACAAACGGTGCTTAAATGTGCCGAAAACAAACAAAAAATTAATCACAAATCTCACTCGCCGTCTCGATTTAGCACCAAATTTAGAGGCAAGATATCATTTTCCTCGTGCATACAAGTAGTAGTAAAACACCATCAGCAAGATCCTAAGAACTAACCAACCATCCATTAACAAAAAAAAAGGCTTAAAGCCAAAGAAGAAATTGACCATAATCCTAACATGAAACAAGATGTCCGAATAGACATTAGAAATGTTTTTGTTCTTACTAGCCAACTTGAGGTCCCAGAGAAGTAGAATCATCACCAATAGGTCTTTGCAGCAAGGGAATTGACAAGGTCCCAACCTCATAGGACTGTCTTTCACTTTCCTCCGACCAAACATCAGGAGTAGGCAGTATTTCACGGTAATCACCTATTAAAATATAAATTAAAAGATTAAATCAACGATATCTTATACACTTAAGTTTTTGAGATAAGTGGTGATTTAACATGGTATCAAAGCAAAGGTCCTGAGTTAGAACCCTGTATCCGTCGTCATTCACCTGCTAATTTTTTCGCCTGTCGTTCTTGAGCAGCATCTTTGTGCACGTCCTCAATCTTTTTCGGCCCCTCGACTGTCCTCCTCTGCTGCCATTTATTCTTTCTCAAATCAATTGCATCCTTCAACATGAACCTGACCCTAGAAGATAAATTCATGTTATTGGATAATGTCTTCATTCTATCAAAATATGCATCCATATGCTCCTTAGCTTTTTGGTGGTCGATCATCTCCCCAATAGTACTCATCAATTTGCACAAAGCTTCAAGATCTTCTTCATCAGGATCCTGAAACTGACCCAGCAATTTCTGTATACATGCATGCATTATTCGCTCAGTCAACATTTTCTTCTTGTACAACTCCCCAATTAATCGAATGTTACCCAACATTCGTCTTCTAGCCTTAACTCTCTTCTCTTCTCTTTCCTCTGCAGACTGTTTGATCTCACCCTCTTCATCAACTTTATTAGCTTCTTCTTGCTCTCTTTCCCCTCTCTCAAATTCCTCCTGGCACTTGTTCAGAAGCACTCTCTTAAAAGTTATCTTTTCATTGTCTTCATTGAAATCAGGCAACTCCCCGGCCAGACGACAAAAGAAATTTACATACATCTCACAGTACATAGGCTCCATTAAACCTCTGTCAAAGATCTGTGACACAACACCAGCTAGAGTGGCAACATTATCAATGTTAACTGCTTTCACTTGCTCAAAAAGTTTCTCAAACTTCGTTGGAGTAAGTTTGTTTAAAATAGCTCTTAATTGCCTTTGCTTTGCCTCTTCCTCATCCACTACTTTACCCACTTCATACTTCTTCTTAGCTTTGTGCATCATCAGTAATGGAGTTTGAGGAGAAGGAATTGAACCCTTGTGTTGAATATTGGTAGCACTAACATCATTTTGTGTTCTCCTTGCCTTGTGATAGTCATTATGAGATTCAATGACATCATTTAGCGTTCTACTTGTCTTAGAATCATCAGGATAATTCTGGTAAATATAAGATACAGAACTCCAAAGAGCCAAAAGCATAGCAATTACCTTGATGCTGTTCATCTTGTCATGGAAAACTATCACAAAAGCAATAGGAGTAACAGCAAAAGAGACAGTACTGATTACGTTGGAGAAGAGAGATGAAGCCACAAAAATCAACCCCACAACCCCAACAGAGTAAATCTGCCAAGCCACAGCTGTCGAAACCAAAGTCATTACATAAGGAACTCTTCCTGCACCAAAACTCTCCATTTCCCCATGCAAACTCTTCCACTCCCCACTTGCAAAAAGACCCACAATCGAAACACAAGTGGCAACAAGTGATGTATAGATTTGCATTTCCAAAACCACAGAAAATGTTTCCCTTTTCAGGATCTTTTGGAAGGAAAGCTGCATCAGGGAATGCAAAAGAGAGTAAAGTGCAGAACCTCCTAGGGTACAAAGGAGGCCAATGATATATTTCCACCTAGAAATTCCTGATGGTCCTTCAGAGTCGTCATTGACTGCAATCAGGGCAGCAGATAATGAGAGGACAACCACAGAGTTAACAACTGAAGCAGTGAACCTCTGAGAATTGATGAAGTAAGAGAAAACCACATTAAAAGCTAATTGGGATACACATATGAGGGAGTAAGTAGAGGCAGGAAGGTACAAGAGTCCAACAGAATACATCATGTTGTCACCAGATATCAGCACTCCAAGAGAGAAGTAGATCAAGGCAAGAATTTTAATAGAGGGTGGAGCCAATGAAGTTGAAGGCTGCTGAGAGGAAGGAATAAGAAAGAGGGGGATGAAAAGGATTGGGAAGGCAGCAGTTTGAACAAGAGTAGCCATCCATTTACCATTTCCACCCTGGTCATGATAAAATCTTCCATTAAGAACAACAGTAGATTGACCCACAGCGAGGAAGAAAATGTTGAGTGCCACAAAAAACCACCATTGCCACCGCTCGAGTTTTCTCAGTAATAACTGGTTGGTCAAGGTTAGATCTTTGATCATGAGTTCCTGATTACCTGTAATTGGATATTAAGCATGTCTAAACCAGGTTTAGTATCCTTATTAAAAGACGGGTTTCATCAATCCAAAAAATTCACAGATTGGAGTAGTATTTAAACTTAAAAGCGATCAATCCTAGAACAGTACATCAAGTACAGCAACATTTATAAAGACTCTTTCTCTACAATTTGAGTTTCCTGATACACCCACCAGCTGCATAGCTAAAAACCACCATATATTGAAATTATTAGTCACTTATCAAAATGGTTTGATATGCAGAAGGCCTTAAACAAGGTCTAGTAAGAATACTTATGTGGCAATATGAGATCAAATACATGGTTCTCTAGTGTAGAAATGATCAAAATATGTAAGATGCTCCTTTACTTCATATTGTGGGGATGTACACTCTTCCAATAATCTCTAGAAAACATATCTAGTGTCAAAAATAGAGATTTTTGTCTATATCACATGTATATATGATACTAAAAGATAGCCTAGAGTAAAATGATGGCTTAGCCAAAGTAAAGAACTCCAAAGGAAGGCAGAGAAGCTTTCGTTAGCCCTTATAATCCAAGAAAACTAGAGGGAAGTATTTGCTTCATACACGCATATTTAGATTCCAAAAGGCATGTAATTTTCTTTCTCCCTCATAGAGGAAATAAGATAATAAGGGGGTACACTATATTTATATGTGCTATCAATGGGAGCAGCTCAAACAAAGAAGAGTCTGGTCAATAAGAGGTGAAAAACAAACAACACTAAGGCTGCTGTAACTTGTATGGAATTCTAATCATTGAAATTTGATGATTAATTAATATAACTAAAATTTAAGAGAGAGAGACAGAAAGAGACCAGCCTCACCAGACAGTCTTTGCTCCGACCGAATATCCTGAGTAGGCGGCACTCCACGGTAATCACCCATCTGAGCATTTGGGGAAGATAACTTCATTGACCCTCTTGGACCAAAATCCATAGGTGCCCTTCTTGCTGACTGGTTTTTGCTCGAACCACGACCCAAGCTGCTAAATTGCACATGTCGTTCTTTAGCAGTATCTCTGTGCACTTCCTCAATCTTTTTCGGCCCTTCAACTTTCCTCCTCTGCTGCCATTTATTCTTTCTCAAATCAATTCCATCCTTCAACATGAACCTGACTCTAGAAGATAAATTCATATTATTGGATAATGTCTTCATTCTCTCAAAATATCTATCCATATGCTCCTTAGCTTTTTCATGGTCGATCATCTCCCCAATAGTACCCATCAATTTGCACAAAGCTTCAAGATCTTCTTCATCAGGATCCTGAAACTGACCCAGCAATTTCTGTATACATGCGTGCATTACTCGCTCAGTCAACATTTTCTTCTTGTACAACTCCCCAGTTAATCTAATGTTACCCAACATTCGTCTTCTAGCCTTAACTCTCTTCTCTTCTCTTTCCTCTGCAGACTGGTGGATCTCACCCTCTTCATCAGCTTTATTAGCTTCTTCTTCTTGCTCTCTTTCTCTTTCCCCCCTCTCAAATTCCCACTGGCACTTGTTCAGAAGCACTCTCTTAAAAGTTATCTTTTCATTGTCTTCATTGAAATCAGGCAACTCCCCGGCCAGATGACAACAGAAATTTACATACATTTCACAGTAAATAGGCTCCATTGAAGCTCTGTCAACAATCTGTGACACAACACCAGTTAGAGTGGCAACATTGTCAATGTTAACTGCTTTCACTTGCTCAAAAAGTTTCTCAAACTTCGTTGGAGTAAGTTTGTTTAAAATAGCTCTTAATTGCCTTTGCTTTGCCTCTTCCTCATCCACCAATTTACCCACTTCATACTTCTTCTCAGCTTTGTGCATCATCAGTTCCTTATTATCTGTAATTGGATATTAAGCAAGTCTAAGCAAGGTTTAGCATCCTCATTATAACATGGGTTTCATCAATCCACAAAATTCATGATAACTTGAAGTGATCAATCCTAGAACAGTAAATCAAGAGAGAGAGAGAGAGACCTGGCAATGGCATGGTGCTTAGAGTTCCTGGGAGTAAAGCAAGATTTGGGCCCTGCAAAGATAACCATTAAGATTCCATGAGAAAATGAGAGCGAGGCTTTAAGAGGGTATTGGGTAACACAAACTAAGAGATTCCCTTCTTCCTTCTTTTCTTTCCTTAAAGCAGACGGCACACTTGGTACAATAAAGTCTTAAAGGTAGGAAAAAGTACAATAATTGCCAAATGTCATGGTTAAGAATACAGAGAAATGCTATAATCATTTTGAAGTGTTTATTGTTTTTGAAAATCACTAATGATTTGAAATTATGTAAATTAATCTATCTAAAATTTAATAGTGTTTTTTTACTGTGAATAAACACTTAGAATTACATGTTGATTGTCACATCAAAGTAGTAAGCACTTAGAAGTAAATATAAAATTTGTCAAGTCAAGTGCTTACTTCCCTTATGTGAGATTTGTCAGGTCAACTTTTTACTACAATATTTTTTAATCTCATCTTATTTTCTTTCTTCAACTGATACCTTAATAGGTAAGCAGTTAAGAGTGAAAAAGAGAGTTAGTATATTACTTTAAGATACAAAAGAGTATAAAAAAAGAAAGTTTGTGTATCATATATCAACTATTTTTCACACATGAAACTTTTTCTCTCGATATTATTAATTAACAAACCAGCCTGCTGAGAAAAAGTAAATAAATAAAATAAAATAACAAACCAGCATCTGGGACATGGTGCTTGCTTCATTGATTCTTTCAGAAGAAACATAATTTATCCTATTATCTTTCATTAAGCAAAACCTTAAATGGCGTGTTTT
This sequence comes from Corylus avellana, assembly GCF_901000735.1. Taxonomy (NCBI): domain Eukaryota; kingdom Viridiplantae; phylum Streptophyta; class Magnoliopsida; order Fagales; family Betulaceae; genus Corylus; species Corylus avellana. The sequence goes on from NC_081541.1 coordinate 42,571,907, forward strand.
ATGAAGCATTTGGTACATGAAAGATTAGTTTTTATTTTATAATTACCCTATAATGTTGACGTGACAATTTTAATTAATTTTATTATTATTATTATTTTAATAAGGAGTGAGCCATGGGTTGATTGGGACTACGAAGTTATTACCGTAAGATACAATAATGCTATACATTATCCCGAATCTCATGTAGAGTACTTAGGTTTTAACATTTTTTTTTTTTTTACTTAGGTTTCAATTCGTATCACATATGATACTTAACTTATAGACAAAAAGCAGTTTAATACCTCTGCCAAACTAACCGACTGTCACGTGTCCTAACATAAACATGCCACATGTCCTAAAACCAATAAATAAAATAATTAAAAATACTAAACCCTTTAAAAAATATATATTAGGCGGCCACCTCATTTTGGCTATTGGCCACCCCCAGAAGTCATGTGGGTGACTTCAGCCACCCCCTATAGCCGGTTTGAGGTGGTCAAAAAGGAATAGTCGAAACCACCCCTAGATTGACCACAAGAGGTGGTAAAACCACCTCCAATGGCCTTAGGGGTTGTTCAGCCACCCTAATATGGCCTTAGGAGTCGCTAAGCAACTCCTAATGGTCAAAATGGGGGTGACCAGGCCACCTCATATATATTTATTTATTTATTAGAACATTTTTAAGAACATGTGACATGTATATGTTAGGGCACATGACAGTTTGTTAGTTTGGCTGATAAAATAGTGACGGATGTACTAAACTGGTATTTAGCCATAAATCAAGTACCATCTACGATACGAATTGAAACCTAAACGTGAAAAGATAATTACGCCAAATAAAAATAATATATATATATATATATATATATATATATCATAGATGCTTTTCTAATCGAATGTGGAGATGTTCTGTTCAAATTGGATGTGGCACCGAATGCTATCAATTTAGATTTGCTCCAAACCAATCATTTGTTCTCCGGCCTAAATGACACTCTGACATTTTGTCGATTCGACGGGACATTTTGTATCCAAATTTTCTAAATTCCTAACATGAATCTCCCATTCCTAGTTGATCTAATGATTATAATTCTTTATTGAGCTATACCCATAAATCTCTTTATCAATGTTTTTATTCTCAACTTCTCTTTCGCCCACGGATTCATACTACTATTACCAAAAGATTGGCGAACGAGCAACTCCAAAACCTTAATAAAAATAGGAATTAAGGTTGTAAATAAAACATCACAACATAGAAACAGCCACGAATAACCATGTAAGAGACCAAACCAGGCCTAAACGACTGGGGGATAAAGATAATAGAATCCCATAAACGTTAATTCCGTTCTCAATGACCCTGATTGCACATTTTCCATTGAAAAAAAGGGCACACTTTGTGATAGCGTGCCAACCTTGATTTTACATACTACGGAATACCAGCCAGAGAAGAAAATCAAAACTGCAATGATTAAACACAATAACCAGCGGAATCCTGCTTAGTCTGCATCAAGGCATGTAACGAATTATGAAAATAAAAACAATAGCCACAAACTGTGTCACAAAATCTTTCACCAAGAACTACATTCTGATTGCTAATGTCAAAATTAAAGACAAAAACATATGATTTCAGTTCTCCGTCTGCTCCCTCAGCCTCCGGATGGTGCTCCGAACCGTCACAGCACTTGCGGTGCTGTCAAATTCACGCAGAAAACAACAATTAGAAACCTTCAACTAAAGACGTACTGGTAAATGACTAACACAATCAAGCTTAAGAAAATCCTTACTTCAATGTGTAAGCACCTCCTGCTTTCACTTTTCCACAATCCTTGCAACCCCAGATTCCAACAGCCTTCCTCTTCACTGCAAACTGCAAGAATACACCCGTTCATTACCTAACTTACATTGAAACCCCAGTAAACTCTAATGCCACAATGCAGTACGGGGAGATAAAGGGTAATACCTTCCCACAAAACTCGCAGAAGTATTTGCTGTGCTGGCTGACTTCCATCTTCTTAATCTGCTTCCTCAGACTAGCACCATAACGGGTGCCTGAAATGAAAGAAGATAAATATCAGCACCTTTCTAACTGCGTATATGTGCAGTGTATAAACATGTCCTACACATTCCTAATCAAAAAGAACATGGGTGCACAAGGAGACAGACTAACAGAAAATGGAAAATGGAAAATGGGAAATGGGTAAATGATATGAACATGTTATCCCACACAGATAAAGGGTTATATGGCCCTCAATCTGACAAAGATTACCACCCCAATGCAAGGACTTAGATGCATCAGTACAGAACACCAAAAAGGTATATCCTATAAAATCAAAATCCAGGATCATATGCAAGAATTCATGAGCAAGAAATATTATTTGTCTCAATTCACTTCAAACCAGCCTCTTAGATGATGGACAGCCAAAATATCATGCTAACCACAACTCCACTTCCTTTTTATATAATCTAACATTATTCACCCAGCGGTACAAAAGTAGAGAAGAGAGAAATCATCTTCCCATTACTCTGCATGTCTCAAAAACTTTATAGCAAGGGGCAAATTTGTTAATCGAACTTACCATACTTCCCAACAATACCAGCCTTCTTGGTTCTCTTTGTCTGCATAACACAAGAAAGATTGAGATGGAAGGTAAGGAATAAAGAAAGCTGAATAGATAACATGAAAAAAACAAAAATAGTAAATTTCACATGAAGCTCATCCAGTGCTGGTCTCAAGGATCAAAACAACAATAAAAGTACTCGAGGCTCAACAAAAAAATATGGCACTGCCATACCTCTTATAAGAAAACATAAGTCAAAAAAATGACAAAAAATGATGTCACTACTAACAAACAAATCTAAAATTGTTCTGAAATCACATATACCTGGCAGACTTTCAAAAATTGATGGCCTAATTATTGAACAAATTACAAGAACATTATAATCAAACAGCCACTGAGGATATCAAATTAGAAATCAAACCGATTTGACCTTGCACAAGTTAAGCTGCACTGAAATTTTCAAAAGAAAAGTATAAAAGTTGTAAAACAAGTGCTCAGCAGCTCAAGACACAACCCATACACGCAAACCCCACAGTAATTGAAATAATTAGCTACCACCTAGTAAGGCATGATCGACAATATAAAAGCCCATAGACCATACATACAGAACCACCCTTTACATCACAGAGATATAACGGAATATCACACCATACAACCTTAAAGCATCATCCCAAGATGAACAAATTCAAAAATATATACGAACATTTAGAGCTATACGAAAATCAATTAGCTAACTGGCCAAATTTAAACGACCCAGTAGACTATCTGATTGCAATAAGCCTCTTAACCAGCTAGCCATCTACTTCAATTAACCTCCTTAAAGATGATTTTCAATCAAATCTAAAACGACACAACACCGAAACAGTGGAAAACCATCAGATTAACATCGAACCACGCATAACGTAGTAAAACTGATAATTTATCACCAAAATAGAAGACTTTCTTCCTTATTTATTGTTTTCTCAAGGTTCCTACAGTTTTCTCAGCAACCAAACATGTTCAACACTCCAATCTAACCATTTTCTCAAACCCTACACCGTAAAACTCAGATCCCATTTCCACAAAGGGTATTTACCTTCACATTCAATATCAAACTTCTATATCAAAAACACAGAGAGAGAGAGAGAGAGAGAGAGAGTACCATTTTGGAGGAGCAGAAAACCCTAGAAAGCTCAAGCTCTCTTTGAGTGTTCCTGATCGAGCGGCCAAGCGAAGCGTCTCGTTTCGTTGATTGCTGTTATATATATATATATAGAAAGGAAGGCCGAGATGAATGCCATTTGTTGCCCTAGGGTTTATGAGTTTCGGATCATGGACCATGAAATGGGTGTTCAGGCCCGATATGATCTGATTAATGGGCCTTTAAAGGTTGGGTTTGTGGATCCTAGGCCTGTGAGTTCAACTAGGTTCACAAGCCCATAAGCATGCACAGACAGGCCAGAATTCTCCCTTGTATCAAGATTTCAATTCCTAGACTCGAGGCTCTTCGAGAAAAAGCTACGCTATAAATTATATTTTTATTTTACAATATTGACGTAGTAGTTCTAATTAACCGTTGAATTAGATATTGTTAAAAAAATAACCAAAAAAAAAAAAAAGTTCAAAGGTTAGTTGGGACTTGGGATTGTTATCTCAATATTTTTAAATAATTGTGAAATAAAAATGTAATTTTTAATATTACTCATTCAAAAATTTCAAGTAAATATGCATCAACACGATTAAGATCCCGGTGCAAAGGCAATACCACTAGGCCCTTACCTTGTTACATTGCAATGAAGTAGGAGTACGTGAGTAGGTACTGAGCCATTTCAAGTTTCACTTGTTCGAGTTGTTCAGGTACTTGTCCAAATAGGTAAGGCCCTCTCCAACACTTGCAAGTCTCTACCTACAATAGGACAAAAGAGAAATGCTATTTTTTTTTATTTAAATGATGTGTCAGCATCTTATGAGTTGGTGATAAATTTTTCAGAATAATAAATTTTATGTGATGGTGATACATCATTTAAAAATCAACTTTTTAATAAAAAATTTAAAAAGTGTAGCAATTTCTTAAGACAAAAATATTGCACCAAATTTATAACCAACACACGTATTAATTGGTTCTTGTTATTTCCCTTTTTCCTTGATTCGTGTGTTATATTAAATCAAATAAATTAAATATATATATATATAAAAAATAAAAATAAAAAATAAAAAAATCGTCCAAATATTTTAGAAAAGAATGATAACATTGACAAGTATTTTCTGAATTTGTTTAAATATCATAAAGACGATGTGGTGGCTCACTAAAATGGTTGACTTCTTAAGTATGTTTTTCTCTCCTGGATTTTTCAACTTTTCAAAATGTTTTAATAAACAAAAAAAAAAAAAATCAATTTTTTATCACTTTTTTTTTTTTTTTTTCAAATGCAACACAACAATTCCATGACTTTGCCCAAGAGTATTTAAGATTTTTTTAAAAAAAAGACAGAAATAAAAGATAAGGGTTTCGTTTGATTTTTGTTTTGTCTTTTCGAAATAAAAATATTAACAAATACTCTAAAACACAAAACGCTTTTATGTCATATTAAAATATTTTTTCAAACAAAAACAAAAAAACATTTTCTAAAACCCATTAACAAAAAAACACCCTTTTAAATTTGTCCTTATATAGAGAACAATTTTAAGGGCCTATTAGTGAAGAACAAATGGATGATCCCTCCCCTCCCAAAATGGATGAAAAAGACTTATGCCACCACTATTTTCCGAATAATGCCAAGAGGAAGGCTTTGGTGCTTTTTGTATCTTTTTAAATATGGCGTAACTTTTAAAAATCATCAATACATCAAAATTTAATAATAATAATTTCACATTTAAAGATAATTTTAAAAATTACGTCACATTTAGTAGAATTCTCTAATTCTCTTTCTAACATTACTCATTTCTACGGCGCATATAGAACTTTACATATTGGATTATTGGACAAAACTAGGGGTGTCAAGGTAGTTACGGTTAGCGGTTATTGGCAAAAACCTCTAACCGTAACTACTGAGCCCTATATATTTTTTAAAAAAGGTGTGATTTAATGATTAAATGATTATGTTATATGTATAAATATTATTATAATTATAAAAATATATTATATAAAAAGGCGGTTAGTGGTTACGGTTACGGTTACTAAACTCAATAACCTCTAACTGCTGACTGCTAAGCAGTTATAGCGGTTAGGCAGTTAGCGATTAATACAATTATGTTAGTGATTATTGCTAACCGTTAGACGGTTAGCGATTAATACAATTATGCAATTAAGCAATTAGTGATTATAGCAGTTAGCGGTTAGAAACCGCCGTTGACACCCTTAGACAAAGCAGAACTTTCCAAAGTTGTGGGTCTTATTAAGACAAAATATTAAATTCAATATAATAAATCGGACAAGGACATGGAAATTCGAAGCTCCTTCTCCGAGAGGGACACTTTCTATTGAATAATGCTAGATATCATATTTTTATCTTATTTTTATCCTCCTAAAGTTGATATGACTTTTAAAATCGCCATTAAATTTTAGATGAATCATACTTGAATTTTGATCAAATGATGATTTTGAAAGCCACATCAACTTTAGAAGGATAAAAAGATGGTCCATAACATTACTTATTTCTATTACAGTTTTTTTAAAAAGATTGTCCAATAATAGTATTTTTTAAAAAAAGTAATTTAATTACATTGCTTAATTACAAAGAAAAAAAAAAAAGACAATTACCTCGAACTAGCCTCTCTCACTTTTCACCTAATCTCACCTAATATCATTATATATGATTTAAAAGCAATGTAAAAAATATTTGAAAATATATATATCAAATTAATCGATAGTTGAAGAATTATATGAAGTTATTATTTTAATCTCAAACAAAAATCAAAGAAATTTCATGATAGATAGAACTTAGAAGGGCCTTGCCGAGGACCATCCATGACCATTGAATTAGCACACGGTACGTTTCCAAGGAATAGCTCAATCGACTATACGCTTTATGAAGCGGAGGTCACTAGTTCGAATCTCTCTCTCCCTTCTCTTATGTGGACATGATAAAACAAAAAAAAAAAAGCACACGGTACCACATCAGATATTAATGAAAAATACAAAAAAAAAAAATAATAATAATAATAACACGAGGGAGATCCCATCCGGGAGGTTACCTAGTGACCTACACACATGGAAGATCTCCCATAGTGGGTAGTAGGAGAGATGTCCAATAATTAATGGACCCCACCCCATATACATTTATGATACTTTGCAGAGACCGCGTCGGCATATGATAAAAAATTATATAAAAAATTAAAAAATTAAAAATTAGATAAGCCTAAAAATGAATTATTAAAGTTTAGAAAATGAGTAAATATTAATATATTATACAGATATTGGTTCCACGTCATACAAAAATTAAGCAAAACACGCTTTCTCCTCTCTCCTTTCTCCAATCTCGTTTTCGGCCGTAGACATCTTCGAAAGTCCAACCGGCTATCCGGAGGAACACCCCACCCAACCCATTCCATTCCCCTAGATCACAAATTCGTTATCCCAATTCCACCCTTTAAACCCTCCACCAAGTTTGCCAATCCAGCCATGTTGATGCTCATCAACTGCTCCAGCTGCCGCACCCAGTTGCAGCTCCCGCATGGCGCGCAGTCCATCCGCTGCGCCATCTGCCACGCCGTCACCAACGTGGCAGACCCGCGCAGTGTCCCTCATCCGCCTTCTCAAGCGCCGTCGCACTCACCCGCGCCGCCGGCGCCCCTCGCCCCGTCTCCGTACAGCCACGCGCCGCCGGGGCCGCCGCCGAACGTGCACGGGAGGAAGAAGGCTGTGATATGCGGGATATCGTACAAGTACTCGCGGCACGAGCTCAAAGGGTGCATCAATGACGCCAAGTGCATGAAGTATCTCCTCATCAACAAGTACCAGTTTCCACCGGATTCCATTCTCATGCTCACCGGTACGTTCGTTTGTGGGTAATTGTATTTGCGCGGATCAAGATTAGATTTGTTCGCGTCTCGATCGTTGCTTTCGAATTAAATGGCCGTGATTTTGTCATATTATATTAGCACTTCGTTATTTACTATATTTATCATCATTGATCATGTCGTTTTTTTACTATAACAACGATAAGAAAGAGATAAATATGATAAATTTTACAAATTTTTTTATGATTTAATTTGAAAAAATGTACTTACTGAAATACCTAATCGACGCATTAACTCAGAATTAAAATCTTAGGCCGAAGTTCTTAAAATTATAATCATTATTTTTAAATTGAATTGATCATTTACTGTCTTTAAAAGATTCTTTTTTTTTTTTGTTTCTTTATTTATTATGTCCAGTTTAACGGTAAATTACTGAGATGTAAAAATTGAACTAGTTGAGGTATTAAGAGCTCTGCAGTGGAGTTATTTAAGAAAATTAGAGCATCCTGATCCATGTGCATGTGTAAATGTGATTACTTTTTAAGTTGTGTTTGAGGGGTTGTTTGGTTTATTTACAAGACCTCTTTTGTTATATGTATAATATGGATGTGTATGTGTATATGTATGAATGTATATGAATTTTGAATTTGCTTGCTTTTTAGGTTTTGTTTTGAGGAAATATTTTTGTTTGATTTCAAGATCACTTTGTATGTGTCCAGATTTAGTTATTTTAGGTTATAGTTGTTGTCATTGTTGTTAGCAAATTCCAAATGTAGTTTCTACCATTTGTGATATGGGTTTTGGATGTTTTTCAGATCGGTATGATGTTGATTAATGTGTTTTCCTTTTACATCTGCTGGACAAGCAAGAAGTTTCACGAAAAAAGTTTTAAAAAAGTTTCCTCTGAGATTTCAGCTTTAGATGTAAGTTTTAAAGAGAGCTGCATCTGCAAGGTTGTGCTTGGGAGTTGTTTTGAGGAAAAGAAAGTCTTGACTGATTTAAAAAAGTTTTATACTCTTGCTCAGTGAAGAAGATCCGGAAAATAGGTAATAAAAATGACTGACTACTTGGGGTAACAACAGGAAATTGTGTTTGTATTATCGATCGAATTGTAAGCCTTGTGCAGATGCCAGGCTTAAGTTTCTCCCTTTTATGAATGGGTATCAATGAGAGAACTGAAATGCAGTAGAGCCATTGAAGTATCTATTCTATGAGATGGGGAAGGCAAATATTCTATAAGCAAGAGAATAGAGGTCTTATCAAATCGAAGTCCTAATTAAGGAAAGAAAAGTACTGACTGCTATTTAGTTCTTCTGTAGTCTAAATTGGATGGATTACCCCCTTAAATGATGTCTTTATGAAGTGTGTATAGTTTTTGAAGTTAGAGTAGTGTTGCTTATGCTCTGTTTGGAGAAGTCCCAATAGCAGTCTGCTTCCATGCTCCAACAGTTTGAAATGTCTAAACCTGAGGGAACAGTAGTTGAGTGAAAGACTTGTGTTTTGATCTGGTTCCCTTTTTCCTTCATTATGATGTAGGTTTGTCCACTACCCGCTTGCCTGGATCCTAACCGTCTGAACACATGTCACCTAGGACTTCGTGCTAGATTGTGTATATATAAAGTTTTCCTAGTTTTTAGTATCAAATGTTTGAAGAATTGCAGTAATAACTACTAGGGTGTTTAGTTATAAACCAATAGTATGCACGTATAGTCTTCAATAATTTTTTTTTTTTTGATAAGACCAAGGTTTTTCCATCCATCATTATCATCATCTTATATTTTCCAATAAGCTCTAACTCTAATGGCACCTCCTTTCCCAATAAGAATGGGACAGGTGGTGAGGTTATCGGTTCATGGCCCACCAGATGCATGTGTAAATTATGATTTGCTTGTAGCTATGTTTTATCATCACATTTGGTGCAAAATCCACATAATAAAAATACAATAATGTACTGTCTTTCATTGTCCATTCAATTTCCCTATTTAAACAAAACACAAAAATGTGATAGGAACCACTAGTTAGCTCTCTTTCCATATATGATATGATTATGTTGTCGTTAGCCTTTTGCAATTCAGAATTCATTATATTCTTTAATTATCAAAGTGCACTTGCATGTATTTATGCCACATAAAATGTTTTGGCAATGAAAGCAGAAAATGGTAAATTTTCTTGGAGTTTTACTTATGGCATGAGTTGCAGGGTTTTTATGCTTACTTTAGGCCTCAGGAGGGAATATCCATGGATATCTCACTGCATAGTACTACAAATAACTGGTTCAAAATCTGAGAGGCAATCAAGTCAGCTGTATTAATACTTAATACAAATCATCACTGTATCATGGTCTCACTTATCATCAATCTAATGAATAAATCCTATACATGTTATTGGAGTTTGAAAGTTATTACTGAGGTTCATATCTGCTATATATGGAGGGTGTTCGGGCATTTAGTTTTCCATGTGAAGGTGTTAGTTTCCAGGTTGATCTTGTGCGAATGTTTGTTTTAAATGAACATAGGATACAAGTTAAACCAATTACTATTGTTGTCTCTAATTGTGACTCACGCTAGTAGCATTTTAACTGAATATGGTTGCACGACTGTTTTTATCTTTTTTGAAGAACCTTTGAGAATCTCCCCAAAGGTATCCCATACATTTAGGTTAAAGAGAAAACACCATGTTTATATTCTCCCTAGCCAACAAGGCTGTATGAACAATTAACCTGGTATAAAGCATGGCTCAGTACACATTGGCAGGGACTTTGCAAATAGGTGTTGTCCTGCTATGATTCAATTTTTGCAATATGCTTTTCAAATAGTCATGAACTGCAACCTAAGATTGGTGGGTGGCTTCATTATCAGGATTGCTTTTCTTTTTTCCTAGGATTACTATTCATCAATTCAAACACTGAATCATCAGAAATAGTTTTCCTGTTGTTACTTCGTGCTCTCTATCACCAAAAGGAGCAGAAAGGAGGGGTTGCAGCTGATGTACAATCCCCAATGTCTTCACTAAAAGTAAAAGTAATTTGTAAATGGTTTTATTTCAAGTTTTCCTGGCAATCAAATGAGACTGAAGCAAACTAGAAATCAAGGTTCATAAATGAATTTGCTAAAATGTCATTTGCCTTTTCAATAGAAATCATGGAATGACACATGCCTGTTGCCTCTTTTTGGAGCCATTAGGCAGAGTATGTTTTATTCTTTATTGTAAAACTTGTTTAGTTGAAATTCTTACCTGAAATACAAAATGCAGAAGAAGAAACTGATCCATACAGAATTCCAACTAAACACAACATGAGGATGGCATTATATTGGCTTGTACAAGGTTGTCAACCCGGAGATTCTTTGCTGTTTCACTATTCTGGCCATGGTTCACAACAGAGGAACTACAACGGTGATGAAGTTGATGGATATGATGAAACTTTATGTCCCTTGGACTATGAAACTCAGGGTATGATTGTTGATGATGAGATTAATGCAACAATTGTCAGACCTCTTCCTCAGGGTGTTAAGCTTCATGCAATAATAGATGCTTGTCATAGTGGCACTGTACTAGATTTGCCATTCCTTTGCCGGATGAACAGGTTAGTTTTTATTAAATTCGTGTCTATAAATAAACAGTTTTTGTTTTTCTTTGCGGTTTAACTATATTGTTGGCACTTAGCATGGGGTAATGGCGTATGGGAGGGCCAAAGACTGATCAGAAATCTTGAACTTCCAATGAGAGGGACATCCAGTTTTGCTTTTTACCAACTGCTTGAACCTTGGTGGAGCACTGATAATGGTTTCTGAAGTATTGAAAGAAAAACTATATTAACATGCAGTCTTTCACTATGGGTTATCTGAATTTATTGTGGTATCATGTAGGATCTAAATATAAGTGATTGCGTACATATTTAATATTTTCATTGAGTTCAGTTTTCTTTTCTCAACCTAAATTTTGTAAACATTTCCTTAATTATTCTGTAGTTCCATTGGTTTCGTGATTTTTTCCCCTTCTTATTTGTGTTTTAGCAATATCACTCTGATATATCTCGATGACCAAATTATTCCTCTTTGCAGTTGGTTCTTCTTAAGTACCCAGAGTTCCCTTTTTATTTTTTGCTGCACTTATACTTTACTTCTTGGTAATAGGGCTGGACAATATGTATGGGAGGATCATCGCCCTCGATCAGGTGTATGGAAAGGTACAAATGGTGGAGAAGCTATTTCATTTAGCGGTTGTGACGACGATCAGACCTCCGCTGATACTTCTGTAAGTTTCTGAAAATTTAAGTAGAATTTTTGGTACAGTTCTACAGCACTAGTATTCTTAAGAGTTTAGAATACATGATGATAAAAGAAATGACACCAACATCAACCACAACAACAACTGTAATAGTTATGAAATGTGATGCTTTTATGGGGACAGGCTTTATCAAAGATCACATCAACAGGTGCCATGACTTACTGCTTTATCCAAGCCATTGAACGTGGACATGCGTCTACATATGGGAGCATGCTAAATTCGATGCGTTCTGTCCTTCGAAGCACGGGTAGTAATGACCTTGGTGGTGGTGTTGTGACATCTCTCCTCACCATGCTTTTGACAGGAGGCAGTACTCTTAGTGGTGGACTAAGACAGGTATTTGCTCCATGGTATTTTATAAGTTCTGTATATGATTTCTACTCTATGATTCCGGCCTGTTCCCTTGGGAATTTTTCTTCAATTAAAAAAAAAAATGACCCTGTTAACAGGAACCACAGTTTACTGCCTTAGTAGTTGGACTGATTCCATTCATTTGTTGTGTTTGTTAACAGGAACCACAGTTGACTGCCTTCCAGCCATTTGATGTGTATTCAAGACCTTTCTCCCTATGATTTTTAATATTCTATTTACGGATTAATTAGAGTTAGAAATAAATAATTATATTGAAGAAAGGGATTCTCTTTATTGTTGAAACCCCATTGGATATGAATATGTGATGGATTGCATTGGTGTGGAACAAGTTTTGTATCTCCAAACCCCATATTCACTACATGACATTCATGGTTTATACAGTCAACAAAAGACATGGCTAGATTGCTTGAAGCAGATTTGGCAAATTGCTAGTCATTGAGCCCAGATGGTTAAATACATAGGATGCACCTTATTTTCCCCGACAGAAATATGCCCAAAAACAGAAAATAGTCCACAAAAAGAACAATCATATAAAACACACCCACTTCTACCTGTAAATCCTGAGCATAACTTTGGCCTTCATCTTCTTAAACATCAAAAAGCTGCAGCATAACTGGTACCTTCCATTGCATGCCTAAGATTTGGAACTCCCAATGGGTTAAGTACAAGAAAACTTCTCTTCTGCAAACGAATTTCTGTCGAGCATTGTCTTCCTCCTGAAGGGATTTCTCAGTGCATAAGAATTCTTTCCCCCAATGGAGGATGTTGATCGAACAAAAAAGAAGAAATGTGGCCACTTTAAAGAGAATCTTTAGAAACTTTAGTCAGCATCAGCCATGAATTACATCACCCACTCGAGCACTGGAAGAAAGCTATCCAATCTTTATGGAATTGGATTCTGGCATTTGGAATTGTTATGGAATATTTCAAATCCTGAATTTAAGGTAGCACTTCAAGTTTAATACATTAAGTTACACTTCAAGTTGCATCAAGTATTCAAGTTAATCATGTTCAAGAATATTAACAGAATTGGCTTTGGCTCCAAGTGAAATTGGAATGTCCTTGGAATTGGAGTGGATATCCATTGCTATAATATCTTCTGGTAGTTCATCCAACTTCATTTGTGTGTGTTCTATATCAAAAAATACGAGGCGTTAGTGTTATTATATAGCATAGTCAAAAAATTATACAAGTCAATGAAGACAAAATATGCAAATAACTAATAATAAAAATAATATTACCTTCCTTTCCATATAACCAATCTTTAGTGCAAACTAATGCCTCAAGAATATTAGACTTGAGTGAACTCCGAAATTGATCAATCACACGCCCACCAACATTAAACGTGGATTCTGAGGCAACTGTAGAAACAGGAATACTCAAAATATCACGAGCCATACAAGCTACTTCAGGATAACGAAATTTACTTGCTTCCCAAAATGCAAGAATGTCCAAATCCATATTACTCTTCAGCTTAGGTTCATCCAAATAAACTTCCAATTGACTCTTTTGTGGACCAAGATCATTCATTTCAAATGTAGCAAACTCCTGCATGAAAAAGAGAGAATATAAACATAGTTTACTAATTAAAAGAATAAAAATATCACAAAATTCACTAAATAAACATATAATTTTACCTCCATCCAATCGGGATATTTTTGGCTATCAACATGTTTTTCAACAACAATGTCGCTTGAAATTGTAGAAGTATCTTTATATTCCATAAAAATAGAGAATAATTTCGCACGAACATGCAAATACTTTATGGCACCATCAACGCCATAAAGTTTCTTAAAGCAATAATCTATAAATTGAAGCTTGTAACGAGGGTCCAAGATAACTGCTATGGCCAACGCTACATTGAATTCTGACCAATATTTCTCAAATTTAGAGAGCATTTGATTTGCTATTGATCTCTTATACTCATCTTCGCTCGCATTTTGTTGCTTCAAGGTCACATAAATCAGAAAAACTGCTGGAAAGTATAAGTTGGATGTGGGATACTTAGTATTAGAAAAGCAACATGTAGCATCATAAAAACAAGCCAACAAAGTTATGATCTTCTCCACCTTATCCCACTCAAATGCAGTAGGGCAATGCTTAAAGTTAGAATCAATAAACTCTAAATGACAAAAAGCACGCCGATAATAAAGAGCACTCTCAAGCATACTAAAGGTGGAATTCCATCTAGTTGGGACATCTTGTGTCAACCCCTTTTTGCTATCCAAAGACATTTCATTCATAGAATCAAGAAACCTTTGTTTACTCTCTTGTGATCCTTTAACATATTTAATGCTATCGCGAACCTTTTGGATAGCACTATCAATCTCTTTCAACCCATCTTGTACTATCAAATTAAGAATATATGTATAACAATGAAGGTGAAAGAACTCACCATCACAAGGAAGGGCTTTCTTAATGTTCAATCGGGTTCTCAACAAGTCCACAGAAACATCAAGGGATGAAGCATTGTCTGAGGTTATAGAGAAAACCTTGTACTCAATCCCCCACTCACATAGCAAACTATAAATTTTTTCACACAAAGATATATCATTATGTGGTGGGGGAATGAAAGAAAAGTTCAATACCCTTTTCTGTAAGACCCAATTATTGTCAAGAAAATGTGCTGTGATACACATATACGTGTTAGTCATCATAGAAGTCCACAAATTAGATGTTAAGCAAATTCTCCCAAGAGATGCATTCAACATAAATTTAACTCTTTGTTTTTCCCTTTGATGCATCTTAACCAAATCAGCCTCAACTATATTTCTAGAGATAAGTGGTACATCACTACGTAAGTATTGCAATATTTCTCTTAGACCAGCACACTCAACCAATGGAAAAGGCAAGTCATGCTTAATAACCGCTGCAATCAACAATTCTCTAAATTTTTCAGCATCAAATTTAGAGGCACATACTGACAAAGATCCATTATTTTGAGATAAGTGCAACGGCCCAACATCATGTGTGTCTCTCCTCGTGCAAGTTTTCAAGAATGTAGCATCACAATACTCGCATTTGGCCCATGGCTTGTCGTCATTTGGACCCATAGGAAGGGGCTCAAAAAAGGTCCAAACATCTGAGGTCTTCTTACGCTTTGCCTTCTTTTTACTCATCTGCACACATCAATACGTAACCATGAAAAGATCTAAACTCATCATCCCTATTTAGATCAACAACATTAAAATGACCTGGCACCCACCCCAAACCCCCAAATAAATAAAAAAGAAAAGAAACAGCTGATTGATCCATTCAACAGAAACAAATAGAATACAATAGGAGAAAAAGGAGAAAAACATAATAAGTAAAATTTGAACCAACAATGTGGTGACATGTTTAAATTCAGCTACAATTGATGATATAACATTCATTACATAACAAAAATGAATTTTATACACAATAATATGAAGAAAAGGAGAAGCATATACATCAACAAATTGTGAAGGACTACAATAACATAACAATATGGAAAGAGTGAAGAGCGGAGGGGAAGTAAAGGAAGCTAACCAAAATGAAACATCATTTCTTAAAAAAAAAAGACTTGTTCAACCACCCTGTCAAAGGGCACTGTAGCCAAGGATTCTTCACCATTTTTTGAAGAGAAGTTAATGGAAGAGAGAATCACAAACATGAGAGGCAGAATGAGAAACCCTTGGTTTCCCAAGAAGGAAACCTTAACGGCAGAATGTGTGAAGCATGGTTTCCTTGGTGACACTTTGCAGCCGAAAGCCATTTTTGTCAAAAAGGTATAATTGGTGACACTTTGCAAACATTTTAAGCACGACAATTAATACCAAACAAGTAGGTTTTAATGGTTTTGAAACATATATGAAAATCAAGCAACCTTCATGACTGAAACAAGCACGCATGGAAGACATTTACTAAAGATAAGGGTGATAAAGAATGTGTAACCTTCAATAACTTCTAACCAAATGAAAAAGAAGAGTTATTTCAGGTTGAGAACAACATAGACTTTCATACAACAGTACTCCATTGGATTTATTGTTAAGGTCATTACCTATTAGATTAGGCCAGCTGGTGAAGGAAATTATGCTTCAGGTATGCATGGTCTGCTAAACAATTTTTGACTGATCCACAACCAGGAAACCCAACACAGGCTGAGATTGAAATAACTTTTATTTTGCTTTTTAGTTCTAGTAATCAAGTGAACCCACTATTTTGACATCCATTCCACCACTAAGGGAATCGATACACAATACCCATTGCCTCAACTAGCAATAACCCAGCTCTAACAGCACACACTTCTATCATATCATCTAGAAAAAACGCAAACCCATTAGCCCAAATGATCAAGCACTCTGCTATCTCCCACTCTCAGACTCCCTGAGTCTTCAAGAGTCAAGGTAGATCTGAGACTCCAAGTTAAGTTTACACCCCCCAGCTTCTGGCCTTTTCTCGACTTGAACTGAATGAGTGGACCTCTAAACCCATGGGCACTTTCAACAACAGCGAACAACTCCAAAGTTTTGCTGATGAAGAGTAGTACTAAATCTAGAAAAGCTTTGGGAAGGGACGTGGTGAAAAAGAAATGAGGACATACTATTAGCTTGAAGCCAATCACGCCAGATCCAAATAGAGCAAACAATAGAGCACAAGGACAAGTAATGCAAGCCTATCAATAAAAAACGCAGAGAGACCTTAATCACAAAAGAATCGTCACCATCCCCTTAGCTCTCAAACACAAAAATTACAGAACCAAAAAAAGATTAGAAAAAACAGAGAATGAGAACACTGTCCCCTTAGCTATCAAACACAAAAACTAAAGAACAAAAAAGATTAGAAAAAAGAGAATGAGAATTAGACCTTGTGGACTATACAGAAATATACGGGTTTCACCGTCACGAACTTAGGGTGGCTGTTCTTTTCTTCTAAGTGGTCACGGTGATCAGTAGGTGCTGGACCGTTGGTGTTGCTTCAGCCTTCACTTGAATAGAGTGGGAGAGAACTCAGAGAAGAGAGAATGCGATTGAGAATCAGAGGTGAGACCTGGGAAGCATTGCTACTTTTAGCCTTTTACTCTTTTAATTAAGGCTTTGTTTTTTAATTGTAAAAAAAAATAAAATTCTAATTTAATTTATATTTTATACGAGTTATGGGGATCACCCATGGGTTAAGCGTGTTGATCTAGAATTGACCCTATTAAACAATTTAATTCGAGTTAACCCGAAATTGATCGAACCCGATTATACAAAACCCTAATCCGCTAATTTCTTGTTGGTTCATGTCGAGTTGACTAGTCATGTTAGAAATTGCCAGCCCTAAATAGGGAGATCAATCCAATAAAAAAAAACACAAGAATGAGTACGCTGCAGCTTCACACCCATTCCAATAAGTCACAATTTTTTTTAAAAAAAACCACAAATTACCAATGAAAAAAATGATAGATAAAATTCACAAATTACCTTGAAGTTTACACAATATGAACGTCCAGTAGATGCATCGCTTTTTTCAGACATGGTTTTGGGTCCACTGGATGGGTAACAACAGGTTATGTGCTGGAGGAACCACTGAAAGAAAAATTTATCCATAAAAAATCATTATTTATCCAATCGTTATTTAAAAGTTTATCCATAGCATATATAATAAATGAACAAGGGCTGGCTGCCATGAGCATAAGCAGCAGCATCTTTATGAAGTCACAATAAGAGAGAATAATGAAATGTATAAAAGTATTTATCCTTGTATTGTGAAAACTTAAAAATCTTTGTCCTCTCATGCCCCAATTAATGAAATATACAAATTTAAGTTCCTTTCCCCTCTGAACATTTTCTAAGCATCCATATAGATCACAATGTCTAATCAAAACAACATCTTAGAACTCCAATCCAACATTGTTGTAAAATAAATTAACGTATCCAGTTAATGAAAAGGAACCCTCACTAATCATAGGGGAAATGATATAGATATAGGAAATGCATGCACAAGTATTATACCCATACTTGTACATCAACAGCCTCATAACAACTAGTTGGTTTGTCTTCATCCTAAAATACGTAAAAAAATAGCCTTTAACATAACATCAATAGGAATTCAGAAGTACATATATAAATACATGGTTTTTAGTCCCATTTTTTTAACTCCTTGAAGCTTCTTGTGCATAGCCAACACTAATTTGAATACTAAATAAACTAAACTTCCTGACATTCTCTTCCTCACAAAAGAATCATATACAGAGATTGCTTCTTAAAAGATTAATCATTGGTGCGAACATGAAACTTTACATATTGCATTCTCAAATTCTTTATTATGTGATACCAAATTTTGGTTCCAACTCCAATATGTCAAACAAAAAAGCCCATAAAGTAAATGAAGCCTTTACGAAAAGTAAAGTAAGATATGTGGCAACACTAATGCAAGTTTTCCCCATCTTAGATATAAAAGACAACAAACATCTAACAAATGTCATAAAGTTCTCTTAAATGTTGGATAAAACATGGTAATATGATATTATTTCCTGATATGCACGCTCATGGCGAAATATGCATTCGCAAACACAGGCTGGCCCTGCCTGTGTCCCTCCTTACAGTTTGCCACATTCATTAAGTGCAACGGTCATACATGTTTTTTCAGCTGACCATTTCTTTGTTTTTCATTCTCCTTACATTTATTTTGGATTATCTTTTGACCAAAGAGGGTAAAAAAAGGACCTTGATACCGCAAGAAGCATTAGTATATATACAAGCATTTCAATTAACTAGTTTTTCTATTTGGGGATGGCGTTGTTTCAAGCACAAGTAAAGTCAATAAAAAAAAAAAAAGGGGCCTTCGAGATTCTTATTCTACTAAGATACATGAAATGGCAACTTTAAGTTCTGGCACACACTGTTTACTGTAGTAATTAGGACCATCAGTTGAGGCAATAATTCACATTCATGTTTTAAGATGTAGTGGCATGAATCATAAAACAGTCATTTTCATAGTCTCTCATTCCCCACCATTTCAGATCACAATAAAAAGCACTACAGAATAACAGAGATAGCACACAAAAAATATCAACAAACCCAAGATTCATATGCACTTCCAGTAGATTTTTCAACGATCAATCACTCTAATCATGTCACAAACCAGCGCGTAGGAAAATTTTCACTGCCAAATAAGGCTTCTACGACTTTTGTTGCAAAGTTGAAAGAGAGGTTACGAAAAATCTGAGAAAATCACACTTACAGAAGGGGGCGTATGGTGGTTGTGGATGTTTGGCGTCGTACGATTTGGAAGTAGATGTTGGCGGCGCCGTACAGCGAATGTGGCGTGCGGTGGTTGTCGGCGAGGGAGGCGTCGCACGACTTGGGAAGGAGTTTTTGGCGGAACAAAATGGGGGGAAAGAGTTTTTGGCGGAACAAAATAGGGGGAAGATGTTTTCGGACGAGTAATCTGGTGATGTGACCTGGCAATGGCATAAGCGTAATAAAACTAGGATTTTTTTTTTTTTTTTTTTTTCCAAGTGTTCTCGACTTCTTTCAATTTTGTTCCATTACTCATTTTCTATCTCACTATAATGCGTCGGGCCTAATGTGACGGTGTCCATCAACTCATTGATCAATTTTTTTGTTTTTTATTTTTTTGTTTAAAGGTTATTGAACAATATCATATCGACTCAATGGTATAAAAGTGAGATGAAATATAAGTATTTAGTATTACTCGTAATAAAATGAGTGAATAATATATTTATTCTTTCATGATTTTGTTTTGAGTAATGCTATACTGATGTAGTTATGTGGCTGTCTCAACTAACCTTTAAATTAATAGTAATGTTAGATAATATTTATATCAAACATTCATCTTTCAATACTGATGTGATGCTCCCAATAATTCATTAGATTAATCATGGTTAAATAAAACAATAATCAAATAAGAGTATCATATCAGTATTGTTTGGTCAATATAGATAAAAACGTGATATATAACATTTTTCACGTTGAAATTGCCTCTAGATGGCTTATTTTTCTTCTTGTTCATTTGTTGCACCTTTATAAATTGCATATTTTACCGCCATTACCATGGCCGTTCAAATCCTGAATGGTCGCTGGTATGTACCTATGGCTATGTATCTATTGTTTATTCAAATAACAATTACATCTCTTGAAATTAAACCCATAAAACAACAAATCACTTACCAAGGTAAAATCATATTAAGAAAAGGATATATATATATATATATAAAAGCTAGCAAAAACAAAAGAAAAAAGAAAAAAGAAACAAAACTCCATCATCATTAGATTCATTACAAATTAGGTTTTCATGAGCCATTATGTCCGATGTTGTCCACTTGAAGGATTCATGATCCATCACATGCAATCAAAGTTATGAAACACAGAAATGTGCTCCAGGTGAACTTGGAATGTCATAGGAATTGACATCCATTGTCAAAATATCCTTTTCTTTGTTGTCCAACTTCATTTGTGTGTGCCCTATATCAAAAAATAAGAGGAATTAGTGTTATTATAGTGTAGTCAAAAAACAATACAAATAAATGAAGAAATTAAATATGCAAATAACTAATATTACATTGTTATCCATATAACCAATCTCTATTGTAAACTAATGCCTCAACAATATCAAGCTTGAGTGGGCTCTTATATTGATCAATCACACGTCCACCAATACTAAAAGTGGATTATAAATGAACAGTAGAAACATGAATATTCAAAATATCACGAACCATAGCAACTACTTCAAAATAGCGAAATTCATTTCCTTTCCAAAATGAAAGGATGTCAAATGTTGCATTCTTGTCCAAAGACCTAGGTTCCTCAAAATAAATTTCTAATTGATTCTTTTGTGAATTAACATCAACTCCACAAAATGCTAAATATTCATACATGAAAAATAGAGAGTATAAACATAAATAATTAAGTAGTTAAGAGTATATATATTATATACTAAGTTATTAACAAGCTAAGAAATTAATAATATTATTCATCTTTTCCCAATCTAGTTTTTTGCGATGTTCTTGGGGCTGAACAACTATGGAGCTTGAAGCTCTAGAAGAAGTACTATGCTCCATAAAAAGTTGGACTAATTTATCACGAACATTCACAAATTCTACAGAATCCATAACTCCATAAATCTTAGTATAGTAGTAATTTACAAATTGAGCCTTGTAACAAGGATCTAAGATAACTGCTATGGCTAACACTACACTACACTGAATTCTGACCAATATTTCTCAAATTTTGAGATTATTTGAGTTGCCATTAAGCTCTTATACTCATCTTCACTCACAAGGTGTTGCTTCAAGGTCATATAAATCATGGCAATTATGAGAAAGTATAAGTTGATAGTGGGATACTTGGTACCAGAAAAAGTACATGTAGTTTGGTAAAAGCATGCTAAGAAACTACTGATATTATTCACATATTCCCACACAAGTGCAGTAGGACAATGCTTATAGCTTAAATCAATCATCTCTAAATAAGTAAAAGCACCCTGATAGTGAATAGCACTCTCAAGCACAAGATATGTAGAACTTCATCTGGTTGGCACATCTTGTCTTAATCCCTTATTACTATCCAATGACATTTGATTCACAGCTTAAAGAAAATTTTGTTTTCGCACTTATGATCATCTAACATACTTCACACTATCTTGAATCTTTTGGATAACATTATTGATCTCTTTCAATTCATCTTACACTATCAAATTAAGAATATGGGCACAACAACGCAAATGAAAGAACTCACCTTCACAAAGGACTTTCTTAATGTTCAATGTTTGTTTTAATAACCCAATACAAACATCATTGGAATAAGCATTATCCAATGTTATAGTGAAAATCTTGTTCTCAACCCCCCACTCTTGTAGCAAATTATATATATTTTCAGACAAAAATATATCATTATGTGATGAGGGCATAAATGAAAAGTTTAACGCTATTTTAGTTAATACACAATCTTTGTTAATAAAATGTGCAGTAAGGCACATATACCCATCAGTTGTCAAAGAAGTCCACAAATCAGATGTTAAACAAATTCTCGCAGAAAAAACATTCAAAATAGATTTAACCCTTTGTTTCTCCCTCAGATGCATCTTAACTAAATCAACCTTAACAGTATTTCTAGAGACAAATGGTACATCACTATACAAGTATTGATGTGTTTCTCTTACACCATCATATTCAACGCATGAAAAAGGCAAATCATGCTTAATAACTGCAGCACCCAACAATTCTTTATATCTTTTAGGATCAAATTTAGAGGCGTTTACTGACAGAGACCCTTTACTTCCAACTAAAAGCATTTGCCCAACATCAAGAGTGTTGTTCCACCCGCACACTTCAATGTGCCGCTTTAGATTTCTAGTTCCGTATGAACTTTGAGCCTTATATTGATTACCACACAACTTGCATTTTGCCTGTACCTCCATGTCCTTTGGATCGATATTAGGAACGATATCAAATTCTTTACCTTTTTCTTATTCCCCATAGAAATAGAAACATCTTCTTCTAGTGTATTTAATTCAATGACATCGTCGTCGAATGCATCTTCAATCGAATCTCTCCTAAGTACTTTTTTATTCATTTACACACATAATCATTAGTTAAAGTATATACTTCCATAAAGCTACTTATTTTGGATAATCAAATCAAAATGAAATGTCATAAAAAATATAATTATTGTAGAAGATATCATATTTAATATTTTAATGATGGCTCCATTTCTAAAAGAAGGATATAGTGCGAGGCATGTGTATACATTTTAAAATAGGGGTTGACTTCATGGATGAAAAAATTCTCTGCCTTCATTATGTTTACGAAGGTCTCAGCCAAATGATTCCCAACTGGTGTTCTTTAATCAAAGAGAATAGCTAGGAAATTAAAAATGTTATTCTAAATTTGGGGTAGCATTTTTTTGTTCTTCTTAACATTATTTTAATGTAAAAAGGGCTTTAATATGAGGTTTATTTAAATAGAGAAGAAAAAATAATTTATTTATTTAAAGGCCTAGTGAACTCTTCGAGTCTTCAGTCTTCACCTCAATTTCACTTTTTTCCTACCTTGCCACATCTCCTACTTCCCACTAACCACTGATTAATCTGATTATCCTTTCTTCCACCTTTCTTCTTAGTTCTTAGGTTCCTTAAATTTTGGGAAAAGCACATTTATCCTCTCTAACAATTTGCAATTATTTCTAGACTTTTTAATTATTGCAATGTTCTCTCAAATTACTATTGGGGTCCTTTTGTGCAAATAAATGACAAAAATACGCTTGATAATTATAAAAACATGTCACAACTTCATTTTCGTTCCACAAGCAATTGCCAATGATTTCAAATGAAAAAAAAAATTACAAAAAATGAAAAACAAATTCAGAGCAAGAGATAGAAAGACATATTGGAGACAGAGAGTGTAGCGATTTGTACATGCCAAGGGTCCGAGAGAGAGAAAAAGAGAGGGAGGGAGCAGAGACGCAGAGAATCAAAGATGCGAGAGAAAGAGGAGAGTGAACTAGTGAAGAGAAGAGAGGGAACAAGAGGCGCAGAGAATTAGAGATGAGAGAGAGAGAGGTGTAGATGTCTGAAAAACGGCTGAAGAGTGAAGAGAAAGGGATGTGATACACGTTAGGGTTAGGCTTTACTCTTTAGTTTAGGGTTTTTTTTTTTTTTTTTTTTTAAACGAGTCTGACAGGTCAACCTGCTTAACCCACAGGTTGACCCACCAGACCCAAAAATAACCGTGAAACCCGTTTAGATCAAACACAAATCCGATAACTTCGTGTTGTGTTCGCGGGTCGTGTCAAAATTGACAGCCCTAATTTTACATGGTTTTTTATATAAATTAAATTGATAGAAAATGGGACAAAATAACATGATTGAAAAACTAAAACCCTATACTATTATTAATTACCAAATTAGAAAAAATGAGACAAAATGGATAGTTTTCTCTAAAATTTCAAGCAGCTCATGACATGAAATAAAGGTTAATTAGAAAAGAATAACATAAAAAACAAAAAGAAAACTTAATAATAATTTAATTGCATGCAATTACAAATCTAATAATCTAGTATAAAATCTAATTAACATATTACAAATGCATTTAAATTTAATTGCATATCAATTTAGTAAGTCCTTCTAGCCTATATTAAATGCATATAAAAAAAAAACAAAAAATCCTAATCAATTTAATAAGTCCTTTAAATCATTTTATATGTATATCAATTTAAATAAGGCACATATAAATTTGTAACTAAACAAACATATTATATATACATAGAGAGAGAGAGAGAGAGAGAGAGAGAGAGAGCTGAGTGAAAGAGGGAGGGCGAGGGAGAGTGTAGACGAGGGAAGGTTTCGATTGAGGGAGGGGAGGGTTTCGAGCAGATCAGTGACACACGTCACTGTTGAAGCGACCCCTCCTTCTAAAAGGGGTTGTTTCAACAATAAGAGCATCTCTAACTATATAGGCAAATGGGTGATAATAGCTAAATTTTCCTATTTTGAGTGATTTTTCACCTCCAGAAGAGTAGCCAACTCAGCCTTTTTTTTCTTTCTTCAAACATAAACAGTAAATAGGCAAAAGAGCCTATTCACTGTTCACAACTACAAAATTTTGTAATCATTTTTTTCTCCATCCCTTTCGCTGTTCTCTCTCACTCGCTCCAATACCAACAACCCAGCCCTTTTCTCTCTCCCTCTGATACTCTCCCTCCCTCTTGCTCTTCTCATTGAAATTTCGCCTACTGTTTGATTTTTTTTTTCGTTTTTAAAATTTCAAAACTCATCGGAAAAGGTGATTTTGGAGGGTTGATTTTCTGGTTTTTTTTGGTCGATTGGTAAAAGGGGGTGTTTGGCTATGAAGTCCGGTGGCTTGGTGGAAACAAAGGATGGGTTTGGGTTAGATCTGGTTGGAGGGAAAACTCATCTAATGAATATGGATTCACACAATCTGTTATTTATTTTTATTTTTTTTCATATTGGTTCTTCGCCTGGTGTGGGTTTTTCATATGGGTTCTTCACGATCTGTTTTTTTCTTTTTTGGAGATGCTGTGTTTTTCTTCATTTGGGTTCTTCATCATTTGATGGTTTGGTTCAGTATTCCATTGCTGGTAGAGAGAGAAAGACAAGAGAGATGAGAAGGGAAGAAAAACGGTTGGGATAAAAATCAATAAAAAAACATTGAGAATAGCCAGAATAAATAATCTGTTAAAGTTTTAATTGAAAAAGTAACAGCTAAAATGAAAAAAAAGTGGTATTTTGAAAAGCTAAAATAGTTACTCTTGCTAGAAATGCTCTAAAGAGGTAAGGCTGGCAAAACGAGTAAACGAGTAGACACGATAAACTTATACACAAACACGACCTGTTTAAAATAACCGAGTCATATCAAGTAGACATAATCCGACATAACCCGTGTTCTTAGCAAGTAACACGACCCGACACAATTCGTTTAAAAAACCCTAAATGAAAAATAGAAAAAATAATGTAATAACAAATTGCCATTGAATAAAAACATTCACAAAGATTAGCAATTTTCAACTCTATACATATTAGATAATCTATTTCCATCATAGCAATAAAGAAAATTATTAAAAAAATAATAATAATAAAATAAAAAAAAATAAAAAAAGAGAGAAAAAAGAGCTAACAAAAACAAAATAATAAAAAAAAAAGAGCAAAACTCTATCATCATTAGATTCATTCCAAATTAGGTTCCCATGGGCCATTATGCCTAGTGTTGTCCACTTGAAGGATCCATAATCCATCCCATGCAATCAAATATATGAATTATAAAACACTACAAATATGCTTATTTTAAAAAATATTAATAGATTGTGCTCCAGCTGAATTTGGAATGTCACAAAAATTAACATCAGTTGTCAAAACATCTTCTTTGCTATCCAACTTCATTTGTGTGAGTTCTATATCAAAAAATAAAAAGAATTAGTACTATTATAGTGTAGTAAAAAAATAATATAAGTAAATGAATAAATTAAATATGCAAATAACTAATATTACCTTGATCTCCATATAACCAATCTTTAGTGCAAACTAATGCCTCAACAATATCAGGCTTGAGTGAGCTCTTATATTGATCAATCACACGTCCATCAATACTAAAAGTGGATTCTGAAGCAACAGTAGAAATAGGAATACTCAAAACATCACGAGCCATAGCAGCTACTTTAGGATAGCGAAATTCATTTCCTTTCCAAAATGAAAGGATGTCAAATGAATCATCCATATCCATAGACCTAGGTTCCTCCAAATAAATTTCCAATTGATTCTTTTGTGAATTAACATCAACTGCACAAAATGCTAAATATTCCTACATAAAAAAGAGAGAATATAAACATAAATAATTAAGAGTATATATATTATATACTAAGTTACTAATAAGATAAGAAATTAATGATATTATTCACCTTTTCCCAAGCTTGTGTTACTCGAGGTACTTGGGGCCGCTGAACAGCTATGGAGCTTGAACTTGAAGTTATAGAAGAAGCATTATACTCCATAAAAAGGTTCCTTAATTTATCACGAACATTCACAAACTGTACAGAATTCATAACTCCATAAATCTTCGTATAATAATAATTTACAAGGTGAAGCTTGTAACGAGGATCTAAGATAACTGCTATGGCCAACACTTCACTGAATTCTAACCAATATTTCTCAAATTTAGAGATCATTTGAGTTGCCATTAAGCTCTTATGCTCATCTTCACTCACAAGGTTTTGCTTCAAGGTCACATAAATCATGGCAATTACGGGAAAGTATAAGTTGGCAGTGGGATACTTTGTACCAGAAAAAGCACATGTAGCTTCGTAAAAGCAAGCTAAGAAACTACTGATATTATCTACCTTTTCCCACTCAAGTGCAGTAGGACAATGCTTATAGTTTTTATCAGTCATCTCCAAATAACTAAAAGCACGCCGATAGTGAATAGCACTCTCAAGCATAAGATATGTAGAATTCCATCTGGTTGGCACATCTTGTTTTAACTCCTTATGACTGTCCAATGACGTTTGATTCACAGCCTGAAGAAAAATTTTTTTTCGCACTTGTGATCCCTTAACATACTTCACGCTATCTCGAACCTTTTGGATAGCATCATTGATCTCTTTCAATCCATCTTGCACTATCAAATTAACAATATGGGCACAACAACGCAGATGAAAGAACTCACCTTCACAAGGAAGGGGTTTCTTAATGTTCAATTTTTGTTTTAATAACCCAACACAAAGATCATTGGAATAAACATTATCCAATGTTATAGTGAAAATCTTGTTCTCAATCCCCCACTCTTGTAACAAATTATATATATTTTCAGACAAAGATATACCAGTATGTGGTGGGGGCATAAATGAAAAGTTTAACACCCTTTTAGTTAATACCCAATCTTTGGTAATAAAATGTGCAGTAAGGCACATATACCCATCAGTTGTCAAAGAAGTCCACCAATCAGATGTTAAACAAATTCTCCCAGGACAAACATTCAACATAGATTTAACCATTTGTTTCTCCCTCAGATGCATCTGAACCAAATCAGCCTTAACAGTATTGCTAGAGATAAATGGTACATCACCACGCAAGTACTGATGTGTTTCTCTTACACCATCATATTCAACATATGAAAAAGGCAAATCATGCTTAATAACTGAAGCAACCAACAATTCTCTATATCTTTTAAGATCAAATTTAGAGTCACTTACTGACAGAGATTCTGCTTTTCCAGCTAAGAGCATTTGCCCAACATCATGAGTGTTTCTCCCCCCGCAAACTTTACTGTGCTTTCTTAAATTTCCAGTTCCATATGAACTTCGAGCCCTATATTTATTACCACACGTCTTGCATTTTACCCATACCTCTGAGTCATTCGGATCAATATTAGGAACAATATCATAATATTGCCAAACAATTGAAGTCTTCCTACGCTTCTTTGTCTTTTTCCTATTCCCCATAGAAATAGAGTCATCTTCTAGTGAATTTAATTCAACCACATCATCGTCAATTTCGAATGACTCAAATGCATCTTCAACAAGATCTTCATTATTCATCTACACACATAATCATTAGTTAAAATATATGCTATCAAGTATCAACTAGTTTAATGAGATTCAATGACTATACAACATTCAGGTTGCAAGATTTAAAAATGATGCAATCAAATAAGTCAAGAAAGCTTCAGGAAAGACAAACCAAAATGCACTTAAAGGTAAATGTAATTTGTTACAAAGTGAGATATAATCTGGAGCAAATAAACAGCACAGATATATACTGTTTTCTTCCCCATTAACTAACTTCTTTCCATAAGTATACAACAATAATGGCTTACTTACAAGTGCCAATAGCTGGAGGCAAAAGTTATATTGGCAGGTTTTCCCCCAGCAACACAATCGTTCATATCTAAATGATTGAATAATCCATGGGAATATACAGCATATTGGCTTCAAAGTTGTATATTCAACTCTATCCATTTGATAACCAACCAATTAGTACGAAAAATTTAACAAAAATGATTTGTTGCATTATTGGGCATGCCAGAAATTTTTATCTTACCTTAATTCCAAACAAAAACAAAATGTAATACTTGAAACATAATAATTTGAATAAATTAACATTTTAACCTATAGGGAACCACATAGAAAATTCTATCACAAACCAAAATCTTAGGCACTGCAGCCAAACACACTCCATTTGGTTATAAAGAAAACGGAGTGTGGAAGAAAAAATTTCAAAATAGATTTATGAAAGCTATTAATATTATTCTAGCATTCAATCATACAAGCAAAGTGGAAATCATAAGATTGAAAAAATAACGACCCAGATGTATGCTGCCTTCACATAAAAATGTCCAATTAGATTTGAGAAACCTAATTAATACAAAAAATCATGGCAAGACAAAGCAACTAGTTCCCAACCAACCAATACTTCACAAATAGCACAAAAGAACTCCAAAATTAATAGGAACTAATTGATTCAAATAGACGGTGGTGAAGGCATGAATCATGATAAACGTGGCTCCAGTTTGTTAATTGGGTCTTACTTTTTGATGTCGGGGAACCTCTCCAAGGCAGGGTTCTTCGGACCCACACATGCAAAGTAAATCTTGGTCCCTTGCACTGCGCCTTCGAAAGTTTCGCTACACGGAACTGGTTAAATCGCTGGCTTTTCACCAGGGGGTGTGACTCCAAGGAATTATTTGCACCCATGAGGTGTTGAATCTTGGATCTTCAAGGGAGCAAACCCCAA
The DNA here is from genome assembly GCF_901000735.1 of Corylus avellana. Classification (NCBI taxonomy): domain Eukaryota; kingdom Viridiplantae; phylum Streptophyta; class Magnoliopsida; order Fagales; family Betulaceae; genus Corylus; species Corylus avellana. The sequence continues at coordinate 42,601,246 of NC_081541.1, forward strand.
GACCAAGGCCTCTAAACGTAGATCAAGCTATTAAGAACTCCAGTTTAAGAGAGAGAGACATACCATGAAGGCGTGAATCGTGATATCGAAGACGAAGACTCAGAGATAGAGTGCACAGAGAGAGGCGCAGAAGACGGTGAAGAGAATTTCAGAGATGAGAGAGAGAGAGAGAGAGAGAGTGGCTATGGGTTTTGGTGGGGGGGGGGGAGCCTGGTGCAGTGAATGTTTAGGGTTAGGAACTTAGGGGCTTTAGTTTTTAGGGTTTTTTCTTCTTTTAAAAAGAAAAGGAGTCTGGCGGGTCACCCTGTTTACCCGTCAGATCGACATGCCAGACACAATTGTTAACCAGGTCTTAATCGGGTCAACCCGATAAGCCCAAACCCAATACCTGTTAAATTCGTATCAGGTTCGCGGGTCGTGTCAAAATTGCTAGCCCTACTAAGAGGGTTCATTTTACTATTAAAATAACCCTTCGTGGGGTTGTTTTGTTAAAACGACCCCATTCCAAAACGTCCCTAACACAAAGGTTTTTTGTAGTGGGACCTCTAAACCCATGGGCACTTTTCAACAACAGCAAACAACTCCAAAGCTTTGCTGACGAAGAGTACTACTAAATCTAGAAAAGCTTAGGGAAGGGACGTGGTGAAAAAGAAATGAGGACATACTGTTAGCTTGAAGCCAATCACGCTAGATCCAAATAGAGCAAACACTAGAGCACAAGGACAAGTAATGCAAGCCTATCAATAAAAAACGCAGAGACCTTAATCACAAAGAATCGTCACCGTCCCCTTAGCTCTCAAACACAAAAATTACATAACCAAAAAAAGATTAGAAAAAACATAGAATGAGAACATTGTCCCCTTAGCTATCAAACACAAAAATTAACGAACAAAAAAGATTAGAAAAAAGAGAATGATAATTAGACCTCGTGGACTATACAGAAATATATGGGTTTCACTGTCACGAACTTAGGGTGGCTGTTCTTTTCTTCTGAGTGGTCACGGTGGTCGGTAGGTGTTGGACAGTTGGTGTTACTTTAGCCTTCACTTGAATAGAGTGGGAGAGAACTCAAAGAAGAGAGAATGAGATTGAGAATCAGAGGTGAGAACTCGAAAGCATTGCAACTTTTAGCATTTTACTCTTTTAATTAAGGTTTTGTTTTTTAATTGTAAAAAAAAATAATAATAATAAAATAAATATAAATATAAATATAAATATAAATATAAATAAAATCTAATTTAAATTATATTTTATAAGGGTTATGGGGATCAACCATGGGTTAAGCATGTTGATCTGGAATTGACCCATATATTAAACAATTTAATTCTAGTTAACCCAAAATTGATCAAACCTTATTATACAAAACCCTAACCCGCTAATTTATGATGGTTCATGTCGAGTTTACTGGTCTGTTAAAAATTGCCAGCCCTATATAGGGAGATCAATCCAATCCAAAAAAAAAAAAAAAAAAAGAATGATTATGCTGCAGCTTCACACCTATTCTAATAAGTCACAATTTAAAATAAATAAATTTAAAAAACAAAAAACAAATTACCAATGAAAAAAAGAAAAAAAAGATGATAGATAAAATTCACAAATTACCTTGAAGTTTACACAATATGAACATCCAGTAGATGCATCGCTTTCTTCAGACATGGTTTCTTGTGGGTCCACTGGATGGGTAACAACAGGTTATGTGCTGGAGGAACCACTGAAAGAAAAATGTATCCATCAAAAATCATTATTTAAAATGATATCCATAGCATATATAATAAATGAACAGGGGCTGGCTGTCATGAGCATAAGCAGCAGCATCTTTATGAAGTCACAATAAGAGCGAATAATGAAATATAAAAATATTTATCCTTGAATTGTGAAAACTTAAAAATGTTTATCCTCTCATGCCCCAAATAATGAAATATAAAAATTTAAGTTCCTTTCCCCTCTGAACATTTTCTAAGCATCCATATCGATCACAATGTCTAATCAAAACAACATCTTAGAACACCAATCTAACATTGTTGTAAAATAAATTACCGTATCCAGTTAATGAAAAGGAACCCTCACTAATCATAGGGAAATGATATAGATCTAGGAAATGCATGCACAAATATTATACCCATACTTGTACATCAACAATACATAAACAACTAGTTGGTTTGTCTTCATCGTAAAATACGTAAAAAAAAAAAAAAAAAACCTTTTAACATAACATCGATAGGAATTCAGAAGTACATATATTATACATACATGGTTTTTAGTCCCATTTTTTTAACTCCTTGCAGCTTCTTGTGCATAGACAACACTAATTTGAATACTAAATAAACTAAACTTCCTGACTTTCTCTTCCTCACAAAAGAATCATATACAGATATTGCTTCTTAAAAGATTAATCATTGATGCGAACATGAAACTTTACATATTGCATTCTCAAATTCTTTATTATGTGATACCAAATTTTGGTTCCAACTCCAATATGTCAAACAAAAAAGCTTATAAAGTAAATGAAGCCTTTACCAAAAGTAAAGTAAGATATGTGGCAACACTATGCATGTTTTCCCCATCTTAGATATAAAAGACAACAAACATCTAACAAATGTCATAAAGTGCTCTTAAATGTTGGATAAAACATGGTAATATGATATTATTTCCTGATATGCACGCTCATGGAGAAATATGCATTCGCAAACACAAGCTGGCTCTGCCTCTGTCCCTCCTAACAGTTTGCCACATGCTAAAACTTATGCATGTTATGCATTCATTAAATGCAACGGTCATACATGTTTTTTCAGCTGACCATTTTTTTGTTTTTCATCCTCCTTACATTTATTTTGGATTATCTTTTGGCAAGTCTTATTAGGGGTAGACCAAAGAGGGTAAAAATAGGACCTTGATACCTCAAGAAGCATTAGTATATATACAAGCCTTCGAGATTCTTACTCTACTAAGATGCATGAAATGGCAACTTCAAGTTCTGGCACACACTGTTTACTGTAGTAATTAGGACCATCAATTGAGGCAATAATTCACATTCACATTTTGAGGTGTAGTGGCATGTCGATCTTAGGAAATGAACCATAAAACAGTCATTTTCATAGTCTCTCATTTCTCAGCATCTCAGATCACAATAAAAAGCACTACAGACTAACAGAGATAGCCCACAAAAAATATCAACAAACCCAAGATTCATATGAACTTTCATTAGATTTTTCAACGATCAATCACTCTAATCATGTCACAAACCAGCGCGTAGGAAAATTTCACAATAAAAATTAAAGCAAACGCTGCAAACCCACACACACACACACACACAAAAAAAAAAATCACAGCTAACCGCCTAGAAAATTTTCACTGCCGAATAAGGCTTCTACGACTTTTGTTGCAAAGTTGAAAGAGAGGTAGGTTAGGAAAAATCTGAGAAATATGAGAAATCACACTTACAGAAGGGGGCGTATGGTGGCTGTGGATGTTTGGCGTCGTACGATTTGGAAGTAGATGTTGGCGGCGCCGTACAGCGAATGTGGCGTACGGTGGTTGTCGGCGAGTGAGGCGTCGCACGACTTGGGAAGGAGTTTTTTGGCGGAACAAAATGGGGGGAAAGAGTTTTTGGCGAAACAGAATAGGGGGAAGATGTTTTCGATGAGTTATCTGGTGATGTGACCTGGCAATGGCATAAGCGTAATAAAAGTAGGAATTTCTTTTTTCTTTTTTCAATTTTGTTGGATACTCATTTTCTAGCCCGGGGATCGATACCCCGCATCTCTATGTTTCACCTTCCGTCTTTATTTCTTAACTATTATTCCAGTTTTCATGTTTGTTGTTTTTTGAAAATTCCAGTTGTAGTTTGTTTGTTTGTTTTGTGATATGGGTTTTGGATTTTTTTGAGAATGGCAAGAAAATTAATGTGATTTCCTTTCGGCTTTTAGATGCATGTTCTACTGAGAGCTGCATCTGCAAGATAAGGCATGACCATTTGTTGTTTAACTGAGAGTTGATAAAAATGGTAATCTTGCTGGCTGGTTATCTAGTCATAAGTTTCAATTTTAGCTGATATTTTTGCAGTTGTGGTGGGAATTGGGAAAGGAAAAGAAGGTCTTGACTGATTGAAAAAAGTTGTTCTCATGTTCAGGGAACAAGAACCAGAAAAAGCAAATTAAAATTTCTTACTGCTTGGGATTTTGGGGGAGATTTGTGTTTTTGTATGCTAACTTTAGGCAACAGAGAATATCTCACAGGAAAGTGCCACAAATAAGTAGTTCAATATGTGAGAGGCAATACAGCAATTTCTAGAATACTAAGACCTGTTTAGAATTATATTTGAGAGGCTTAAAAGTGATTTTAACACTCAAAAAATCTGTTTGAAAAAAAAAAAAATTCGTTTGTTAAAAGTCTAGTGAATGTCAAAAGTCGTTTTAAATTTCTCAACGACAGTCATTTTCATTCGTCGAACTAATAATGTCACTAATTTTGGCAGGTTTCATCTTTGTCCCAAGAAAAGGTCATTTTGAATATCAAAATCCTTCTCTTCATCAAACTAATTAACATCTTCAGAGAAATTGATGATCTGACTCACGAATCTAAAGTAGTGAAAAATACCACTATATCTCTTAATATTAAAACAATTTTTTTTAAAAAAATCCATAATATATTATTTGATATCACATGAATTGTTAATAACAAGTTGGGGTTTGGAAGAGCTAGTGTCATCCCTAACATGAAAAATGGAAACAAGCTTGATATTAACATTATTCATAAAATAATGAGAACTGATATGACTCTGAACTGACAATCTCATTCTCACGCAACAAGACCAAGAAAATTTAAGTTGGGAGACCTAAAATTTCTGATGCTCAATTGAACCTTTCATAATTGCAGTTAACATTTGAAGAATAATATTAAGACAAGGAGGAGGACAACCCAAATATATAAATCCCCACCCACCCAAAGAAAAATAATTCATTTGCAAATTAATTAATAAGTACCCTAAGAACACTAGCGAATTATCTCTTCCTTTTTTTTTTTTTTTCTTCTTCCTAGGAAGATCCAATGAGCACCAATATCCCTCCTCTAAATAAAATTTTCTAACTTTCTTGATCTGTTAGGATCTAGAGGCCTAAAATCCTCCAAACGCAAATTGGAGCTTGTACGGATTTCACTCAAGACAGAATCCCCTTTCTCTGATTTTATCATCTCCAAAATGCTTCCAAGAACATCTCCTGCAAGCCCCAAGTCTCGAAGACGACCTGGCTCCTCTCCTCCATCATGTATTAACATCCCAATCTCTCTCAAAGGGATCACATTTTCTGTAACGACTTTGGCAAATATACGACCAAGAAACTCCGGAGCTCTTGGGGCGTCATTTACAGCATCCTCCAAATTAGTCAGAACAGATTCAAACCTGCCCAGATGGAGGAAAGCAGCAGAATGTAAATAAATTTTTAGTGTGCCAATACAACAATGGATATTATTGTTAAATGTCTTTTACCCTTTGATGAGATGGGCTTGACTCAAGACACCATCCCGAGATTTTGTAAGATTGACCAGAAGCTTCGCCAAAACATCCCGTTCCATGTCCTTCCTCTCAAAAGAGTCTGTGACCCATAGGGATACCATCAATGCATGGAAGCTTGGGGAATTCAACTCTTTAATGCACAATTCGACTTCTTTCTCATCTCTGGCACTGAAAATTAAATAACTTCCATCAAGTATTGTTGAACTTCCATCAAGTATTGTTGATAAACAAGTATGGAATCTCTATATTATTATTGACAGCCATATATCACAACTATCCCAACAGCAAAAACTACACGTATGCAGGTAGATACCAAGAAACAAATACACAGATGAATTCAAGTATATTCCTCAGCCAATAAATCAACACAATCACAGTTCAATTGGATTAGGCAAGCACCTTAAACCTTCTGCGATGTGCCTTGGCTGAGGTGCAAGAGGTACTAACCCCCACATCATTATCTCACAAAGCAGTTTAAATGACAAGAGTCCTATTATACAGCCAAAAGAAAGAGAGTTCTCAAAAACAAGCTGAAAAGGCCTAGCATCATGTTGCTTGGTTGTTGCCTAAGCATTATTAAATACACCCCTTCATGAAACACAGTTTGTGCTGTTCACTCTTGTACATCAAATGTCTTCCTTGAAAGTAATAAATGACCTTCACCTTTTGCCACCAACCTAATTCTTGAACAACTACTATCTATTATTTATTCATTCTTTCTAATTTGAAAGCAACAAATGCTTCAAAAATGACACACTGAAACCCTTGGAGACCACACCACAGATAATATGAATTAAGCACATTGTTAACGAGTCTCATCTAGATCATTTCAAAAAATCCAACAAGATGAGAAATCATTACCACAATAGTATCAGAATAAAACCTTCATCAAGTCACTGAACTATGGCACCACTAATTAAAGGGTGAAAATACTAAACACAAAATAATAGAAAAAAATATATATAGACTATTAACCAGGTTGATTCCCAAAACCTTGGGCATACCTAATAAAATCTAATTCGGCTTGTTCAAATTGGAGTTTTGTTAGAACACTAATTAATTCACCCAAACTATTGGGATAAGTAGTAATTTAATACAGTATCAGAGCAAAGGTCTTAAATCAGACCCTAACTCTATTGTTTAGACCTATTTTAATTAAATATTTCACGTGTTGTGTTTTCATTTGTTAAGGAGTTTAAGCTCACATGTAAGAAAGTGTATTATAAAATATTAATTAAATAATTAAATTTATAATTTTTATCAACTTAAGCTTTAGGGACAATTAATGATTTAACAAGTTTCACCCAATTCCCTCGACCCAAAGACACCGAAAGAAACTAAGGCCATGTTTATTAAAATTTTGTTTTTTGTCTTTTATTTTATGTTCTCAAGAAAAATACATGAACAAACAATTAAAAATACAACAAAAAAAAAGCACAAAAACAGTTTTAACTTTTATGTCATGTCATAACACTTTTTTAAACCAAAAGCATAAAATACCCTCTAATTAATATTTCCTACATCTACATGTTGAAAGTTACTTTCCCTAAAAGCAGGCTAAGAGTTCTCTTATTCTTCTAAAACTAATTAACAAAAAAAAAAAATGCTGGTGACACAAGCAGCAAAGTATGAATTCCACAATACAATTCACAGAAGAAGTAAATTACCCTAAATCATAGACTTCTTAAGGCCCATCTTCTGATTGAGTACTACATCCCATAATTTGTTATGAAGTCGGAAAAAAAAAACCCTCTTAGAATAACTAGTAGTACAAGTCAGAACAATTAGTTATTTCCAAGTCTAAATAATCCAAGGAAATGCACTGTTCCAAAAACAATAAAATGGAAGACCAAAAAATGGGAAGCACACCTACAACTTTTAAGAAAGCTATTAATCTGTTACTCCACACTCCTGAGGTCCAAATGTGACAAGCATGCACCAACACAGTACCAGATAAATAAGCCATAAACACACTCGCCACCACTTTCATCAACAAATGCCTCAAAATAAATAACATGGGCATAATTTAACATTTTAGCCCGTCTTTGTCTAATTCCACTCCAAGAAAAATTGACTATTCAAAGCAAAGAAGCAAAAAGACCCATAGTCTGCTCGATTATTTTATTTGACAACATGCAGCATTAGGGACATCAGTTGCAAAATATAATACGCAGACTACTCTGTACTTAAATCAAGCAATCTAAGATTATGGAAGTTGAAAATCACACATCAAATTTTATTGAAGATTCACTGTTCAGCCTTACTTTCCATTTTAAGCTAATATTCTTTGGATACATCAGTACTAGATAAATGCACAGAGGTTTTAATGTAAGCACCCATACACTAGAATGTAGATGATGCAAAATTTTCTAAACTAAAATGTAAAAATGACAAGAATAACAGGATGATTAATGCATGCACAAAACAAGATGATACCTGTAGAATTCTTTAATTGCTGCCATGGACATTTCCCGAAGGCGCTCTTCAGGCCACGCCTTTTCCAAAGGAACATTTTGAGGACAAGATGTTCCCTGTCCTCGTGCAGGTGATGAAGTTGCAAGAGATCTATCAAAACTTCGATCTGCATTCTTTAAGTCTCTGTTACCCAAAGTCACATTTCGCTCTTGAGGACTTATTTGATCATATGCAGCTGGAGCTGCAAATCTATCCGGAATATACCTTGGGTTGAGATCCTCCCTTGTGCCATAAGTTGTCCTCTCTGACACAGTACCATAACCATTCAAACCAGCTGCCGTTCTTCTGGAGTCTGCAGCCACGGAAGGTATATCAGCCACAGGTGCACTTGACATTGCTGGCGATCCTCTAATTGACATTCCTCTCCCAAGACCACCTTGAGGTCCCAGAGTAATAGAATCATCACCAATAGGTCTTTGCGGCAAGGGGCCAGACGGTCTTTCCTCTGTCCGAACATCCTGAGCACCATAACCACGAGTAGGCAGTCCACGGTAACCACCTGTCTGAGCGTTTGGGGAAGACAACATTGTTGACCCTCTTGGAGCAAACTCCATAGGTACCCTTCTTGCCGATTGGTTTATGCTCGAAGTACGACCCATCCTGCTAACTTGAGCCCGCTCTTGAGCAGCATCTCTGTGCACTTCCTCAATCTTTTTCGGCCCTTCAACTTTCCTCCTCTGCTGCCATTTATTCTTTCTCAAATCAATTGCATCCTTCAACATGAACCTGACCCTAGAAGATAAATTCATGTTATTGGATAATGTCTTCATTCTATCAAAATATGCATCCATATGCTCCTTAGCTTTTTGATGGTCGATCATCTCCCCAATAGTACTCATCAATTTGCACAAAGCTTCAAGATCTTCTTCATCAGGATCCTGCAACTGACCCAGCAATTTCTGTATACATGCATGCATTATTCGCTCAGTCAACATTTTCTTCTTGTACAACTCCCCAATTAATCGAATGTTACCCAACATTCGTCTTCTAGCCTTGACTCTCTTCTCTTCTCTTTCCTCTGCAGACTGTTTGATCTCACCCTCTTCATCAACTTTATTAGCTTCTTCTTGCTCTCTTTCCCCTCTCTCAAATTCCTCCTGGCACTTGTTCAGAAGCACTCTCTTGAAAGTTACCTTTTCATTATCTTCATTGAAATCAGGCAACTCCCCAGCCAGATGACAACAGAAATCAGCATACATCTCACAGAAAGTCGGCTCCATTAAAGCTTTGTCAAAGATCTGTGAGATGACACCATTTAGAGTGGCAGCATTGTCAATGTTAACTGCTTTCACTTGCTCAAAAAGTTTCTCAAAGTTCTGTGGAGTAAGCTTATTTAGAATAGCTTTCAATTGCCTTTGCTTTGACTGTTCCTCATCTGTCACTTTACCCACTTCATATTTCTTCTCAGCTTTGTGCATCACCAGTAATGGAGTATGAGGAGAAGGAATTAAACCCTTTTGAATATTGGTAGCACGCAGCCACCTTTCAGAATCAGGGTTATTTCTTGGCATTCCTCCCTGAGAACCCATGGATGGCCCCAACAGTATTGGATACTGCATGGGTGTCTGTACACGTGGGTTCCTGAGAACACCATAATTGCCTCCTGGTCCAGGTCGAAACCCTACTGCATTACCTCCATAAACAAGATCTGGACGTGGATCCCTCCCCGAACTAAAATTACCAGATACTTTACTCCACCTGTCTTCTTCAACCACGCCACTACCACGACGGTCAATTCGAGATCCCCCACTTGGCCTGTCTACTATTCTCCCAGGACTAGGGTATGAATCACGTTCAACATGATGAGAGATATTGAAATTAGCACTCATCAAGGCCTCTATATCAGATGTAATCTCAAAACCTTTCGGAAGGTCATTATATTGCTCTGCAAATTTCAAGAGGAAATCTCTGGAATATTTTTTGGCTGTAATCACTTCTTCATCTTTGTCATGATTATCCAGTCTTCCAATAACCTGTTGTCCATTATCTGAAACTTCTAATTTTGGTGTAGATACGTCAGCGGCATCTTCCCAATCATCAGGCTCAGCTTTGCTCATCCCACCCTTTTCACTTTCTATAGCATCTACTTCGACAGCATCAGCAGATGCCTGCTTCACATCGGCACTATTAGAAGTGCTCTCAGTACTATCCGTAGACACAACAGTTTCCTTCTTTTCCTCCGGGCCCTTATATGCATTATAAAGATCAGAAGTGGTCCCAGCAGCATCGGCTTTCTGAAGAATTTCTTTTCTCTTCTTCTTTCCTCCTTTAGTACTACTCTTTGCCTTACTAAGATCAAGGCTTGGCTTATCCTTCGAAACTGATGCTGCAAAAGAGACCAAATCACCGCCAAAGTTCTCTGCACCTTCCCCTTCGTGTTTTAAAGTTGCTTCCAGAAGATCAGGAGTCGAAATAGGAGCAGACTGCTGATCTGATATACCAGACATTGTAACAACATCTTTACTGTCTATGCTATCACTCCTTGAAGGAACATCTGAAGTTGAGGTCTTCTCACCAATAGAACTTCCAACATCTGTGAAATCAGTTGTCCCATCCATCTCTGCATGACAGTCCACAAGTTCAGTGATCTCTATCTGTGCAGTCTCTAAAGTTAGGACCTCATCACTTATAGTTATTGCCTTCAGATCCGAATCCTGTCCAGATTGTTTGCCCTCAGTATGTTTAATATGTTCCAAGGATTTTAACGAAATAGGATCCAATGATATCTCACTACTCTTAACATCTTGTTTCAAACCCACTTCAGGCAATCTGCTTTCTCCTTGTTCATCCTTTCCCACAGTTTCATGTAGTAATTCTTCATTTTGCAATGATGATTCATCTAGCTTAGCATGGTGAGCAGTCTCAAAGGTATCAACAATGATTCCAGGACCAGGAATTTCAGATGAGACACTGGTGGAGCCTTCTCCAACACTTTCAACCTTTAATTCAGAAGCATCAGTAGCACCACCAACTGTTAACAGTGATTGCCCGGATAATGAAACACCTTCACTAGTTGTAGGTGTAGCAAGAGCTGGTTTAGCTTCTACAGCTCCAGGAACTCCACTGTTAGAAGATATACTGTGCTCTAGAGCCCGAGAATGCAAATGTGAGGATGAAGTAGATTGAGAGCCAACCTGTAGAAAAGTGTAAATTTTTGCATAAAGATTAAAGAAAAAGGGCTAAACTAAATTGGAAAATAATTAAAAGAAAGGGTAATACAGCACAAAAGTACCTGATGCTGTAATTGGATGTGTCCTTTCTTGCCTGTCTTCTTTTGATGATCTTTCATAGAGTTTGATCTACCAAGGATTTCCCTTCTTCTGCCCTCATTATTAGGCACAACTACTGTAGATTCCTCAGATGGAGAAACTGAAGCAGAGGATAATGGATTGGATACCAGGCCCTCAGAAGAAACAACCGCAGACACTGCTGACTGTTTAGTAACCACCGGCAACAACTTGGACACCAATGATTCAGTGCCATGTTTAGACTGCTGCAAAGAGCTTTCTGAACAAATCTCCGAATCCCTTTGAGGATGTGTTGAGCTAGCTTCACCAGATGGCCTCACATGTTTAGGAGATTCACCCTTTTCAACACCATGTGAGCTACTTGGCCGCATTGAGTCTGCAACCTTTTCTCCAATAGAACCAGCACTTGGCTTAACTGTAACTGGTATCGTTGTTGATGGAGCAGAGGAGATTATAGTATGTACATCACGGGAATGTTCCAAGTTTGTTAGGTCAGCCACACCATGCATTTGGGTCCCAGTCTTATTAACAGGTAGGGAACTAAGAGCAGGATTCATGAACGTCATGTTTTGGGGACCCTGGCCAACTTGATAATTAAATCTTGGCGCTTGGGAACTGGGTGCCATCTGGCTACTTGTTAAAGGAACCGAACTCTGAGGTGGGTAATATATAGGACTGGCATTGTAAGAATTGGAAGGATAAAAGCTCAGAGAATGAGGAGGTGCATATGATGGAATAGGCTGGGATTGAGGAGCCACATTAGGGTGAGACCGAGGAGCAGATGACCCACCATCAGAATAAGAATCTGCCCGTTTATCAAGCCTCAACTCTTCATGTGTGTCTGGATGAGTAATCTTGACAGTAGTTTTACGCTGACCACCAAATTTTCCTCCCTGCTGAGGGGGGTACTGTGGGGACATGGTGATTCCCATACTGCTCAACTGAGGGGGCAACTGAGGTGGACCCATTTGAGTGGTGAAACTCATGCCCTGGCCTTGATGAATAATTCCTTGAGTCTGCATAGGATGGGGTTGGAGACCTGGAACAAACACAGATGGTTGCACTTGGGACGGATTTCCCATCGCTAAAGGCATATGCATCGGCATTTGAAGCGAAGGGGCGGCTGTCATACCCTGGGATTGAAGCTGTTGGTTGGGGCCACCATATTGCACAGATACCTGTGACTGGTGAAACGGCATTGACATGGACATCCCAGTCATAGGAAGACCAGGAGGCTTCTGTTGTTGGCTCACTGGTGGTGCAGGTGAGACTTGTGCATCCTTTTTGGCTTTGGGCACTGGATATGCCTCCCCAGTATTAGGTTGATTAACAGCACCTGCATCCTTCCTCAATAACGGCTGCTTGGGAGCAGAAGGAGTTGGCAATGGAGGAGCAGATCTAAAAGAATCATGGCGTGCCTGCAGATCAAAAATCACCCAAAGGTTTCTTATATTATTAAAATATAAATGCCAAGCGCCATAAATTTCCAACATCCCAAACTGAGTAGTTGAATTATCCTAACACCATCTGACCAAGCACAAAGGAAACGGTACAAAAAAAATACAAAAAAAATATGCCAAGTTTGAAAAGTACATCATGCAAAGTTCCATAGTACCTGAAACAATAGACGAAAAGGAGGGAGGACAGAGGGTGCTACCATTAAGTGACAGACTTTTAATAAACAAGCAGACCAGAAGACGAGACACAAAAAAAACTAAGTACAGACCTGGTCCCGTTTTTGCTCATCCAAATTTGGGGGCGCTGAGCTAGTTCGAGCAGGAACCTACAAACACGAAAATCACACAACCAATTGAATCTTTGAATAAGGTTAGAAAAATGTATATCGCCATTCTATAGAGAAAAAAAAAATTAACAATTTGCATTTAGTGAATGTGAGACCATAAGCATACCTGCATCCCATTCATGAAACCAGGACTTATGGACCCAAACTGAAAGGAGAACGCCTTAGACGCATCTCCAGTGGCTGATCCGTAGAAACCATTAAAAGCATATCATTAGTTATATTATTCTACTACTGCAAGTCAATGTCAAGATAAATAGTCTCCCACATTATAACAAAATTCTTATAATTCATGCATAGTGGAAATATATCCAAAGTTTCTAGTCATACCCTTTATAGGTGTTCTGGGAGCTGCCGAGTCAGAGTTCATGGAGCTAGGTTGAGGAGTTGGAACCTTCGGAACAGTCCGGTTGCTTCTCTGAGGAGCCGGCAACTCAGCTGGCTTGGCAGCTGGGCTTGTAATCGGCATATCAGAGGCTCCTACCACACACCATAAAAACAAACGCCATATAAAAACAAAAAAACAAAACAAAAAAGGAACAAATTACATCCCAATCAAACAGGCAATATCCATCATAAAACTCGCTTCCTTCAATTACAAAAAAAATGGATCAACATTCTCAAACAAAATTCACAAAGCAACAAACCATAACTCTAAAAGACAATTTTTTTCTCTTTTGATTAAACTCTTTTAGAAAAACAATCTTACCATGAAATTGGGGCTGCACATGGGAACCATTCTGTACAGCAGCACTACGTGGCGTCGACACATTACTAGACTCCAACGAAGAGGAATTATTCACAGTGGGCACGCTTGCCCTAGACTGCCCTCCTCCTTGTGCATTATTGTTATTCCTCTTAAAACTGAAACAAGCACACATAAAAAAATTAATTAATTAATTAAAAAAAAAAAAAAAAACCCAAATCACAAACCACCAAAACAAACAAAAAACCAAACCCTAATTCCCCTATCGACCGCAAAACAGCCATCAAAACCCTAACTTCTAACAAACCCTCACAATCCAAAAACATACCAAAAAGATTGGAAATCCGAAACCCCAGGAATCCTTACCCGCGGCTGGAGGATAACCCGTATGACGGAGAAGGGGCGGGCCCGCCGCCCTTAACGTAACCGCCTGAGGAGCCCCGCTGCTGGTTGGAGCTCGTGGATCGCCTATCGGATTTCCGGTACTGTGTCGAATCGTTCTTGTCCGACCTTGATTGATTGTAGGACATATATCCTAGCCCTTAGATTCCCTTGCCTTTGCTTTCTCTTTCCCTTACCAACTTTCTCTGCAGCCAAACAAGATCCAACCACATCAAAACCCGCCACAACAAACCAAACCAAAACACAATCTCCCACAAACACAAACACACACACACGCACACATACAGAGAGAGAGTGAAGCACCTGCTGAGTGAGAGTGTAGCGTAAGTTAGGGTTTATTGGACGCTCATCAGAGAAGGTGAAAAACGGAAACTGAGAGACACAGAAAGAAAGAGAGAGATAAAAGAGAAAAGAGGGAATTGGAGAGCAATAAGGGAAATTGGGTGAGGGTGATTTGGTAATAAATAAAGAAAACTAAATGGAATTTTGTTTTTACTGCCAGAGAGAGAGAGCTTTGTGGGGGTGTGATGTGGTAACAAACTGACCAGGTTTTTTAGGAGATCGCAGAGCTCTTCTCGCTCTTTTATATGCTTTTTTTTTTTTTTACTGCGTCGCCCACCTAATTATGGTACTTCTTGTATTGGAATATTATTCCGAATAAGAGATTGATTGGGAAACTAAATTGTACAATTATGTATTATGTAAATAAATTATGAGTTTGATTAGAGTTCAAATCACACAATTAAACTTGCATTAGAATAGGAAAAGACCCCCTTTTTAGTTCCCCTCTTCTCCATTTTCATCCCAAAAAAAAAAAAAAGAAAAAAAAAAAAGGTCATTAAATAAAATAAGGTTAATAACTTTTTTAGTATTAGCCTTGATTTCAAAAAAATATTATATATCCACCAAGGGTTTACTCTCATGCCATTTAGGGGTGGTTTCAAGCTTTCAGCTACCTCCTATGACTCATTTATGATTGGCTAACCATTTCACAGGTGGCTGAGAGTAGCTCACAGACCACCCTTAAAAGCTGAGAATGGCCTGAGAGAGACCCCAGAGATGGCTAAGATACTCGTAGGCCAAAGGCAGTGGAGGTGCCTCTTTAATGATGTTAATAAGTTATATGGGATATATTGTAAATTTTATAGACGAAAATATCATTTATGTTTCTTGAATTTATACAAATACCATTACTGATACTTTTTGAAACCAATGCCATCGTTTGATAATGGACTTTACCACAAATACCTCAACAGCATTAAACCTAATAAAATGTGATAAAACCAGAATTGTGATTAGGCAAAAGTCAAGGTACAACTCAATAAGAACTATATATCCGTTGAACACATGGACCAATTTCCAAGGATGGCACACTTGGTTATTACCCAACCAAAAGAAATAGCTTTTAAAAAGTTAGGTTTTTCCTTCTTGATAAGCAATCAAAGTTGTAAGGCAGTTGGATCCATAAAGTCATTTGGGTTTCTAATACTCACTAGTATTTAACTGGTTCCTCTTACCTTAAAAGCAACTAGATATGTGAAAAAGATAAAGTTTTATTTTTAATTGAGTTGGAATACTTTATTTTAACTTACTTTATTCAATTCATATATGTCGTTAGGGCATGTGATTATGGCATGTATTTTTAATAAATTAACTGATTTTAAAGGCATATATCAGTTTAATTGACTGAGTTTAAAGAATTTTTTTAACCCAACTTAAATAATAATAATAATAATAATAAAAAAAAAATAAAAAATTGTCTCTATGAAAATTAACATGTGTAGCTATTTACAAGGTTTACAACTTATATTAGGTTGAAATTTGTTGGGAATAAATTGCACTATAAGCCCATTAGATTTTGGGCCTCGAGGTCATTGATAGGCTCAGAGCTATTAATTAAATAGCAGAAGATATAATTCAAGTGGGGTTCTATTGAGAGAATCTAGCTACAGAAGTTTATTCAAGGTTTTAATTGGAGTAAGAGACCATGTCCAATTCTAGCTCTTAGAACTTCCAAATTAACTCACACAAGGTATAAAAATACATTTTCACTGTCTCAAACTCTCATACTCAATAATACAGAATATGGCTCAATTATTGTACATTGGGCAAACTGAACTATTTCCCTCATAAACTCACTTAGGCTGACGTTGGTGGATCTTTTGACGCTCTTGTTATTTTGAAGCGATTGTGGGAACGCGAATGACGTATTAAAGATCAAGAACGCCCCGATTCCCCAAATAATGCGCAATTCACATCATACCGAAAACTGTTAGACATAAAATTGTTCTAACAAAATTCATTTTTGGGTTCTTAATTATTATTTTTTTCTATTTTTGAACATAAGATGTACTTTATTGATAAATTAATGATCAATAGAAAATGTATTCGATCCAAACACTATCAATATGATATAAATAATAGCTTATTTAGCTAAAACATGTTCAATTATGCGAAATCTCAAAAGACACATTATCTTCTTAAATCTATCTACTATATGACCATATTTGCTCCCATTATTATATCATAAAAACACATCTCCCTACTAAATTCTTATTTTGGGTTCTTAATTGGAGTATAGTTATTATCACATAAGCAATCAGGCTTACGAAAATTGTATTGTGTTACAATTACAAAAGCACCCATTATTATTATTTTTGATATGTTATTCCACTTTTATCATATTTATCAATATTTAATTTTAGATTAACATAGATTAATCCAATTTAACTAACTACTTGTATTCCTTGTTTTTATTTGAAGTAAAATGATTAAGTCCACTATAGATACTTATTATAATCTAATCATAATTCTCCTTTTTATCATTAAAATAGAGGTGAGAGTCAACCAATATTAAATTATATTTGGATTCTTTTCTTTTTGTATTGGTGGGTTGGTGTCAATTAAGATTGAAATTGAGTTTAGGTTTAAATGTATCATATCCATATGTATAAATGGAGATGATTCTTGGCGTGGCTTTATTTATTTATTTTGTTTAGGGAGAAATAAGTCTAAAGTTCACATCAAATGAATAAACATATATAGAATAGAATAGAATAGAATAAAATAAAATAAAACCTTGGCCTAAATTGTGTCAGGCAAAAGTCAAGCATACCTTTCCAAAAAGTAGTAGAAGAACTACTTTGTTTACAAAGGAGAGCAGTAGTGCGTTTGGCAATGCGATTTTACAAAGCAAAATATATATTTTAAAATAAATAAAAATTATATTTATTAGATTGTTATATGACTGTCAATGCGGTATTTTGATCAATTTGTTTAAAAAATAAAAAGCTAATTTTCACTATCAAGTCATTTCAATTATATGGTTGTTGTATAATAGTCCATTAAATGACATTTATCTTAAACAAAATTGCATAAGAAAAATGTTATTTTGCATTATTTACTGGCATGTTCAATCCACCTTTAGATAAATCTTAATTAAAAACAAAAAAGGGGGGTAAGTTATTCCTATTTTCCAAACAAAGCAAAAATAGGCGACTTGCGAGATAAGTCTTAGTTGGAGAGAAAACTTCACTAAGAAGTTTTCAAGTTTACATTCATTATCATATTATTATGCCAATACACCACAAAAGTTTTCAAATTGTGGGTATTACAACAACACACCACAGAAATATAAAGAAAATAACATAAATAAATCATCAATCCCATAATTGTGCAACACCAGCGACAAAGACGGCAGGAACGAGCGGGCGCGTGAAAGCTAAGCAAAGGCGGCAACGAGGGGCCAAGAGGCTAGTGAAGTTGGTGGGAGAAGCTAATGGAGGATAACAAATGAAGATTTGAAAAAACCGAATATGAAAACCAAGGGAGTTCCAAAGCGGTGGAGGAGGGATTGAGGCTTCAATTTTAGGAGGTCAGGAATAAATCACCGAAGACAATAATTAAGACCTCATAAGAAACTCTAAGAAGTTTTAAAGTTTACATCCATTATCATATTATTATGCCAACAAAGTTTACATTATCTGGCTATGCACATCAGGCTACTCTTTGTTTGTTTTTATTCATATTCCCTTGTGTGAACATGGTTGATTAGAGGCGGGATTAAGTATAACCCATTTGCTAACCAAAGCAAGTAACATCAACTTTATTTGTTTTTTTTTCCCTTGTCTAAAACACTTCAATGTGTAAGCTCGTTTTAGTTCAGATTTTAATTTAAATAATTAAATTTATAATTTTTTAATTAATTTAAGCTTTTGGGGCAGTAACTTCGGCAGTCTGCTAACATGTTCTTCAAAATGAATGAAATTTGTAGAGAAATGTCATCTTTATTCTTTAAAACCAAGCAGTAAAAGATGATATAATTTTTTTTTTTTAGTAATATTATTTGGTAGACTATTATAACTTGGTGTTGTAGAAGTAAAAATCTGTCATTAGATTAACACTTTGTAAAAACAAAACAAAAAAATAATAGTTAATTTTTACTGCCACATTATCTCAGTTATATAACAATCGAATAATGGTCGACTAAGTAACACTAATCCTTTTTTCGGTTTATTTCATCTCATAATTGTGGATCATTGTATTAATTTAAAAAAGTGAAATGGTATTTTAGTATATTGCTATACGATTGAAATAACGTAGTAGTGAAAATTAGCCTTTGAATTATTCTTTTTACAAGCCCTTGTTAATTTAAAGATTAACTTTTACTGTCATATCATTTCAGTTATATAGCAGTCCCCTAAATATCATATTTTTTCAAGAAATTCATCAAAGATTCGTCGGTTGTGGCAATGGAAGCATAACTTTTTGGCGAGAATATTAAAAGGGCTAATTTTGGACGATCAGATTCTTCAAGCAAATCCAAAATATATGGTTACCTCAAACAAACAAAAACAAAAAAAGAATCCAACAATGTGGTTGGGCCTATTGTCTTTTTCCTCTGCCCGTTTGAGTCCAGTGTGGGTTTGGGCCGAAATTTGAAGACCGAGTTGGACCATAAAGGTTATTGAATTATTCCAAATACTCTGACAATATATATATATATATATATATATATACAAAGCTAAATTTGGAAAAGTTTTGTCCGTGGCAAAATTTTTATTTATTAATATGCTTTGAAGGGTATTTTTTATTTTAAATTTGAAAAGGTTTTTTTATATTTTTTTTTTCGAATTGAATAAGGAAAGAATTACAGGAAGGATCCTTACCACTCATCATCTAAAAGGAAGAAGAAGTGAGAGATCCAAATAACGAAAATGGAGTGAGCTCCTTAACAACAAACACAAAACAAATTAAAATAGTGCGACAATAATTACATAAAGTAGGAAATTAGTCAAACAAGTGACTCGGTCTTCTCAAAAGCCGCTCAAGGCTGTTACAAAAGCAAAAGAGGTCTAGACTATGTCTGAATCCCCTCTAGGAACCAGCAACAACTATTAAAAATTGATTGAAGCTGAATGAGCACTATAGTAGTCTGTTGAAGGTACGTATTTTGATGTCTTGGACTTGACTGGAAAGCTTTCTTTTGTTGCATGCAACAATACAGGCGGGGACCAACTGAACTTATGACATCCTCAACTACTAGGCTCTAGTTCTCAACTAACATTATTTATTATTCAATTAATATCTTACCAACAAGCACTCCAAAACAGGGATGTGGCCATAGATAAATTAAATGAAAGGGTGGGGATTGGAGTTGTGCTCAGGGATGAAAAAGGACATGTGATCGCAGCTATGTGTAAAAAGCGGATGGGTGTACTGGAGCCAGCAATGGGGGAAGCATACGCCGCCTATCATGCAGCGGTTTTTTGCCGAGATATGGGAGTGCACAATGCAATTTTGGAGGAGATGCAAAACAAATTGTGGAGGCTATCAATTCAGATAAGGAAACATGGAGTCGTTTTGGGCATCTAATAGAAGACACAAGGCGTATACTAGGCACTCTATCAAACTGGAATTGTGTCTTTGTTCCTCACGAAGTAAATGAGGCAGCTCATAGGATGGCGAAAGCGGCCTTCACTGATGTCAGTGATAGAATTTGGAGGGGTACCATTCCTAATTGTATTAGTGATAATATTTTGATGGAGCAATTAGCTCTATCTTGATGATTGTTGTTGGAGTTCTTATGCTCCACCTCGATTTCTTATCAATAAAATTCATCAATTCAGTTTTTTTTTAAAAAAAACATTTGGAATTAGGATTCTCTCCAGTTAGTTATATTTAAAGATTAACTTTATTATTTTAAAAAATACTCTTTAAATATAACTAACGAAATACTCTCCAATTCAAATAAACTTGAGAGGATCATATTCCAAATATTTGATATTATATGCAACACGTTTTAAATTTCTTGCTACTCCTCGTCTGCATAATTATGGAGTTATCATATACATCATTCTCTTTTATTCTCCTCTCATTCTTACAAAACCCATGTGTCGTGGTCTCTTATAGAATTTAGGCTCCGTTCGTTCCAATGTAAAATGTTTTCCATTGAAAAATATTTCAGCATAAAGCATTTTATTGAAAAATGATTTCCCTGAAAACATTTTTGGCCTTTGATGCGTAAGGAAAGTTACAAATTATATATATATATATAACTTTAAATTATGATATTGTCCTGACTGGGTCCTGGTGAAGTCATGACGGTGTACCGAAAAATACGAAAAATATTTTACGCCAAAACAAACGGAACTTTAGTGTATAGAGATTAATTTTTTTAATTAAAAAAATCAAGAGAGGATTAAAAGAGAGGTTGATGAATAAAATTATTCATTAGTGCAAAGATGGTGAGAGGCGGTTGACATCATTGGGCTCTCTGAATGTAGGCCGGAAATTAGAGACGTGACAAAGGTAGTATCAATAAAAAAAAGAGTTTCAAATTTTTATCATATTCGTCCTAATCATTTAATAATAATAATAAGTGCAATTTCCACCTATAAAATTGAATTGTTAACTCATGCCATATGGAAGATAAGATTGAATAGTGAAGAATATGTCATTTTCTTTTTATTAACACAAGAGGCAATTATTTAATTAAGAACTAAGCTGGCCTTTTTTCAAAAAATTAAAAAAAAAAAAAATTAAAGAAATTCTGGTCTTGAAGAGTAGTGTGCAACCCCAACAAAATTTGTGGGTTCATGTGTTCTTGGTTCAATTAATTTTTATGTTGATTGTGTACAAATTCTCCTAGGAAAATAAATAAATATTTAATTCTAAACTTGAAAATATCACCTCTTTATTTATATAATTATTTGCAAGCTTTAATGTTAGAATGGTAATTAAATGATGAAATTCATTAATTTTTATTAACTTGAGTTTTTGAAATAGTTAATGATTTAATAGATTTAATAACTGTCAAAAAAAAAGTTAACAAACTTTTTGAATCTCTCCTATACTTCAGTTAAGTGAAAAAGAGTTATTGTACCCCATTTTATATCGACTTAACGTGTTTTGAATGGTTTTTTTTTAAATGACTGATATGAAAAATTGCTTAGAATACGTAACGTCAATCAATATAAAATAAGTGTGATAAATGAGTATGAAAAGTCTATTTAACCCCCTCACACTATCATTTTAATGATAATCTACCTCCCAAACTATCAATTACGACAATTTACTCCTCAAATTACCAAAACAATGACAATGTACCCCCCCAATGTTAGCAAAATGATGAAATTACCCCTATAAAATTTTTAATAAGACAAAAATACCCTTAAAATTTTGAAAAAATAAAAATAAATTTTAGTATTTTTGTTTTTGTTTTAGTAAGTGTAATTTTGTCATTTTGTTAAAATTGGGGGTAGATTGTCATTGTTTTGGTAGTTTGTGGGGTAAATTGTTGCAATTGATAGTTTGGGGGGTAGATTGTCATTGGAGTGGTAGTTTGAGGGGGTTAAGTGGACTTTATCCTAACATTAATCGAAAAGTTATTCTAACTCTTTTGGTGATAACTAATATAATACCACTTGAAATACTATAATTTTACATTAAAAAAAAAAATCAAGAGGATGACATCAAGTGTATGACATCAACACCTCCATAAAGAATGCACTTGAACTGTTAATACGCACGGAGTAAGGAGAAGCCTTCAAGATTGGCAGCTCACTAACCATGTGGAGGTTGTTAAAGAGGCATGTGATTGGAAAAGAAGCTTAAGCCAATTGAAATACACTAATCAAAACTAAATTGATAATATAAGCAATATGTGACAAGTAATAACAGTTCTGCTGCACATAATACTTCTTTATACACCTTTTTCTTTTCTTTTTTCTTTTTTGTGGGTAAGTATTAATTACCCTTTTTTTTTTTTTTGTTTTGGTTGGATTCTTCAAATGCTTATATCTTGTTTTTATTAATTTATTAATTCCATTGTTTATGGTAGGGTTTGACTTATGCTAGAAAACATTGAAAATTAATTGTTTGGATATCTATATATATAAGTGTTGTCCCTCATTGAGGCTCTTCCTATATGGAATCTGGAAATGGATGTACTTGTAATCCAATAATTATACTAAGTATTAAATTATTAATTATCTCAAAAGCTTAAATTAATAAAAAAATAATAATGATTCTAATAATTTAATTAATATTTTAACATTTTTTCTTAATAATTAAGACTCAACACATGGAATATTAATTAAAATGTGAGGTAAATTACTAAGGCAATATTCGGATCATACATTTACTCTGATATCATGTTATGATATCATAAATTATCTCAAAAGTTTAAGCTGATAAAAAATGATAAATTTCATAACACTAAATGAGTCTATAATCAAGCCATTTTTAATTGCCCCTCGACCGTTGGTCATAATAGGGAATCATGCTATAAGTATGACTTTATTATATCCTCAAAAGTGATGTCACTACAAAAAAAATGGATTATTAATGATGCCCTAAAAAGGTGTCGTTTTGTGAAGACGACACCAAGAGGCATTGTTCACTATTCATGCGTTAACATTGGAGAATAGTGATTTTAAAAGCCACGTAACTTTGAGACGATTAAAAAAAAGAAGGTTCTATTTATAATATTACTCAAAAATAGGGTTAGCGTGCAAAGCAGGATTACCGTGTTAACAATGGTATATAGGATTACTTGGGGGGATGGGATTGGTATAGTCAAAGAATTGAGGATTAGGTTATAGCAGGAATGACTTTGATCACAAGTCTTCAAAGTTCAAATGTAGATGGGGACTTGTCTTTGGCCACAAGCAACAAAATTGGATGATGATAATTTATTTTTCTGTAAGTTACTTGATGATGATAATTAATTCATTATAAAATAAGGAAATATTGATAGAAATGGCCAAATTAAAGGTCTTGGAGAATCCTGTTTGATGCTGAAACTTACACTGTTTTATAGGGGACAGGATTTTGCCATTTTTCCTTCTCATGACTGTGTTCAATTCGTGGCAAAGGGTACACAACTTGACCAACTTGACTCCATCAAATAGAAATTGAGTCGTAGAAAGAAAATTTAATTCAGTTTTTAAGAGTGTTATGTGTTTTTAAGCATATGAGAATTAATAAAATTAAAAAAAGAGAGGGTGTTTTAGTAATTTTGACACATTTCCATTAGGATTTAACGAAAACACCTAATAGAATAGTGACATTATAAAAACTTAAAAGTTCGATACACTAAATTACAAGTTTATAAACTTTAAAGGAATGTGTTCTTCTGATCCTAAGTAGATATTATTTTCTAAAAACGAGTGAGAGAAATAAGAGAAATTCTAGGTGTTCTCTTTATGTTCTCATAATCCCAAGTGTATATTATTTTGTAAACAAAAATGGTGAGAGAAATAATGATCACTTTTTTTTTTTAATTTTTTTTTTAATTTTATTTTATAGAAAATAATATCTACTTAGGACCAAAAAATTGCTAGAAAAATAACAAAATAACACCTAACATTCTCCGAAAAATAAAAAACCGACAAAACCAATTTCCTAACCTTTTAATAAAATAAAAAGGGTAGGTCAAATTTTCCCGACATTTTAATTGACCTGGTGAGTCCCATACCAACATTTCATTGACTTTGTGTAAAAAGAGTTGATGATTTTAATGTTGAGAGGAGTAACATATATAACTCCAATTTTCATGTGTGTCTGTCTTCATTGTTAATGCCAAAAGTCCACCCAGCCATGTTCTGTCAATTTTGCATGGGAAGGAATCGTCAAACATTGACACCTCCTTTGTCTTATTCAATCTTTTTAGAAGCTTCCTGCCTTCTCAACTGTTTCTTTCCAATTTTATCACGGGTCAAGTCAATGCCCTTGATCCTTTTTTTTATTATGATTTTTTTATTATATTTTTATTTTTAATTATTACACATTTTAATTTGATGCATGATAATTAAAAACTCTTAATTTTATCTCATAAACTTTTAATTTGATGTAATATACTCTCTGTTATATTTTAAATGTTAAACATGATAAAATGACATTTTATACCCATAACTTTTTTTTTTTTTTTTTTTTAGTAAAATTACAAATTTACTTTTAATTTCAAATTAAAAATTAAAATTAAAAACTAAAATTGAAGTGTAATTTGATCTTTTTAGTCATGTCCGTTAGGGTTAACAGTTGAATCTGACAAAAGGAGCATTGAATCAAACCGAAAGTTAAGATGATTAAATTGAAAGTTTTTGAAATTTGAATAAATTTTCTTAAAATTCGTGGTAGTTCATAGATCTAAAGTGACTTTTTTTAGATCTATTTTGTTTTGGTTTTACCTTTCGCCCATAATTTTAGTTTTTTTTTTCCTATTATTCTGAATAATTAATATTTTCCAAAGTTTCTAATTCATTAATTCTAATATATATAGATATATAATAATGAAGGTTAGGTTTCATGCCTTAAATGCACAAGATAAGATCACGTGGAAGTTGGACCACAAATATTTGTAGAAAGTTCTATTTGTTAATTTATTTTGGAAAGTTTTTTTTTTTTAATTAAATAAGTGTTATAATTTAACAATTTTTTTTTTAAAAAAATGTTTTTGTACTTCTAATTATTTTTTAATTTTTGTGTTCTAATTATTTGTTAATATTTTTATTTTAAAACCAATTTCACAAACGTTTAGCTTTTTGTAAGAAAAGTATTTGTCTTATGGTAAGGAGCAATTTAGATTTTCTTTCTCCTAGAACTAGAAGCAGTGCTAGACAAAGGGTGGCAGGGGTGGGTTTACACTGATCGATGTGGCGAATTTTAATATGCTTCCATGTTTACTACCTTTTTTTTTAAAAAAAAATGTTAACAACTTAAAACCTGATTTGAAGTTGACGTCAAAATTTAGTGTAAAGAGTAATATTATTCTAAATTTTTAATTTCACGCCTACTCAGAAACATGAACATGAACCCTACATGTATATGTCTATCTGTATTGATGCAAGTAGAAAACACAATATTGTCTATCTATATGGAAGGAGTAATGCTGTTATTTACATTTATTTTATACTGTCTAACATAGCGTATTTTAAGTGATTTTCTTTTTGTGTTTTTTTAAGTGAATAACATGAGATACACTACTTAAAAGTTAAAACATGTCACTTCAATTTGTGTGAAATGAGTGTAATAAATACATATAAATAGTTACATTACTCGTAAAGTAGAGTTATATATTACACCATTATTTCCCTATTAACTCGATGAACTTTTAGATTAATCAGTTAAAAGAAAAAATCAATAATAAATTTACAATGCCGCGTGGAATTTTGGTACTCTTACTCCTATGGAACAAGTCACTTTTCTTTTTAATTTTTAATTTTGGTTGAAATTGAACAAACAAGCTTCACTTGCAAATGTCCTTGCCATTCCCCACCTGGGGATAGAGAGAGAGTTATCTCATTCGGGGAATAAAAAATGAATAAATAAATAATAGTAAAAAAGTCCAATTTTCTAAGGACTTCTCCAACAGGAGCGAGCTTCCTCTGAAACATTGTGGCACGTTGAGCTGAAAGAACCAAACTTTTGCGTTGATTTTCTATTCCTTCGTTGAATTCTTCGATAAAAGTGTCAGAATAAAAAAGGGTCTGAATAAATATCTCTACAGTAGTTCCTCCACCAATCTTTATTTGCAAGCCGAACAGAACCCAGAGAGAGCAGTAATTCAGTTTTCAGAGAGAGATAGAGATAGAGATAGAGATAGAGAGAGAGAGAGAGAGAGAGAAGCAAAGCGAGAGAAGAAATCTGTGGAACTCTGCCTCGACACCATAGGTACATAGGTAAACTACATGATCACCATCTCTCTTTATTTGCATTTGTAGTGTGTTTTTTCTTTCTTTCAGTCATCTTATACAAAGATACTGCAGTTTCTGGACTTTTTGTCTCTCTTATTTATCATGTTTTGCTTGTGTTTCTTATGCTTGCTTGATTTTGCTTATGTTTTCTCATCTGGGTCACCCTTTGACTTCCTTGAACTTCAATTTACATTTGCATATTCTATCGTAATCTTTGTAAAGTTTATTGTTTTACTGGGTTCCCCATCTGGGTTTTCTCAGTTTTGGTATCCTTCTTCTCTCAGGCAACTTCAATTTGCCTATCTGGCTGTTCTTTGTCCTTCTTGATTGCTTCATTTGTTGTACCATTCGTAGTCTAGAGAGAGAGAGAGAGAGAGAGAGAGAGTCAGAGAGAGAAGCAAAGCAAGAGAAGAAATCTATGGAACTCTGCCTCGACACCATAGGTACATAGGTAAACTACATGATCACCATCTCTCTTTATTTGCATTTGTAGTGTGTTTTTTCTTTCTTTCATTCATCTCATACAAAAATACTGCAGTTTCTGGACTTTTTGTCTCTCTTATTTATCATGTTTTGCTTGTGTTTCTTATGCTTGCTTGATTTTGCTTATGTTTTCTCATCTGGGTCACCCTTTGACTTCCTTGAACTTCAATTTACATTTGCATCATCTATCGTAATCTTTGTAAAGTTTATTGTTTTACTGGGTTCCCCATCTGGGTTTTCTCAGTTTTGGTATCCTTCTTCTCTCAGGCATCTTCAATTTGCCTATCTCGCTGTTCTTTGTCCTTCTTGATTGCTTCATTTTTTGTACCATTCGTAGTCTTCCTTTTGCATTTACGTGTTTGCTTCCATTTTACAGTTCCTTTATACCTTGGCTTCCCTTCCCTGCCTTGGTTTTGATTTCTTCCTGCTGAATAGCCATCTCTTTGGATTTGATTTTCTCTCTTTGATTCCATTGCTCCCCCCCCCCCCCCCCTCTTTCTAGATTATTCACCAAATCTCCCAACTTTCCCTGGTTTTTCATTTATTTATCAAAAATTTCCCTGTTCTAGTTCTCTCTCTCTCTCTCTCTCTTATGATGTTTAAATTAGCCCAGGATGCTGATATTTTGTGATTATATTTGTCTATTCAATTGCAGTCCTTTTTCACGGTTGATCCAATGGCAGTAAAAAAAGTTAACATTTAAATTTAGGAACTTGCTGTTAAATTCCATAAGATGAAGTGTTTCTACTACTTTAAGGACAAATCCAGAGGCAGGGAACGAAGATCAGCACCACAGTTGAAAGAGCAAGGAAAATCTGATTATTCTGGAGCTGATAGGGTCACTAAGTCTTCATGGTCTGTCTCTTCCACGCGTAGTATACCGGAACTGTATGAGGAGAAGGCTCATAATTTGCGCGTTTTCTCATACTCAGAGCTCAGACAGGCGACAAATAATTTCAATAGGCTGCTTAAGATTGGTGAAGGTGGATTTGGGAATGTGTATAAAGGTTCAATCAAGCCTGCTGAGGGGAATGGCGATCCAATTATGGTTGCCATTAAAAAGCTCAATAAAGATGGCTTACAGGTATGAGATTGGACTTCTAAGAATATTGTTTGACAATATGATGAGGTATATTCTTTTAATGTGTGTAAGAATAGTGTTGACTGTTGAGTTCATGCTCAATATAAATGATCAAATGGTCTATAGAATAATGTTGAAATATTGTTGACTTGGTTTTACACATTCTATAGGGATGTGTTTTGATTGTTTTTTCATAGACCTAAGGGCAGTAGTGGATAACATGAACTTCAATGTGTATATATATATATATATATATATATATTGGATGAATGAATATTGTATCACCACAAAACCTCGGATTACACGACACTCCAGTAGCCAACTGGAACAATAAAAGCTTTACAAACCAAAACAACAACAACAACTAAATCAACCTAACCACATTCTATCTTCCTCAGCAATGTGAGAACTTTAACAAAACAATGACAGTAAACTATCAAAATAGAGCAACAAACCCAACCTAACTTCCCTATCAATACAAAACATTATGTACTATATGTTAGAGTATACCATGGAGTTCAAGAATAATAGTCACAGTATAAGACTATTATTGACTTACAGTTGAAAAATATCACAGCTAACCAAGCTAGAGTAGAAGTCTATTTGTATTCAACATGATTATCTTATAAATAGGAGCATGTTATATTGTAAATATTATCCAGAGAAATAAGAGCTTAATGCAGCCTTAGGGCTTGATCTTGTGGATGTAGGTCATAGACCGAACTACACATATCTCTGTGTCTTATTATTTCCGCATTATAAATTCTTTTACTATACCCCCATTTACTACAAATCTCTACATTCAAATCATTTTTCCTAAACTTCCCGTTACCTCTAATTCGGCTTCTCACCTCACATCCCAGACAATCCTCTGTATCAGCCTTTCCTATGTTTTTGGTTGATTGCCATGCCGAATGTCATTTCTTTGTCTCCATAAGTGATACATAGCAGCACTCCATGACCACGAACTTCAATATCGTACCGTATCTAAATAACATCCATCGCTGCTCTTTGTCTGTTGTCCTTACCACTGATCCACTCTTTTGCTGGTTGTCCAAATGGTTTGTCAGCATTGTTGCCACTGTAAATGTTTCTCCATTGATCCTGCAACTGTGTAACTTAGAAGGCTTATTGCTTTCTTTTTCTTCCCACTTTAAGACTCCCCTACATTGAAATTTCGATTACTTATTGAAAAAAAAAATCTTATAAAACTGGTTCAATTTGAGTCCCAGAGAGTCAGAGACACAACTCATTATCAGTTAGTGCTTCTATTCTAGTAAGGCCTGTAGGATTCCTTTTCAGGCAATAATGCTGCTTCTTGATCTACTGAACTGAAGCCTGAATTATTTTCCAAGAGGAAGGTTTCCTGAAGTCCAACGATTGTCTCTTTTTGGACAACTGGTACATATACAGGTTTCAAAATTTGATTGGTGTATAGAATGAAGGATTTGGAATTAGGATTCTATATGTATTTAAGTAGCTCTAATCACATGGTAAAGCAGATTATTTCAGATTTTATCATTTTGTACATCTTCGGAAACACAGTATTCAGCTAGCAGAAAAGGTTTTAGAACCATAGACTGTTGTGTTTACTTACTAATTATACTTTTTATATTATAACTTGTCACAAAAGCTTAAGCTGATAGGAAGAAGTAAATTTAATTATTTAATCAATACTTCAACACTCCCCTTACATGTGGGCTCGAACTTCCTTTTAATAGGTGAGGCTCAACACATGGAATACTTTAATTAAATGGGGGGTGAATGATGGAGTCAAGGTTCAAACTCAAGACATTTGACTCTCATACCATGTTAAATCACCGCTTGTCCCAAAAGTTTAAACTAATTGGAAGAAGTAAATTTCATTATTTAATCAATATTTTAACAATACTAAAGGGTGAAAAATTATGTGATGAGATGAATGAGATGTGTGATTAGCAAGCCTTTTTCCTTAATTTTCCTTCTCAAGACGCCATACCTCAAAATTTAAAATAAAAGAAAAAGGAAAAAAGAACCATCTATTTGTCCGCACGCAAACACACTTCAAAAAAAGCCTGTTTGTGCTTGAACTTGATGAAAGATCTTATTTCCTCTCTCTTATTCTTCTTGTTTCTTTCTATAATCGCAGTTATTTTTCCTTGATTTTAACTGTGATTATAAGGATTTTGATTTCCTGAATGGATAATGTTCTATAATTCTCTCTTTGCCAATATAGGGCCACAAACAATGGGTGTCAGAAGTTCAATTTCTTGGTGTTGTGGAGCACCCAAATCTCGTTAAACTCATAGGATACTGTGCTGTTGATGGTGAAAGAGGGATCCAGCGATTGCTTGTATATGAATATATGCTGAACAAAAGCTTAGACGATCATCTTTTCAACAAGGCATATCCAGCTCTTTCTTGGAAAACGAGATTACAGATAGTACTGGAAGCAGCTCAAGGACTACTTTATCTGCATGAAGGATTGGAAGTTCAGGTTCTGCTCTGAAAAAATTCCACTTATTGTTTTAGTTATTCCATACAAATGTCTATAGTGATACAATTTTTTTCCTCTGAAACATAACCTTGGTTCTTTGCACTCCCCAACCTGTTAGCCTGATGTTATAGGTGCTGCAGCTTCTTGGCATTTTGATGGTTTCAGTATCACCTTAGTTTACCATTCTTGTCAACTGTATGTTTTTTTCTGTTTCCAATCAAGCAGTTTTTTTTTTTTTTTTTTTTAAGTAATCGAAATTAAAAGCGAAAAGCGCAATAAGAAGTATACAAGAGAAACACCTAGCTAAAAGGAGAAAATCACTTCATAGAGACACTTGCAGTATGGTGCTCCCTTACTGGTTGATTGGACCTCCTTTATTAGCTTCTTATCCTTTTGAGTTTTTGGAAATACATGCCTTTTAATAGAATGTTATTGTATACATTTAAATTATAGTTTGCTTTCTCAAACCTCCATATTGAGTTAATATGAAAATCACGTCCATCAACTTGTCTTTTCCTTATCTAAAAAGCATATTTTGCTTTTTGATTAGGCAAGCACTATAGCTTATGTATTCTTCTTTTAATCATTTCTCTCTTTGCTCTCTCTCTCTTTGCTACAATAATTTCTCTCTGTTCTCTCTTGGTGGCTTAAAAAAACAATAAAAAAATAAATAATGGAAAATAATATTTCAAGAAAATATAGAGAATGTAATAGAAATTCTGTTGGAGTTTGTATTGAAAAGTAGCAGATAAAGTAGAAAATGATGCGTAGCAGATAAAGTAGAAAATGATGCTTTTCTATTAGCTAAAATGCATAACATTACTGGAGATACTCTAAGAGAAGATCTTGACCAATTAGCTTTTAGATCTCTGAACCCATATCTATATAATAATTACCCTTGGTGGATGTGAGTGAAAACTTGATGACTGATACAGGTTACTTTTTCTGGTCGATTGCAAAAGCTAGCAGCTTTTACATCCCTCACTGCCTTTTGATGATGTTATCATTTATTGCAATAGAAATTTCAAAATATTTGATAAAGAGCTCAGTCATGAAGGAGCATTCAAAGATGGTATGTGGCAAGCATTGTTGCCCAATCAATTCTACTTCATGCCTTCTATTACACCTTCACAACATGCCGTGTTCAAGATTCAACTTTGCTCTTCATCATTGTCAACCTAACATGCATTATGCTCATGCTGAAGGTAATATTTCGAGATTTCAAGGCATCCAATATCTTGTTGGATGAGAATTTCAAACCAAAGCTTTCGGACTTTGGGCTTGCTAGGGAGGGACCAGTGGATGGGAGAACTCATGTTTCAACAGCTGTAAGTGTTGTGTGCACTTGTTTTTGTTAGCATTTTAGGTAGCATCACTAATAACAAGGAAAAAAATCACTTCATAGAATTGTTTCTTTAATCAGGGCACACTATGCTCAGACAAACAGGAAAAAAAGGGGAGAAAAAACCTAGTAGATAATACTACAAATCATGTTATATATCCTTTTAATACAGGAAAGGATTAAAATTTCTGTAATTGAAGTGGAAATGATCGTGTAAAATTCAAGAATGAATTTGTGTGAGACCAGCAAGGTGTGTTTGAGAGAATTAAAAATACCTTATAGAAACCTATCTTGTCATGTTGGATTTGTTTTAAGCACAAAACTTTTTATGTATTTTGAAGATACTAATGGTTTTAGAAGAAAATTCAGGTTCCATTGGAACAACTGAACTAAAAAAATGGGAGATTGTTGTGGTGCTCATTAGGAAATTTTTGGTGATCAGGTGGTCGGAACATACGGGTATGCTGCTCCAGATTACATCGAGACGGGTCATCTGACAAGTAAGAGTGATGTGTGGAGTTTTGGTGTGGTATTGTATGAGGTTCTTACAGGCAGGAGATCATTAGAAAGAAACCGCCCAAAGGGAGAACAGAAGCTTTTGGAATGGGTGAAACAGTACCCTGCTGAGGGTAAAAAGTTCAACTTGATGATGGACCCTCGACTGGAAAACCAGTATTCTAGCGGTGCAGCTCGAAAAATTGCCCTGTTAGCTGAGAATTGTTTACTAAAGAGCGCAAAAGAACGGCCAACGATGAGTAAGGTGGTAGAGAGATTGAAGCAGATAATCCAACCATCCGAAGAAGATAACCCGTCTGAGAGAAGTCCGGAGTCCTTCGAAAACGAGACGGTTGACTCGGATAAGACGACGAAAAAGATAGAGCCTGCAGAGTCGTGGAAAAGGCGGATGAACCAACTGGAAAAACTGGGTGAGAATGTGGAGGGTGCAAATAGAAGAAGATTTATGATCATGCAGAGGGCCGTAGTGAATTAATAGCTGTACGCCTTGCAATGTTTCATTTATGAAGGTGTGCAAAGTCATAGGGAGACACTGCTAGTAAGGTAGAAATTTTTTTTTTTTTTTTTTGTACAGGTTTTGTATTGAGACATTTTTATGACAGGCTTATGTTTCCTTTTCTTCTTCCATAGCTTCTTCGGCATATGATATGCTTTTCTGAATCATTATTAATGAATTGTTTTGCGAGAATTAGTAAAAAGAAAGAAAAAACTAATATGAATGAAAATAGTGCCTGAAGATCCAATTATCAAAGTGAAAGAACATTGCCTTTGTGCTACATTTGTCCTTTTCTGATAAGTAACAAAATTTATTAGAAGAAAAAAGAATTTGTGCACAAGATGATTGAAATACATCCTCTCAACAAATTACAATAAATTTCGAAAGAGAATTGAAATCTAAGAAAGAATGATACTCTATGCTTTCCAAAGAGCATAACATAAGAAAATGGTATTGCGGGAGACTCCATTCAGCTCTGCATCCGTTGAAAGTAGGATGCTTCTCTTTCATCAAATTGTTCAAATAATGCGCAGAGGAACCCCCCAACTATCACAATCTTGAGGCATCGCCCAATGTGCACCAAATAAGTATAAATCCGATGACCATAATTCTCTGCTACAACGCAATGAAGGAGATGATGGTCCACAGTGCAATTCTTAATATTCAGAAGCCACATAAGTCCTCCCAATTATCATTTCAATTGAGTAAACGACAATTGAAATCATGGTCACTTTCAATCTTGGGGTTAAGAAGAAAGTAGGAAGTTCTCAAGCCATTGCACAAAGGAAATGGGTGGTTGCAAATTCAAAATTTAAGTTTAATCATGATCTGAAGCTTGTAAGCTTATAGCTGGTGCACTTCAGGGAAAGGTGTTCAATATTCAGATTCCTATTCAATACACAAAGTCATTTGAAGACAAGGATGTCAAAACACTTATTTCCCAAGCAATTTGAAGTTTGAACCATGAAAAAAAAAATCAATGTCACAAACTATAAAGTGTATCATACTCTGCCAAGTCAAAATGTTAGTAATATGTCAGCTTCTTTTGGCTGGACAAAAGGTCATGTTGAAGTTCTATCAGTCATATAAGCTACTTACCACGCAAAACCTCTGCACCACTTTGACAACAAACTTCCCATAATAACCCCCTCCATGCCGAAAAACAACTACAGTAAATCAGGCAAAGAAATGTAAGTGCAATGTTAATTGACTGTTTGCTAGTTCCAAAAATATACCACCATTTTACCTAAGAGGAATAATTCAGCAGCAATGTTCATTGCTGTAAAGTCGGCCATTTGCTAAAAAAAACACTTTAACCCATTGTTGTTTATCAGCTCCGAGGGCCTGCTAAGACTTTGTAATTCATTTGTGGTTCCATGTTGATTGAACTTTCTTGCTTCCCATTCAAACTAGACTAGTGAACTCCCCTTTGCATTCAACCATAAGAAATTCAGGCTGGGATACCGGCCAAAAAGCACAATGGAGAGAGTACCAGACAAAAGGCCAATACCAAAACAGGAAAAGGTAAGCACCAGCTAGTACTTCAATAGACCAAAACAACTCAACTGAACAAGACGTTATCCTTCAACATTTTTGCTGGTCAGATAAATTCTTTTCAATTGCTCTACTCTATCTAGGGCCAATTCATCTGTAAATCACCAGCCACCGTCTTTTTCATTGTCTTTACCCCATCTTTAGTGGCAATTCCTTTCTCCCTGTAGTGCAACCAGTTGTAGTGGAGTTACTCTCCACTGAAACCATCTAAACCCAATGTTTTTCCCTAATTGACGCTGCTTCTAACTTCTCATCACCACAAAATTCATAAAAAAGCCCTAGTTCCTTGAGAATGCATGTACCACACTCATGATTGCATAAGATTATGATCACAAGAATTGAAC
This sequence comes from Corylus avellana, assembly GCF_901000735.1. Lineage (NCBI taxonomy): Eukaryota > Viridiplantae > Streptophyta > Magnoliopsida > Fagales > Betulaceae > Corylus > Corylus avellana. The sequence continues at coordinate 42,635,879 of NC_081541.1, forward strand.
TGCTATCTTTAAGCCAACTTTCAGGGCCCACCAAAACCACTTTCAATTAGTTTAAGAGGATTCTGGATTGTTTCTTTGTGAGGATTATTTCTATGCAAATAATCATATGTAATGTACATGAGGAAATCCAGAAACAGGCTCTTTGCAGATGTTCCTCTAAAAAGTTCCGCATCTTCTTGTTGTATATTATGGTAGGCTTTGTCCATTATTCTATAGGTAATTTCATCAAAATCAAAGGAGATCTCACTCAACTTCTGACACCACATTAAGGTCTTCTCAGGCATCCCCTGCTTGCAAAAGTGAGACAACAACACATTGGTTGTAACCACATTCGGAATAAAAGCTATCTTCAGCAGTTTTGCAGTTAAAATCATAGCACGATCCAGCATATCACTACAAACGCCATTAATCATAGTGTTGTATGTCACTGTATTTGGAACAATACCCGCTGAAACAAGCTCATTCAACATCATCACAGCTTGATTCATTTTTCGACTGGAGCAGAAACCATGAATGCGAATATTGTAAGTTGTAATATCTGGGTCCCAACCACTGGCATACATTTTATTCACAAAATCATCTGCACTAACCAAGTCAAAATTTTTACAGAAACCACCAATCAAAGTGTTATATGTGACAATATCCGGGCTCAACCCAGTCCGCTGCATATCTATAAAGGCATCAATCGCTGACTTCACTCTACCCTGTTTACATAACCCACTAATGATAATATTGGTGGTAAATATATCTGGAAGAAGTCCCTTCTGCCTCATCTCTCTCTCTAATTTCAATGCTTCATTCACCTTCCCTTGGTTACAAAATCCATGAATCAAAGAATTATATGCAAAATTATTTGGCACACACCCTTTCCTCGACATTTCTAGAAACGCACCATATGCCTCCTCCACCAGACCTGCCTTAGAAAGTCCATCTATAAAGGCTGAAAAGGCAACAGCATCTGGAGATACCCCTTTTTGTGCCATCTCATTCCACAGACTTTGAGCCCCTTCCAGATCCCCTATCTTGAAATATCCATCCATAAGCACCGTGTAAGCCACTTTATTGATAGGCAAACCCTTTTCTATCATCTTACACAAAAGCTCTCTGGCTTCTTGTAGGCTCCCCTTCTGGGACAAACCCATAAGCAAAGAACTACATGTTGAAGATGAAGGAGTTAAATCAAATTCAACCATAATTTTATAGGTCTCATAGGCCTTTTCTTCTAACCCTGCCCTGCTGTAAGCTGCAATAATTGAGTTAAAAGCAACCACACTTGGAGTTATTCCTTTTTCAAGCATATCCTCTAAAAGCTCCATGCCTTCATCCAACCGACCTGCCCAGCACAGCCCTGCAACCGAAATATCATACAGTGAACGATCCGGAAGCAATCCCGATAGAGATATATCCCTCAATAACCTGTCACCATCCTCTTCCCTTCCATACTTGTAATGCCCAGCGACCAAAATATTAAAGGTTACCCCATCAAGAGGTATACTATTTTTCCTCATTTCTTCATAAAGCATGTTTGCCTGAACAATGTCCCTTGCCTTAACATACCCATCCATCAAAGTGTTATAGATTATGGTATTAGGAGAAACACCTACATCTTGAATTCCATCAAAGAGCTTCCTGGCTTCCACCACATTTCCATCCTTGCACAAGGCATTTAGCACTGTGTTAAATGTTATAGCACTAGGCTTACAACCCCTTTCAATCATCAAATACACCCACCTAAGTGCATCAGATGTCCATCCCCTAATGCAGTATGCTTTGATCACAATGTTATACGAAATGACATCCGGTTCACACTGAAATTTCCACATAACATGTAACAAACTCTCCCCAATTCTAACCAAGCCTTTTCTACAAAACCCAAGAATCATAATGTTAAATGTACAATTAGAAGGGCGAGGCCCTATGCGAACCATATCCCTAAACAACTTCCACACACTACCATAATCACCAACTCTAAGCAACAACTTGAAAAGAATCGTAATCGCCGACGAACTTGGGCTCAGTCCAACCTTCCTCATCCTACCCCAAACCCCCAATGCCTCCTTCCCCATTTCCACATTCACAAAACCACGCATCAACGTGTCGAGAACCGAGAAATCAGACTCGTATTCATGGTGACCCCTCCACATAAATTCTACCAATTCCTCACTCCTACCCACCCCAATCCTCCCAATTACCCTCGAAACCACGTCTTGTGCGAGAAACCGAAGCTCCTCCGCCGCTAAAACATGCGCGGCAACACAACACGACCGGACGGTCCCCTCGGAACCGTCCCTAAACGCGAGTTTAAAGAACGCATACGCGGTTTCTCGGGTTCCAAACAGTTTCATTATCTGTACTAAGAAAAATGGGCAAAAATTCCGCGAAAAGCCCTTCAATACATAGCCTTTTCGCTCTTTGATCATCTTCGACAACCCTACGACGATTCTTCGCCGCTCATTTGAATTAATTCTGCTAAAACTACTGGAACTCGAAGTGCTAAGCGGCAAAAATTGTTCGAGAAAATCAAATTTCTGAGAGTTATAGGGTTTAGATGAAGAAGCAAAGGGGGCAGAGAGTGAGGGCTTAGGGTTTAGGGTTTGAGAGGGACAATGTACCTGTAGAGTGTAGCGCACCACGCGGCGTATTTTAGCAGGCATCCCAAGGTGCCAGAGTGCGGTCGCAGATGTTTTTTTTTTCTATGCTTTTTCAGGGAAATGGGAGCGGTGGACTCGGCGGCGCATTGTAGCACCGTGCATAGCCGGGGAGAGTTGCAGAGTTTTCTTTTTCTTTTTGAAAATGCTGGGAGGGAGTTGGGCAGTTAAATGGGCTGGAATTGGGCCTCTTCAGACAGTTAAATGGGTTGGTGTTTAACTACTCGAGCTTCATGACTTAAAAAACAGATTAAAAAAAAAAAAAAAAAAAAAAAAGCTTAAGGGTAAGTTTGTTAAACTTCATAGCCCCTTTAGTTTTGATTTTTTTTTTTTGTTTAATACTTATATATAGCTAAATATATTATATTTTTAAACCTAAAATTAGACTTAATCCTTATTAAAATTATATACTTATCCCTTCATTCATATTTTGACTTCCCCTAAAGAATTCTGGTATCAATCTTCCACCACTATAAGAGCCTATTTGAGATTGAGTTTGAAAAATTAAGCTTTAGTTTTTAAGCTTTTGCTAAAAGTATTTTTTAACCATTTTTATAGGCTTTTTGAACTCTTAAAATAGCTTTTAATTTTTTTACCAAACGAATTTTTTTTTTCTTCAAACATGCTATTTGAGTGTTAAAAGCACATTTAGACCCTTCAAACGTAATCCTAAATAGACCCTAAGTCTATAAGCAACCAAACCCAAACCTTTTTTTTTTTTTTTTTTAAATGGTAGGCCTGAGAGACCAATTATGGCTATCATAACCAAAAGGAGGGACCTAGACGGTGAGAAACACATGCGCTACCTCAAGTCTAATTAAGCCATAGCCGGAGCCAGGTCCATCAGGACATCAATGAAAATCAAAGGTGGCTAATACTAATTAGGCATATGTGGAAATTCTCCATTGCGGAGATTCAAACCCACATCCTAGTACCTGACCACTTGAAAATTTTCTTAGGCCATTAAACCATCACCCTTAATGGTTACTTAAAGGCCATATTCGGCCTCCAAAAGTCTGTTTGGATTTGTAATTTCAAAATACAATTTTTAAAAACACAATTAAAGTGCATGGTAAAACAACGATTTAGTCTTTAAAATTGTAATTTGACCATTAAAATCATGTGTTTTTAAAGACTCACCCAATTGCTTGCGATTGAAAAACGCATAATTTTTTACATTTTCAAATCATAATTTTTAAAAAATACAAACACCCATTTTATAATTTTATTTAAAATCACACTTTTTAACGTACGCAACCCCCCTATAATTTTGATGAGGGCAATTATCCAAGGTTGTGCCACCAGACCTAGTACAACATACCTCAATTTTACTACGGCAACTACGACGTGTATATATCTTTCTTTAGTCTTTTTCTTATCCTTCTAATTTTTAAAATTATTATTGAATATGTGGAGATGAATTTTAGTCGCACAAATTTAATAATAATTTTAAAAATTAAGAAAAAGTAAAAGAAAATCATTTCTCAACGGCAGAAGCAGCCAAAGTAGAGCAAAAGTGACGTTGGTTAGGTGGGCAAGTGCATTGAAAAATGAGACTTTTAGGTCTACTGCGGCTGCTTATCTATCATTGATTATCGTATCGAGGTTGTAAGAAAGAAAAGTACGACACGTCGTCAATACGTCCAAAAGTGGGTATGCAGTACAATTGTACAAAGCTCCATCGCTTGAAGAAGTAGCCTACCTTTATTCCCCCACTCAACCAAAAAAAGAAAAAAAGAAAAAGACTTTTTGCTCTCTATTTATTTTTCCATTTCTTTCTTCTTTCTTGCCAACCCTTTTTGAGTTGAATAATGATGTTCACATAAAAGTAACTCAAAAGATAATCCATGTGTGTCGTTTTCTTTTAAGTTGAATTTTTCGTAAGCGATAAAATTAAACCAAACGTGTCAAATTAAGACATTCGTATTAACAACGATAGCTAATCATATACTCTAATACTAATTATTGAAGCAAGAAACAAAAGGAAATCAATCAAGACTCCGACAATAAATTTCAAATTGTTCGTATGCCACAACAAAATCTTATGTTCGAATAGGTCTCGAATTGTCCGAGCGCTGCCTTGACTATGATCTGAATTGCAACCAATCCCGATCTTAATTTTTTATGCTATAAATGGGGGAATCAAGGGGGAAAAAAAAGTAAAAAAAGAAACACAGAATTTCAGATTAAGATCATTAATCATGCAAAATCTATTTGATGCATCATTGGCCAAAAACTATTAGGAAAAGAGGAAAAAGTAAACAAAGATCTCTCATTACACAAAACCAGCCTACACCCCCCACTTGGATGCTCTTCATCCACCAAGGGGAACAAAACAAAACTCTCTACAGATGGGCTTCTTTTTCACACACTCATGCATGCCCACCACCATCCACCATCTTCATTTCATCCCTTTACAAGATCCATCCCACTTTTTCCCCCATATTTGTTTTGTTTTTTTTTTTTTTTACATGAAAGTTCTTTTCTTCCTGTTTAAAAATGGAAAGATCACTATTAATTAATCCTCTGCAGCCACCTTGTAGAAACTAGGCCACTACAACAGCACCCGACCGTACAGTCTTGCTTGGTGTAGAATCCTTGGTGTCTTGTTTTCTGCTGGCTCTATTGGAAGAAGAAGAAGATGATGAAGAAGAAGGAAGAAAGTTTCCAGCTTTTCTTCTCCTTTGACTCATCAATCTCTATCTGTTCTTGCCTGCACTCTTTGCTACAGAAAGGTGTGTTCCCTCTGCAAAATTTCCCATAAAACCCATCAGAATCCAAGTAATCTCAGCATCCAAAATCGAATCTATATATATTTAGGATTACCATTTTCTAGATCTTCATACTTCTATAATAATAGATATCTTTAAATGGATCTGATACCATTGATTCTCATCAAGAACAGTAGGAAAATCACAATCAAACAAACAAGAAACATAGAAGCTCACCTGTACATGAAGATGTCACTGTTTTTTCCAAGCGGTTTCCGGCAAAGAAAACAAGATTCAAGAAAGTGGGGCTCGTTGAAATGATCTTCACATCCCACATAATGGATCATGCTTGATCTCATAATGAAAAAAAAAAAGAAAAAAAACTACAGGGATGAAGATTCCAGAGCAGCTCTGAGACGGACGAAGAGGCTTAATTTCCAAGAGATGAGTTGAACGTTAATGTGTAGGAGGGAGGAGAGTGAAGAAGCAGAGGAGGCATATATATAAAAAGACTTGGCTCTCTTGACTTGGCAGAATCAGGTGCTTCTTGGGTTACTGTGGAATTGTGGGCTGCTCCAATTAAATGCAAGCATTTTTCTTGATATTATAATTTGATTGGTTGAATCTGTGGTTCATGGGAGTTCCTGAAAAAGCTCTTACTACAATTATGAGCATTAACAAAGGATTTTTTTTTTTTTTTTTTGAAGCCCACTAGTGGTTTTAGTATCCAGTGGGATTGAATCTATTGGCTCAAGTACATGCATCTCTCTTTTAAAAAAGCTTTTTTGTCTTTGTCTTTTTCCCTTTTCTGCAGTGATTTTCAGAATTGGTCCCTTTTGTGTTGGGTATTTGTTGTACATCCATGAACTTTGGCATTTCCTTTTATGGTCTCTATATATTAATTGGGTTGGCTTCATCTGGACTACTTTCTAGTTTAGATTAGGATTTTCAGTAAATTTATTGTTTGGATAGCAAGAAAGTCATTGTAGCCATATAGCCATATAGGGTTAACCTGTAACGTAAAATTTGTTTGGACATATAGACTCATATTAGTTAGGGTTATATATACTTAACTCTCTTGAACTATCAGTTACTTAAAAAAAAAAAAAAAAAAGGTCTTATGATCTAACAAGTGTGACACTTAGGTACATAGAACTACCATTTTGTTGCAATTAACCACTTTTTTGTCATTCTTCCAAAGTACCCTTAATTTTCTTTAAATTTTTTGATTAAATATTAAAATACATAAAGTAAAGTTCGATTAGTATAGAAAGAATTTACATGAAATTTTGATTTTTGATATTAGTTTTTTAATTAATATTTTATTTTATTTTTTAAGAAAATTAGGGTATTTTTGAAAGGATGACAAAAAAAATTACTTAATTGCAACAAAATTATAATTTGATATATGTAAGTATCACATCGGTCCGTTTATAGGGCAAAATAAAAAATGAATATTAGTTGAGGAGACTAAAGTATATTTATTTTTATTAATTATTTTATATTTATTGTTGGAATTACTAAATCTCTCGGCAGTTCGATTGTCGGCAAAATTATGTACAATGTCTAGGAATTAGGAAAGGTTTTCCCTACAACCATTTCCTTGTTCGATGAATGGGATTTTGTAACTACAAGATTCTCTTGAAAGATGGTAAAACCTTTTCTTTTCACAAGATTCCTTTGTTTGTTCTAGGCTCTTTTACATAGATTAATGTAGATTAAAGGACTAAGCATTCTTTAATTTCAAAGGAGAAAAGAATAATAGAGGGGGAATCTTTTCCTTTTCCTAGGCATGTTTACCCTAAACCTAGTTAGCATGTGGGATGTGGCTAGAGCATAGAGATTGTAGCAAGCCTCTTTGTCATGCCCATTTGGATGTATTGGAAACTTCATTGAATCTTCTTGTATTCACCTTTTATCTCCACTCTTAATAATCAAACTATAATTATTAACTTGTCAATGCGTTTCTAGTGGTCTTTTGAGTTGTCTTAGAGTTTGTTTGATTCCACAATCTCACTATCAAACACATATTTTTAAACAAAATCGTATAAAGTATTCTATTTGAAAGTGCATTTTTAAAAAAATAATAGTTTGAAAACGTAAAAAAAAAAGTTCACATTTTTGTGAGATAAGTAATAAAAAATATTTTTAAAAACACAAAATTTTAAAGGTTGAACCTTGTTTTTACTAAACGTTTAACTGTATTTTTAAATAAACGTGGATAAACCCCTTAAGGCCTGACTGTTAAGAAGTTCAGAGAACCCTTAAAAAATGCCCATACCAACAAATTTAAAACAAAAACTGATTGACCGGTCTAGCAGCTTCAGACTTGAGTACACCCTCACTCAGGTGCAACACTTTATAATCAATTCCCACATTGCTAGCTTATTCAACTTCCTACTCACACCAAGTACACATCCCTAATATTATCACGAAGGGATATTCATGTCGGTAACAAACTATTGGTGGGAATTCTTAAAACTCTAGAGAGTAATGATGGAAGCGACAAATCTAAAAAGGAGGGAAGGCTCCTTACCAAGTACTCACAAAAATATACTTACCCATTTTTATTTAGCTTTACTTTATAAAAAAGAGCCCTTATTAATTTGAATGTTGGAGTGCTCCCGATCCTTCGAGACCTAGGGCTTTTTGACGACTTCTCACTTGTTTTGCATAAGGAGTTCCATCATCGACCTCACCGTCCTCATTCTGCTTCAACACGTGTCAACTTATATTACTTTGTCTAAGATGTTAAACAAATCGACCCTTTAATGTTATCTATCTTACAAAGAAAAATTGAGGAAACAAACGCAAGTCCCAAGTAATACTTTTAAAGTAACACGAGTGGAGAATCTAGGAGAGACATGTGCTTCCATTACATCTTCGGCTACTTTAAGAAAGGTAACCCAACCGAAGCTGTTAAACAATAAACATGAAAACACGTGTCAAAAACTGAAATACGATAAACATTGTGGGCAGGAAATGAGTTTTATCAAATCCTCCGGGATATCTATGAAAAGAAGAAAAAATCACAATAGTACCCACAACAAAATGGGAAAAAAATAAATAAAAATCGATAATTCAATTGTTAAGTTTAATATAATAATTTTGAATTTTACTTTTTCATGAGAATAATATATTACTCTTGAAGATTCCAGATAAAATGAAAAATAATCTGGGATATTTTAAAAAATTTAAGATATTTTAAAATTATTTATATCTTATTTTCATAATAAGACGATTATTAAATATTTATATTGTCCCTTATTAAAATTTATAATACTTTCAGTAACATAATATTTATCATTTAAATATTTTTATTATATATTTATCACTTACTAAAAATAATAAATTTGATATTAACAAAAATATTAATTACACCCACTCACATCTGATCTCTCCACAACTCAACGTCCCGGTCCCCGGACCACATCATAGCCCTTACTTTCCCCAATTCAGTGTCCAACTAATCCGTAGGCCCCACAACCCCAATATAAACAAAAGAAAAACAAACTAAAATTCCAAAAACAACCTTGGAGCTGAGTAGGTTCGGGACCCACAACACTCAGAAACCACCAAAGTAGGACCCACCTGACGCACGGTCGTGCTGGCTCTTACTTTGACAGTGGGCCCATTATAGGTCCTTGTCTTGCGGACCCACGGCCAATGCCCGTGTCGCCCGGTCAGCTTCTAACGTGTCTCTTCCTCAGTGCGTGCCACACGTGCGTTCTGTCTGCCTGCGCCAGCGCAGCACACACAATTATTGCACGTGCGACGTGGCAACTGTTTGATAATAATAATAATAAAAAAAGAGAGACGAAATTCCTTGATCTATGTTGTTGGAGCTGGCACACCCTACGAGGTTAGTGGCATCTACAGTTGAGATTTTGCCACGGTAGACCGGTTGTGATGGTCTTATTTTAATAATAATGCAATGGGAAAATTAATATTAATATTAATATTATTTTTTTACTACTAATTTTCTATTTATATTATAATTACATGTTGATGGTATTTATTTTAGTGAGATGGCCCCCTAATTGTTTTACTAAAAATTAGTCAATGGTTTTTAAAGTTAGTGGTTTTCCTTTCCTCTATTTAATCAAAGGAAATCAATTTAGACATGTGCATAAGATTTCTTTAAATTCTTTTAGGATTCTGGTATATTACATATCATCATGATTTCATTGTTAAATATTTTACCCTATATCTTAATCTGGATGTGTAAAATGACAACCAAAAAAAAAAAAAAAAATTTATAAATTAATTTATTAAATTGACATTTGTCACTAGAGCAGATACAATGTATATGAGAATCACGTGTTCTAAGAACAGATGCAACATACTCTGTTAAATCATTTTTATTAGACTTATAACTCAAAAGAAAACTATATCCTTTGTAAAATAATCTCCTCATATTTTATTTTGTGAATATAGTAATATTATTTTTCTTGTAATATTTAATCAAACTATAACTATCATCTCCCTTGTATGAAACGCCTAATGACAGTAACAGCTGAGACTTATGTGAGCTTGTAAATTTCTTTTATGTTATTTATTTACATAAACAAGTGTAAAATCATAACAAACACATAATTTAGAATTAGAAAGCATCATGTCATGTTGTGTCCTGTTTAAACGTGTTAATACTTGATTGTTTCAAGTTTTTGTTGGCAACAAGGAACTCAAACTTGGACGGTTGGCCAAAAGGAAGGAAAAAAAAAGAAAACACAACCACCTGAAAGTGACAGATTTGGAATTAATCGATCAGATTTTACATGAGCTACTGTTGAATTGAGTAGTTGACAATATTAAATGGCAATTACACTTTAAATTGAAATTGTAGGGTAGTTTGAAAGGATAGTGGTAGCAAATCGCGTGTCATGAAGTTTAATTTATCAGTAATGCTATATAATCATCATTTTATCCTTCAAAGTTGATGTAATTTTAAAAATCACTATTTGATCTGAGATTGATTATTGATAAGCCACATCAACTTTAGGAGAGATAAAATAGAAGCAAGGACGAAAAAAGATAAGGATGATACTTCTACAGGTTAATTAATCAATGAGTTGCCCACAAAATGAGAACAAAACAAAAGAATAGAGGTAAAATCTCTTGTTCCATGGAAGTTCTGCTCCAACTTTCTGAATGCCAGAATAAATATTTCAGAGATTATTTCCACCAATTTCACATTCAACACAGAAATACAAGAACAAAATGTTTTGAGTAACATTGGCTCCAGGAGACAAATCAAAGTGTCACTGGGCAGCCTTAAAGAAGCAAAAAGTGAGAAAATGGCTAGATCAGCAACACTAGCCTGTGAGAGCAGCGTTGAGAGCACTATGCACATCAACTCCAATTTGAGCTTCAGCTTTCTCCAAGTCAGTTGAGGCAGAGCTCAGCTTCTGAGTGAACTCTGCAAGCCCCTTCTGGACAAGGCTCGGGTCAATTCGGTCAATCGGCACGGCCTCAATGGCAATAATATCTGCATATGAGTTTGCATGGATGAAAGCAAAGCCACTGCTGACGAAATACTTTGCCACGTCATTCCCTTCATGAACTGACAGGACACCAGGTTTCAACTCTGCAATTGTTGCTACATGTCCAGGAAGAACACCCATTTGACCAGTTGTTGCTGGTATTATGACCATGTCGACCTGTACACAAAAATCATGAAAAGTTATAATGAGGGGAAAGAAAGCTTCCTTCAGGTGCATTATAAAAGTATTATGCACTCCACGAAAGTGTTAATGTATACTTCATCCACTTAAACATGTTGAAATGCATGTATTCTGGTCAGAGTTTAATGGCATTCGAAATGGGTCATGTTGCTGTTCAAAGCATTTAACATGATTCTACACCATGAACAATATAATTATACTGGCCGATCATTAGCTATGGTTATTGAACTGTTCATTATTAAAAGCCCCCACAAATTTATTTCACTTTTAAGCAACCACTTGAATCCTAAGTAAAATTCCAAAATGCTAGTTGGAAATTCTCGACTTATGTGATAGGAGATAAAGGTGTACGCAGTCTTTGCTCTCCAAAGAACAAAATAGTAAGTGTAATCAATAGGCGTGCATCATAATTCAAATGCGATTTAGCCAAAAGAGCTTCAAGCGGAAAAATTAAAATAGATTTAATTTCACAAGTTACAAATCCAAACAAGTTCAATACAAGTTCCTTTCAATTAGAAGAGAACCAAACAATGGGAGACACAACATCCTAGTGAACTATTTAAGAAATGCATGCATGAATAAAGAACATTTTGTGGTCACTCGTACTAAAAGGATATATATACATGTATAATATACAACAAATAGAAAAAAACATTCCTCAAAGCATCTACACAAGAATGGCAAAGGTCTTTTCGACTATAGTTAAGAGTATGGGAGGAGAGAAGAGAGAGGAGAATTAAAAAAAAAGGAAGGTTGATGCCAATATAACTCTTTCATAACATGATCCTTCCCTCATTAAATCCTACATCTTCCAAGCACACTTTCTTTTCGTCTTCTCCTTCTCTTTTCCCTGATTGGTATGTTAGACATGCACCCAATGGATTTGAAACTTATGACACACCCTCCAATTAACTCTTCTGGGGGAAGAGGATTCATTGAGTTGAGTTCATTGACCTACATTTTCAAACAAACTTCTTTCTTCACCTCCATGGTTTGCTAAAAACTACTGAAATTAAGGCACAAGGGAAGTAAATTGCACTATAAGTATCATCAACATCCCTTTTATAGACGGTGGAAGATGAGCAAAATAGGAGTGGGAAGACCACATTTTTCTATATGTAAGTAAGGTAGAGATATAAAATTCAGGGGTCCCAAGAAATTAATGTGAAAATCCTAAGCCTAAATAATATGCTAGGACTAGTTCTACCAAGATTCATAGTGTTAATACGAACAAGGATTTGTATAACATTATAGTTACAACATACTTTAGCAATTTACTTATTAAGAGAAATTAATAGAGGAAATTTTGTACCAAAATATCTTTAACACCTAGCTGCAGATTATTTAACCCTCAACAGAGGAAAGCAGAAAACACACAGAATGTTTGTCTCATGGGGAAAATTTGTAGAATCACGACTTGCATGGAAGACAAAGGAATTTCAATACATCCAACAGAACCCACAAGAAAGTTACTCACAGTCCCACTTTCTGAATACCATTTCTTAAAGGAAATACTAGGAATATGCGGTTCCCTGTTGATAACTATATAAAGGACTCTCTTTTAAAATAGAAAGAAATGGTAGAATTACAATAGAAAAGTGTAAACAATCTTTGTAATGATAGGTAACTATGGATTTGTGGGCAACAACTATCTATTGCCACAAAATTTCTTAAATCTTTCTCGTCTATCTAATGCCCACTCATCCAATTCCACCTGCCTGTAGTGACTGGCAGCCACCTGATCATGACTGCCAACAGAGGCTTAAACCTTGATTCTTACCAAGGTACAATCTACATAAACCAAAAGTAGATCCTTTTCACCAGATTCAAAAGTTATATATATATAGAAGAAAAAAAAAAGAACCTAAAATTTGATTTCTTCTTGCAGAAGATGCCTCACCAAAACCAATATCTGTAGCCCAAACTCAGTAAGATCAACTGAGAGCAGATTAAATCCATATTCATTGGACAAATCAAAGAGGCTAAGGTAGCTTTTCATCTCATTTCATTTTCTATCGAACCCACCAAAACCGAAATGCGTTAAGCTGATGGTCAAAACCATGTTTTCAATAAATTTTAGTGTTATGTGCTATAAACGAAAAAAAGGGTAAGCTTAGTTAATTTACTAATTTAAGCCACAATTCACTTTGGAGTGCTTATTCCACAATTCGTGAGCCTTACCAAACAAAATACCAAAATAACACATTGACATTAGTATCAGAAGACAATAATCTAGAGTGTAGACACCTAGCAAGTTCTAACTTATAGGAAGAAAAAAAATGATGAAAACCACACGATAATCAAGGATAAATTTCCTCTTCTTTTGTGTGTGTGGCTAGATAGTACATTTCTTTTTTAGTTTACTATAATTACTGGTGTAAATAGCTAGCCTGAGATCGCTTTTAGTATTGATTTATAATGAACTTCTTTGTAACTGGAGGGAGAAGTTCACAGCTGGCTTTTCTTGGTATCCAGACTGATAAAGCACAACAACCAGTGGTAAGAGAACTTGATTTTTGTTCTAAGGGAAATCTAGCCAATAACATTGTCATGTCTAAGCAATACAGAAGTTTTTTAAAAAAAACAAAAACAAAAACAGATGACTTTACATTCAGCCTAGCCTTCTGCCAGATTTTACTGGAGCTATGATTCTGCTCCAAGTCTAAGAAATTAAAAAGTCCTCTTTCCAATAGATGTTTGTTAATGTGTTTTGGGGGTTGCTTTTTGTTTTGGGTTTGAAACGGATTTTGATGCGACTTTAAAGGTGAGTTTTTTTTGTGTTTATAGGAGTTTTTGTGTATTGGGTTGTTTGTTAATGTTTTTGTTTTGAGAACAAAAAACAAAAAAGTTTAAGAAACATAACTTAAAACCTTAAACCTAGACAGTCACCAGCTATAGCAGCATAATTTTTCAACAAAATTATTCTTTGAAACTCACTTCAGACATCATTTGCATACTTCAGTCTCTAAATGAAAGTTTTCTCTCTGACTTTTGATTGAAAAATAACTGATACATTCTTGATCATTTCAAAATCTTCTCTTCAATGCAACACCCTTTGAACCTATATCAGATACTGCTTGCATCTTTACAAAATAGAAGCACTATGGTAAGCAGGACCATATTGTACAAGAGCTCTATCCCAACCAAGTTATGGGGGCAGCAAGTAATGGTGCCAAATGGTATCAGCATATTGTGCCCATTTTGTTTCTATAATTAAGGACTTCAAAATTATCAAAATTGGTTGTATGCTTAGGCAACTCTACTGACTCGTACAGACTGCCATCGTGATAAAGGACAACTGATTTGATTTTAACAGTTATGTATTTTTTGATCCCAAATATCTCAACCAAGAAGATTCCTGAAAGGAGCATTCATAGAGAGAAGAAAACAAATGTTATTCATCCAAAAAACAAAAACAAATGGTTGATAATACAATGACCACCAAAATCCATACATGAGAAACAATGTAGTTCTTCAGCTAAAGGTGGCCAACAAAAAACATTTCCAGATAATTCTATATAAGTATTGAACCCCAATGACCCCAATGCCAAACAGGTATAGAAAACGTTATGGCATGCAGGAATGCAGGTGCTCACACCAAAGCTACTACCTTCTTTTCTTTATCTTATGTCTTTCATTCTTTGGCTTGGATAAGTCCCAACCCACTACCATTTTCTCTCGGGATAAGCCCTAAGAGAATCGAAATGGTAATCCAACCTCAAAATCAAACTAGGCGCATGTCAATTTTTCAACATTGTCACTTTATTAAAAGCGAGAAATTGACCGTGTTTCATATAGAGCACAATGTGTAATCTAAACTCAAAGTCAAAACTAGCAGAAACCCAATTTCCCACAATGATCACTTTATTAGATTAAGTGAATGAGCTTGCGACTTATAGACAAACAAATGTGAGATACTAAACGTTTTAAATCAAAATTATTGCAAACCCATTTGAAATCTCACAAAAAAAACCAAACCACAAAAGACAATCCCTCACATTGACAAAAAAAGCGTACTATCGACGTCAGAATCAAAATTAAAACGAAACTCACTTGAATTCACATCAAAATAAACCCGACCCACATAAATTTACGCTAAATTAAACCAACCCCAGGAAATAGAATCAGGAAAGTTCAAATCAAAATAAACCAAACCCAGGAAGCAAAATCGGGCGAGACTGACCTCCTTGGTTGATAGCTCAGAGGCATAGGGGAGCACGAAATTGACAGTGAGCTTGGAAGGGATGGAAGAGGGAGTGGGAGGGCGAGGCTGCATGAAGGAGAGGGGGGTCTTGGGAGGTTCCAAGTTGGGTACCACTTTCTTCCACGCCTCCACGAAGTTCTCGTCCGCGGTTGGAGCCACCGGGAGATCGGTGGAGAAGGGTCGAGCCCTAGCTCTGGCGGAGGAGAGAAGGGGTCGGGCCAGGAGGCCGGTGGCTCGGCGGAACATGGTGGGCTCGGGGGGCTCGCTCGGGTCTCGCAGTGTCGGAGAGAGGGGTTTGGGTGCTATGGGGTGCCTTGTGGAAATGGGGAAAGGGATGGCTTGGTTGGTTAGGCTTTGTAGTTGTGGGCTTGGGCTGTTTGGCAGCTGCAGTCTGCAGATGTTGGCCTTTTTTGTGTGGGGGTGGAGTGTGGATTTTTTTTTGTTTTAGAGAAAAAAGGGTAAGCCAAGAGAGATTAATTGTGGATATTATAGTTGGGTGTGACCATATTATCACCTACTTGCTGGGAGCTACACAAGAGGGGCTTAAACGGTCAAAACTGCAGGCGCTTCCTCAAGTCCGATTGAATCATATCTAGCCTCATCAGGACATTAATAAGAATTCAAGACGACTAATACTAATTAGGCATATGAGATGATTCTTTATTGTAAAAATTCGAACCAATGCCCTAATACATGTTTCGACCATTTGAGAATTTTCTTAGGCCATTAAATCACTACCCTCTCAATGGTTGTAGTGTCGATTTAGCCTTGCAATTTGTTGGATATCTTTAGCTAAAGATAGATAAAAAGTGGCAAAGCCCTCTCAGCAGTAACTTTTATTTGAGAAGTGTTCAATTACAATTCTACCCTTCATTATTTGACCGGTCCATTCAATTGGTGAGGAATAAATGATTTTATTTCGATTTGTTTTGTCTTTTCACCAAAATCTGCACTAGCTTCTTCACACATAGACCCACGTTATTAGGGTTAGGCGTCGGTAAAAAAAATTTTGTTTCGCCAAAATGTTGGTAAAGTCGAAAATTTCACGGACTTATTTCGTCAAATTTTTGTCCCGACCACTGATAGGCGGCCGGTAAAGTTGGTATGTGAAAAAATTGAAAATTATTGGAGAAGTTAGTCGGTAAAGTCGGTTAAATTAACAAATTTTATTTAGTTTACTGAACCAAATTTGTCGAAAAAAAAAAAAAAAAAATGTTTCACCTACCGCCTATTAGTTAATCGGTGTCAGTAGAAATTGATCGGCTATCGGTCGATAGGAGGTCAAAAATCGGTACGCGGTGAATTTGGTGAGGCCTACACGTTATCTCCTTCGGCCTCCAAAGGAAAAAAATTTCTCTCCCCAAAATCATACACATCTCTGCTCTCTCTCCCCCACCCCCACGCCTTCGGATTCCGGCGACGCCACGTCCACCCAGATCGGAGACGCCACCCTAGGACGACGACCAACAGTGCCTTCGCCCACCATCCAGTGCTTCTCTCCTCAAACGCTCCTTTCTCTCCTCCCTCTCTATCCCCCTTCGTCCTATAGATTTAGACTGAATAGGTGATTGATTGTATTGAAATTTCAGG
Organism: Corylus avellana; assembly: GCF_901000735.1. Lineage (NCBI taxonomy): Eukaryota > Viridiplantae > Streptophyta > Magnoliopsida > Fagales > Betulaceae > Corylus > Corylus avellana. The sequence continues at coordinate 42,652,716 of NC_081541.1, forward strand.
GTTGGGTTTCGGTTTAGAGTATTCTTGAGTTGTGTTGGTTGATTTTGTTGGGTTGCTCTTTCAACATTGCCGGTTCTTTTGCGGAGGTTTCATCCCCAAAACAATGGAGAGAGACCATAGATGAAGATTTTTGTGGTGTTAAAAGAAAAAAGAAATAAATAAAAAGTAGAAATTAAAATAAATAATCTGCTGAGTTTACATTAAAATTTAAAATTGAGCAGGCAAAATAAAAAAGAGGGGCCTTTAGTAGTTAAAGAATGGAGTTTGCTTTGAGAAGTTAAGGTATACATGGAGCTGCAACTTTTCGCACGCTCTCAAGGTGTTTGATGGATGGGATGCTTGAATGAAACTTGGCTACTTGGCTTCGTTAAACGCAGAGTTCCTGGGGTTTTCACAAACCTGCATCTATGTCAGAGCTTTTATGGTTCTTCGGGGTGGCAGCCTGCGTAAAGCTCCTCCTCATCCCATCCTACCATAGCACAGACTTCGAGGTCCACCGCCACTGGCTCGCTCTCACCCACTCCCTCCCTCTCTCCAAATGGTACTCCGACGAGACCAGCCCCTGGACCCTCGACTACCCTCCCTTCTTCGCCTACTTCGAGCGCGTTCTTTCCATTTTCGCCAACCTCATCGACACCCAAATCGTTCATCTCCAAGAGGGCCTCAACTATAGCTCCGACACTGTGGTTTTGTTCCAAAGAATCACTGTGATCTTGTCTGATTTGTGCTTGTTATATGGGGTTTATAGATTGACCAAGGATTTGGATTCAAGGAGGCGAATTTCGATCTGGGTATTGATCATTTGGTCCCCGATGCTTGTGATTGTGGACCATATGCATTTCCAGTACAATGGGTTTCTGTTGGGGCTCTTACTGATGTCGCTTTCGTATTTGGAGGAAGGGAGAGACTTGATGGGCGGGTTTGTTTTTGCGGTTCTGTTGTGCTTCAAGCACTTGTTTGCGGTGGCGGCGCCCGTTTATTTTGTGTACTTGTTGCGGCATTACTGTTGGGGCGGATTTGTGAGGGGCTTCAGGCGGCTTTCGGTTTTGGGGGCGGTGGTTGTAGCGGTTTTTGCAGCGGCGTATGCACCGTTTGTCTATCATGGGCAGGTGAATGAACTCCCATTTTTTTTTTTATGCTGCTTTTGTTTTAGGTGGTAATGTTGCTCTTATGTGCCATTCTCTTATCTTTGCCATTGTGGGAAAAACTTGTATCATAGCAACCCTTGCTTGTGGCTAGTTATTCAATCCTTGGACTTGAGTTTATATTTGTGAAACCTTGCAAAATGATGTATAGGTGTGTAATTTTGTTTAATGTACTGTGTTATTCTGGTAATTTTTTCCTTTTTAGATGAGAAATAAGTTATTTTTTCCTTTTGTTAATGTGAATCCAAGGAGTTGGCTTGGAAGTTCTCAGTTAAGAAATTATCTTGAGGAAAGAGCTGAAGTCATGATTTTTGAACAAAAACATTTCCCATAAGGTGACTGTAGGTAGGTCTAAATGCAGCGTGGTTAAGTAAGTTTAAGTAATAGTTTGTCTCTTAACTACATTTTGAATTCCTATTCTACTGTGTTCTAGTTCAGAGAAATAAACTACGGAAATCATGTAAAGGAATCTTCATTGCACATAAAATGCTTTAAGAACCTGAAGGTGCAAGTAGAACAAGTTCAAGATTCAGTAATGAATGCGTTTATGAAGAATTTGAGGAACAAAATATTCCATCTCTTTCATGGTTTTTTAATATTTTAGAGTATTCTGTTCCAAATAGTCAACATTGATCTTGAACCTCTATGACAGAAATTCAGGTTTCTTTGTCTTATATTTGTTTATTTATTAATTATGTTTTGAATTTTAGATTGAAACTAACTGAAGCTTCTCTTTGTTATTGTTCAAGTAAAGTTATTTTTTTGTAGGCAAGCAAAAGAAAACGCACTTGTTTATAGTGTTAAAGTGTACAAATAACAAATTTTCGTATGAAGTTTTGAGTTTATAACCAATCATTGTTTGCGCTAATAATTACACATGGATATATGTTTTATACAATTCTAACATGTTTGATTGGGTTTGGGAAGGCTTATTCCACAACATAAGAAACCTAACTGATGCAGTTGGAACACTGTTCAGAATAAATATCTCTGTTTTAGTGGGTTTCTTTTTTTTCACTTGCAAGGATCTTAATGCGTATTAATCTCATCTAGTTCAAAGTAGTATTGGGTACTTGCCACATCATATATATATATTTTATGAGCCAATCTTATTTTTAACTTTGCACATCGTATTTTTGACACATTATGTACTTATCACATGAAATGGTTTTCAATAGGATTGAATGCATCTTTTCTTCAATATTTTTCTTGAATTACCCTTGATTTATGCGAATATGAATTGGATTTGAACAATCATTAGTTTAGATGGTTAAAGAATAAATAAAGGTGGAGTATGAAAGGAAATGCATGAGCTCACATAATTTAGGGCAGTCTTCACTAAGGGATAGCTTGATGGACTTCTAAGTTCCTGTTGAACATTGCATCAGTTTCTCACGTTTACCCACATCTTAATCGTATAATGTGGAACTCATCAAGCCTATGACATCTCTAGTCAAGTTATGAGAAACAAATGAAGTTTGTTGAAAGAGTTACTATGGGATCTATGTAACGCAAGTATGCTGCCCTTTGGACAATTAATGATAATGGCATTTGGAACAATTTGCCTAAAGCTTATGTTTTAGCAGATTAGCCTAACAACTAACAGCTGAAAGCCATCACTCCTTACTTTGTATTATTCTTAAATATGTGTTGATAATTTAATTCTTTCCTTGCAGATACAACAAGTCCTTCACCGTATGTTTCCTTTCGGCAGAGGACTTTGCCATGCATATTGGGCTCCAAATTTTTGGACATTTTATATTATTTTAGATAAAGGACTTGCCTTTTTCCTTAAAAAGCTTGGGTTTGCCATTCAGATACCAGCAGCTTCATTCACTGGTGGGCTAGTGGGGGATTCCTCACCTTTCGCTATACTACCTCAGGTAATTCTATAAGGCAAGCTTGACTAAGATGCACATAATTGGGAAGTAATCAGACTGAACCTGATGCTGTAAATCTACCAAACTGATCAAAGATGGTTAAATTCATTGGCATTGGTTATTTGGTGTTTAGAAAAAAATTTCCTTGGCTCTACTGCCAGGTGTTACTTGTTCTAGTTTATTGACAATATAAGCTAGCCATAGGAGGGAAGCTCATTAATTAATTATTAACCATCTCCATTTAGTGAGCTGGTTACTTTGTAAGAGATTATTGATTGAGGATTTGACCTTTTGTTCTTTCAGCATGGAGGTCGGTTGATGAAATTTGGTTTTGCTTTTTATCTAAATTAATTTCTAAATGCCAGTGAGACTTCATTTCTATATCTGAATGAATGAAATGGCAGATCACCCCCTTGACAACCTTTACAATGGTCCTGCTTGCCTTATCTCCTTGTCTTATTAAGGCTTGGAGAGATCCCCGGCCAGGGATGATTACTAGATGGGTAGCCTATGCTTACACATGTGGTTTCTTATTTGGATGGCATGTTCATGAGAAAGCATCTCTCCACTTTGTGATTCCCCTTGCCACTGTTGCGGTGCAAAATTTGGACAATGCAAGGCATTATTTCTTGCTATCAATAGGTAAGCTTCTTCCTGCTTGTGCCATCTCTTTATTAGCTACTGGGGGTTACTTGTGGGTCCTTTTGTTTCTGTTTAGGTTATTATGCTTTAAGATGCATTTGCATTGACCTGGGATTTTGCTAGATGCTGCAGTTTTATTTCAGTGTTTGCTTTCTGCTGTCTCTTTTGTCTTTCTGATTTTAGAAATTGTCTTTAGTTTGAAATTTGGTTGTGCACCGCTCTTGGGATTTACGTAATTCTCTGAACAATCATAACCTCTTAGCGTGATTCTTGTGTGTACTAAAAATGGTAGAACTAGCATCATATATGAGTTCTGTTTTTGGGCTTTTGTCTCCTTAACCCCAGACTACCTTCATGGGCACATTACTTATGTTTTGCTCTCACCATGTTGCCTTGTCCATAAACTCCTTTACTGTTTGCTGTTATGGATAAATTTCCAACTGCATAGTTTCTCATCACTTGTCATTCTTTTTTTTTTGGTGAATCATCACTTGTTATTCTTATTACCCTTACTTAAAGTCTAAAATTTCAGTCAAATATTGAGTCTTGCAAATTAAAGCACGGAATTGAGTGGGAATCATGAACAAGTAATGGTATGGTTCTTTGCTTGGGCTTTGTTGAGTTGAGCTTAATTACCAAATAGATTTGGCAAGAAAAAGACAGTATTTTGAATCTTATATCAGGCCAAAGCAAAATCCTGAAAATTCCTTTTTTTAGGTAATTGTATAAGTTTTATGGATGGGAGTGTCTAAATAATACACATTTTGATGCGGTGAAGCTTTTCTGAATGACTTAACTTAGAACCTTGGAAACAATTAAATAGATGCACTATTCATAATTTAGGACATTGTATGGCATGGATTAATATACTTGTCCTCCCTAAATAGCTTTCCTGCATTCACTTTTTCCTTTCCTTCAGCATTTTTTCGTGGGGGGCGGGGTTCCAAACGTGTACGCTAATTTGTGGAATGTGTTTATGCTATTTTGCAGTTTCTTGCTACTCCTTGTTCCCTCTTCTGTTTGAAGCCCAAGAATACCCAATAAAAGTCCTCTTGCTGCTGCTACACTCCATTATAATGTGGCTTGCATTTTCTGCACAATTCACTAAGGAAGAAACTGCACCTATAAAGAAAAAAGTTGATCAATTGGAGAAGAGAAGTTCCAACGCGACTGCCAAGAGAGGAGAAGGGTTTGTTATAGGAGGGGTTGAGAAGAGTTACTTGGTAGGTCTTTTGGCGGTCGAGATATGGGGCCAGCTTTTGCATCCCTTACTTTTTGGTGATAAGCTTTCTTTTGTACCCCTTATGTTGATTTCTATATATTCTGGATTAGGGATCATGTACTCTTGGATTTGGCAATTGAGATGGATCATAAGATCCCCCAATATATAATTTCTTGTGTTTGGATTGCTTGTAATATGACATTCAAAAAGGTGCATTTTCCATGTTGAATGGATTGATGATGATAAAGTCACATTTAGGAAACACAACTCATACTCAAATTTGGAAGAAATACAAGTTCCTCCACCATTTTATTGGGTCTCATGTTACTTATTACCATTCTGATTCACAATATATATATATATATATATATATATATATATAATGACAAAAGTAAAGCACTATACATTAGTCTATGGCATGTCAACATATCATTGGCAGTTATGACACTGGAAGATTATCTTGCAATATGATATTGTCAAATGTCTTGCATATTTGGGTTCTATAATTGGAAATCATCTTCTTATTTGGAGGTTCATCAATGAATTACTGTCTTGTCCATAAATTCTTGACTATCATTTACAGGAATTATGATCATCTCTACTTCATTTGAACTGGAGAATATCCAATTAGTTATAGTGGAAGAATATTTTTGTTTCCTTAAAAAGTGAAAAGACAAAATTATTTATCCACTATAATTAATTGGACATTATCCAGTTTATTTGAACCAAAGAGGATCCTATTCCCATTTATGGTGTTGTATTTAATCACTAAATTTGGTAAAATTTATAGCATTCTGACCATATATGCTAATACTGTGTTTTGATTCTCTTTATTTGGAATAACGCCCACAAGAAGGCTTTGTTCATTGCATAGCGAAGAACTTTTTTTAGAACTTGACATGCTACGAATCCTACGTTATTCAGGAAACATGAAGCCCATGGGCAATTGGGCATATAAGTATGGAAGTTGGTCTACTCAACGAAATTACAGAAGAAAATAATTAAAATAAATAACCTTGTCCAAAATGAAATTACTATGATCATACTTGGGACAGTAATGACTGCCTTTGTGTGTTCTTCACCATATTAAACATACTCAAATATAATATAAAACTAATTAGGGCATCAAAGTCCAAACCCTACACGTTTTTTTTTTTTGTAAGAAAAAAAAGGTATCAACAAGAACCCCTAGTAGGTCAATCACAAACAAATATTATTAAGTCAGATTATAATATATTAATATTATAGTTATTACTTTTAAGTAAATGATTCACATTTATTTGTACGTAGGCAATAATAGACCCAAAAATAGCTATTTTGTTATCTGGTTGCGTCATTATTACTAGGACACTAAGTTATTTTTTAAAGTAACAGTATTTTTATTTATTTTTGGTTAAAATTTGTATTGTTGTCAAACAAATAAATATAAATCGTCATTACATTCTAGTTTGTTGTATACGTATTTAGGTAATCATCATTCTAATGTACCAGATGAATCCTACAAGTTTTGTAATTCATTAAATGTTTTTTTATTATATTTAAAAATGTAAAATTCAAAGTATTTAATTAAATATAATAATTAAGATTTTAAGAACCCTAATTAACTAGAAAATCTATAAACCATTAAAAAAAAAAAATCCCATGTCACAGCCCAACTCATTTGGCCACCGTCCAACTAAAGTGCCACATAAGAGACCACTTATAAAGCTCCTAAACAAGCTGCTGTCTCTTCCTTTGGCTTCCTTTAGGGTTTCTGCTTCTGGAGTCGACTCTTCCTCGCACTTTCTCCCAGTCTTCTCAACCATGGCTGAACAGGTTCAGATCTCAATCTCTCTCTCTCTCTCTCTCTCTCTCTCTCTATATATATATATATATATATATATCCGTGTGTGTATTGCTGTTCTTATGGCATGTTAGGTTTTGCGGCGTTATTCATGTACTGTTGTAATAGACTGAATATTGGGTGTTTATGCACTGTTTGGTTGGCTAGAAAATGTAATATATATATATATATATTGAGTCTTGGTATCTAACTGAGAATATATTTATAGGCTGAGGCTAAGATATTACAATTTCCCAAGCTTTTAAGTGAAAGTGTTGCTTTGATGCTTATTTTATGTGTTACTGGTGCAGACTGAGAAGGCATTTCTGAAGCAGCCCAAGGTGTTTCTATGGTACTGAAAAAATGGATTTAGGTTTCATTACCTTGCATTTATTTGTTTATTTGTCTTATTTTTTGTGAGGTGGTTTTTGATTTTGTTGGGAATGTGTTTGGTTTTAGCTCAAAGAAATCTGGGAAGGGTAAGAGGCCTGGAAAGGGTGGGAACCGCTTTTGGAAGAGCGTTGGGTTGGGTTTCAAGACACCCAGAGAGGCAATTGAAGGTTTGCTTGCTTTGTCAGATTTGGTTTATGTTTGTTCTCTATAAGTCTCTGTTTGTGGGCAAACTAATTCCAAATGTGAAAGAACTTGATTAAATTTTTTTAGATTGCCTTTTCCAATGCTTCCTCTTAGATAGATCAAACTCCATTATCTGCTTGTATGAACACCTGCACATGCATAGGCCAAAGTCCACACTCGTTGGTATCTAAGGTTTATTCTGAGCAGTTGATGGTAACATAATTTTTACTCTTAGAACCTAAGATGTAAATCCACATCCACACCCTACTTATCAAAAAAAAAAAGAGGTAAATCCACATCCTAAAACTGTTCCTGTTAAACTAATTGGTTGACTAGTTATGCTATCTTAAAGTCCACTTAGGGTGACAATTCGTTGCATATCGGGTTCGAGTTGTGTTGAGGTATGAGTATAAAATTATATAGGTCAATTTTAATCCAACCCATTTAACTAAATAGGTCAGACCCTTCAACCCTAACTCGCTAATTTCATGTTGGGTTCGTGGGTTGTATAAAAAATTGCAAACCTTTATATCGTGTGTCGGGTTTGGGTTGTGTCAAGGCATGGGTATAAGACAATATAGGTCAATCCTAACCTGACCTATTTAATTAAACATGTCATATCTCTTAGCCCTAACTTGCTGATTTCATGTTGGGTTCATGTCGAGTTTTCAGGTTGTGTCTAAATTACCGGCCCTAACACTTATGTGTGCAATGATACAAGTGTCATAAACCAATATAAGATACTGAACAACTTAATCAACCAGCAAAGGTATTTGTTTCCAGACATTAAAGTTCTTCGTTGTTGTTGTAGTGCCTGTAGTCTTAGGCTTCCAAATTGGATGTTCTCTTCATATCTAATTAAGTTCGCAGCTTCATATGTAATCAATGACTTAATTTAAGCATTAGCACAATATAATTTTGGAGAACTACTGATGGGCCTAGCCTAATGGATTTTTCTATGAGATCAAATGTGAGCTAAGATTCTTACAGATTTGATGGCTCCATCCTGTTCTTCACTCATAATCTATAAATTGAAAACTTGAGCTGAACTTGTCTCATTATAGCTAATTTACACACATGACCATTGCTCGCACAAAAAAGCAGTCGTTATTTTTTTACTTTATTTTTTATTTTTTGCAATATTTAAATCTCTGTAATTTTCTCATTAGCATCCGATACACATGCATGTATTTCCATATTCTTATATGCCAATTTGCTACTGATTAAGAATTCATGATTTTTCTCAAATTCCCATTTGAAGAATGATTTTTGCAACCGATGGCATCGCTTGTTTGCAGGAACATATATAGACAAGAAGTGCCCGTTCACTGGCAATGTTTCTATCAGAGGACGTATTCTTGCTGGCACTTGCAACAGTGCCAAGATGATGAGGACCATCATTGTTCGAAGGAACTACCTTCACTTTGTCAAGAAATATCAAAGGCATGAACATAACTTCTTACATATATATACCATGGTCTCTCATCTTCAAAATCCATTTCTTCGTTTTCTGTTCTAACAGACTAGTGATAAATCTGTGCTTGCAAAAAGAAGTTTTCTTAATGCATGATCGTAATATTGGATTCGTGGCCCTATCTTCCATTCTCAATTTCTTTCTATAAGTTACATTATCCATCTTCTGGTATTGCTTTTCAGATATGAAAAAAGGCACTCGAACATTCCAGCACATATTTCTCCATGCTTCCGTGTGAAAGAAGGAGATCATGTTACTGTCGGCCAATGCAGGTTTAAATTAACCGCTGATCCTATTCTTCCCCCCTTTAAAATGATTCCACTGGTTTCTAGTGTTCCAATATTACACTTTTCCGGTCAGGCTGTACTTATTATAACTTAATATTTTAAAATGTTCATTCATTTTACAGGCCATTGTCAAAGACAGTGAGGTTCAATGTGTTGAAAGTCATTCCAGCTGGCTCTTCTGGTGGTGGGAAGAAGGCATTCACGGGATTGTGAAGAGTTTGGTCCTTAGAGGATTAAATTTTTGTAGGAATTTGCTCGATTTTTTTTTTTTTCCATCGATTTCTATATCTTTGGTAGTTCTCAGTACTTTTGATGGATGGATTAGAAGTCTATCTTATGTTACTTTTCCTGAAACTTCTTGGTTGAGTGATTTTTTATGGATAAGATGTATTTTCTTGATTACATGTTTAGGGGGATTAAAAATAATAATATTTTCTTTTGCAATGATTGTTTTGGTTAGCAAGTTGCCTTTGACGTTTCTAGAATGTGGAACACAATAAATTGATACTTGCTATGCTCGTCTGATACTTGATATTGGTTTGGTTTTATGGATTTGGTTTAGGTGCCGTAAAAAAAAAACGAGATCTTCTGTAATTTTTTAACGTTAGAAAAACCAAATCCAAATATCAATTCTTTTTTAATGTTTTTGAGGAGAGGGAAAAAAACAATTAGTACAAGATGAAGTCTTTGCTGCTGGTTAAGTGAGTAAATGCATAAAAGAAAAGAGTTTGGCTTGTTTCCACTACAAAATTATTAAATTAACGTTGGAAATAAGATGATTAAGGAAGACTTACTGGAACAATCTCTACCCTTTATTTTTCTTTTACCGGAACACTCGGTGATTTTTCAGTGGAAGGAAGCCAAACTCAAAAATCTAGTACCATGATTGCATTGGCATTTGGCATTTGGCATGCCTCTTTCCTAATTGAGCACACTGCAGTAAACTTTTTATAACCATGACTTAGCAGTGAAGTCGACCAAACCACATTAAAAAAATAAAAAACACAGAAAAGGGTGCCTGTGTCACCCCTTGTCTCTGGGGATCTTTCGATCCCAAGTACAATAAACATGTACTGAAAAAACAAAGAGAAGAAGGAGAGCTTTTCAGTTTTCATTCACAAAAACAAGACCAACATTCATAGCTTTGGAAAGCATGCCAGGAGTCCAAAGGAAGCAAAGACAGAGGGACAGAGAAGAGAAGGGCTGTTACTTTTATTTATTTATTTATTTTTGTTTTTAAATCATGGGGGTGTTATTATTATATTACATGGTATTGGGTTGTGTATTTACAGCTTTTTCAATAATTATAAGTTTGAAGAAAGTGGGAAGAGGTGGATGACTTGCATTGAATACCATCTTATCATGTTCATGTTCAACAGAAAGAAACTTGCATTTTTTAATGACCATGCCAGGTGGCCCATTCCTCACCTTTGATGCAGTTTCTCAATCCCCCAAAGTTTAATGCTTTGTTTGGGGCAGTGGCTGCAGCTCACCTGATTCAATTAAACCCTTCACCCACCTCTCTCTCTGAACTACTGATCTTAGCATTCAAGTTTTTCACTGTTTATATACATTCATAAATTGGAGTTGTCCTTTTGAAAGTCTTCTGGGGGCTTTCTTCTTGTTTTTTTTTTTTTTTGGAATAAATATTGTGCCACCTTGCCCTTTTTATATATGGAATTCTCACTACTTTTGTTAGATCATCTCTATAAGAACAGCATTAAGTTGGATAAAAATAGAAACGCTTTGGTTTTCTTTTTGTGAATTTTTACTTTGTTATTATTTTTTAAAAGGGCATTTTGAACATTTTAACATAAATTGTTAAAATTAAAAGAGGCCAAAACTTGAGATGCCGACACGACAAAATTTTTAACTTCAAGGTTATGATTACAAATTTACTTATACTTTAGAGAATCACCTCCGGCTCTCTTTTTCTTTTTGGACCGTTTCAAAGGTTTCAAGATGTGCCAATTCTCGAGAACACTTAATTGTTAAATGGGCCGCTTTTCGCTCTATATTTCAAAGCATTTCTAATTATTCCCCTTTTCTTTCTTCTCTGAGGATTAGGAACACCACTTGTAAACTCAACAACCATTGCTATTTTTTGGCACAAAAAAGGATTCTTTGTCTTCGGAGCATACCAAGATTGTCAAGAAAGCAAGTACCCCGGCACACATGCATCATGCATGCATGAGAGAGAGAGAGATGATGATCATGCGACAAGATAATAATATTAACATAATGGAAGAGAATAATGACATGGTCATGCCACTTTGTTTTACCCTTAATAGGGGGATAATGAGAGTTACATGCTTATATTATATTATTATGGAATAATATTGGACCGCCTATCTTGTTGGTTTGCGTCTCCATTTAGTATACCACCTAACTCTTATCCAATTGTACATTATTTATTTAATGTTCCAATATTGCTTATGTGTCCTTTGTAGCATTGAAAATATATAATTTAGTAGGTCAACTAATAATAACAAATAGATTAGCGGCTCGGTTTATCGAAAAACTCAATTTAATGTTAGAGATTATATGGCTTTGCCAGATCTCCTATCATTCATACAAGCAATTATGTTGACTTTCTATTTCTTAGTGTATCGAATTTCTTTGACTTTCAAATTTTAATAGGTTTCACATATCTAGGTCAAATGTTTTTTTGTTTTTTCATTTTAACCTCACACAATGTTTATAGTAAAATAAGATAAAAGGAAAAAAAAAAATTATAAAGTATTACAGGTAAAATTAATTATTTAACGACCCGAAATAAAATGGCAATTTTAACTATAGTCTAGTTTCAATTATTGTGAATAGGTACATGCATTGTTTCATGAATTTGACTTAAGTACGGTAAAAAATAAATAAAAATTAGGAGAAACTTTACTTTATAACTACTGCGCGTTTTGAGAATATCCAAAAAATTTAAAAACTCTCAATTTATATCCTTAAACTTTTAATTTCAATCAATTTACCCCCTCCATTAGTTTTAGCCGGAAATGCCTAAAAATACCAAATTACCCTTCAATTTTTTATTTTTTTAAAAAAAGAAAATTAAGAGTAAATTTGAAATTTTATAAAATAGTAAGGGGTATAAACATCATTTTATTACCTTTAACGTTTAAAATCTGACAGATGGGGTAAATTGATTGAAATTGAAAGTTTAAGAGTGTAATTTGAGAGTTTTTAAATTTTGAGGGTCTTCTCAAAACGCGCAATAATTTTAGGGTTTAAAGTGAAGTTTCCGAAAAAAAAAAAAAAAAAGAATACCAACAATTTAAAACACTTCTTGATCATATCAAAACATTTTTTTGGACCCAAAATCAAAACACATTTTTAAAACCATTTAAAAAAAAAAAAGAGATCCATTTTAATTAATCAAAATGTTTGATTGACACTAGTCCATGCTTGCGAAGGACATGCACGCAGCAAACTCTTCAGTTTTCCCATGCAAAGAAAGAAAAACACAAAGAAACAGTTAGAAAGAAAGTCACCTTGCTAAGAGTAAGGTACCCTCCAGTGCTAGCTAGTGGCCACCCACCCCATTACTAACCTCCACCTAAGCACGGCTAAGAGCATATTTGTATTTAAAGAGCTTAAAAATATTTTTAACACTTAAAAAAATTGTTTTAAAAAAAATATTAATTTGGTAAAAAAAATTAAAAATATTTTTAAGGGTTAAAAAAACCTAAAAATTACCAAAACACACTCTTAAATTTCTGTTTAAAAACTCTTTTTAACTTAAAAACTATATTTATCTAACGTAATCCCAAACAGTTACTAAACCAACAGCAGCAGCAGTAGTTTTTACAGCCCCATAGCCAACCCACCCACACTGATCAATGAGTTTCTGTTCACCCACCCGGACCCGGACCCAGCCTCACCTCCTCCATAAGGACCATAACCTCACGGTCCGTAGACCTCCTCACGCTCACGTGACCTCTCACATGACCCCCCACCCCCTCCGCATTTTTACTCTCCTCGGCGCCATTTCTCTCTCAGCTCTCTCTGAAAATCCTCTCCAATCTCCATGTCGTTTTCTTCGTCTCCACCGCCTCCATTCCTGAGCGATCTCACAACCTACATCCCCTCCGACTCCTCCACGCCGCCTCATGCATCGTCTTCATCATCCGTTAACCCTAGCGTACTCATCATCGTACTGATCCTCTTCATCACCATAGTTGCTTGTATCTCCCTCTGCCTCCTCCTCCGCCACCTCAACCGCCGGTGCCTCCGCCACGCGTCCTCTTCATCCACCACCACCACCGCCACTGTCAGTACTACCGCCGACACTCACCCTCTCTCCGCTCGCCGCGTGTCCCCCGAAATCGCTAGAACCTCCATCGCCGATTCCCTCCCTCTCTTCACCTTCTCCTCCATCACTCGACGCTCGTCAAGTACATCGTCAAAGGACTGTGCGGTTTGTTTGTCCAAGTTCGAGCCGACCGACCAGCTGCGGTTTCTCCCTCTCTGCTGCCACGCCTTCCACGCGCACTGCATCGATGCCTGGCTCGAATCCAATCAGAGCTGTCCGCTCTGCCGATCGGCCATTTTTGCTTCGGAGTCCGACCTCATGAAGGCCTCGCTCGCTTCGTCTAACGGAGCCGCTGCCGGCGAGAGTTTCCGCCTAGAGATTGGAAATGTGAGCAGGAGAAGAGCCGAAGGAGAATCCGGCGAAGCGCGGAGGTCCTATTCCATCGGATCGTTTGAGTACCTTGTGGATGAAGACTCAGAGATCAGTATGAGCCACGCGCACCGGTGGAGCGTGTCAGATAAGGAGGAGAGCGGAGCTTTGCCGGAGACGATGGAGGCGAGTCTGGCTTCTGAGGTAGGCGGCGGAAGGAACTGGCTCAAGGAGTACGTCGATAGGCTCTCATTCTCTCTCTCGTCGCGCGCCTTGTCATTTCGCAGCTCCGGAAGGTTCTTCTCCGGAAGCAGTCGCCGGAGCAATATCACCGGGGCCGGAGAAATAGACCTCGAAGCCAATCGAGTCGGCGAAGAGATCAGTGAGATGTTCCGATGGCTCTCAGGGGTATGAATCGTAAATACAACGTTTTTTTAGGACAATTCTGATTTGTTTTTGCTTATTCATCTAAAAAACAATTTTTGATTTTTTAAACAGTTAATTCCACTCTTTTTTTTGCTATATCCGCTCCGTAGTTATGACAGAGGTAATACAAATTTGGAGTGGATGTAGCAAAATATTGAGTGAAAATAAGAAAATCTTCAGTATTGAACGGGATTTGTCATTATATTACGAAGATGCCATTTTTGTCACAGAATATTAGGAAATTATTCTTCAGAAAATCTGACGGTCTTCGTTTCTGTTTTTCGTAAGGTCCACGGTTGTGATTGGCTGTTCGAAATTCTAGCAAAATATTAATTAGCACTGTGATTTTAGCATGAGGCGCTGTTTTAAATCCATATTTTGTGAGTAAATGATTTTGGAATTTGGCTTTTGGCGCTGTTTTTGGTGACGTCCTTGATTTTGTCAGTGGTCTTAAGAGAAAGGTAAAACGGTGAGTTTCGGTGCTATTTATGTGGGTTTTTATGATCTGGTGGTTGATGGCGTACGGTGTTTCCTGCACTCATTTATGGTACATCAGTAACATCACCAACCAACTTAAATGGTAACGCTAGTTTGGAGCTTACCAATTTGATGACTTGATTTGGTCACTCAGAATCTCACAGATTCTATCGTAAGCCTGGAAATACTTCTAGAACCTTAATTATCAATAACTTAAAATCTTTATTTATTATTTTTTTTTTAAAATCTAAAAACAATTGATCTTGTTGACTTTGATCCCTTTTTTGCTGATTATTTATCCTGACACAAAACAAATTTATGGGTACGGATCGTTTCTTTTGCTGTTTCTTTTGAGATTCCTAGCTTGCTGAAGTTGTTTCCTGAGAAAGAGAAAGTGAATTCCTGGAATTAAAGCTTTCAAAGATTCTAATATTGGTTAATGGTTAGGGCAACTTTTAAAACTTTGTTCTTGGTTTCCTTTCCTTTTTGCGCCTGATGTTTGTTAATCCAATTACTTTACGGCATCCTGTCTGAATCAGTTTTTATCTCACATTTGTATGAGTTTTGAGGCAAGTTATGAGGTGTTGTATAAATTCATCTCAAAATAAGCTTAAGTTGATATAGTAGGCGGTGAATTATACAAATGGTTTGAATTTATGATTTCTGTTTTGATGTCGTGTTTACCGCTTTTTCTAAAGTGAATGAATTTAATCATTTTACTGTAACGTGTTTAGTTAGTTGTCTTGTCACATTGTAAAGGCTTTGAATGAGGTGGGTTTCTCTTTACCTAATAAAATAGTTGTTATTATTGTTATGATAATAGTAGGGTAATATGTAAATTGTAACTTTAGAGGTATGAAAAATTGGGCTTGTCTGGGGTGGAGCTACCCTAAGCTACAACCCATGCTCAAGCCCAGCTAGTGTGCTTAGGACCAAGACAACCCAAATGTTTTTCATAGCAATTATAAACCCCACAAGATGAAAATATAATTGGCCAAAATCAAATTTTTAGTAAAATTGCTTCTTAAAGATTAAAAAAAAAAAATTAAGTTTCAACTGCCCCTCTCCTTCCTCTCACTCCAAAACGTTTTCCTCCCTGCCTTTCTTTCCTTCGGTTCTTCCTTTAAAATTTAAAAAAGTGAGAATTCCTTTGAATAAAGAATGATAGAATTGAGAAAAGATGTTCTGATCACAGGAGTATTTTTACATTTCCTGTAACTTTGTTGGTGTATGATGTCTCCATATCATATTTATACACAACTTTTGTGTTAATATTCCACATGATTTTAGAATCTACTTTTGCTCAAATGTTTGTGGGCGTCCAATCGGGTCATTTGTGATTGTGGGGGTGTTTGGGAGATAAATAATTAAAATAACTTCACTTAGAACTTCTGAATTACCACACGTTTTGAAAAGATCCTTACAAATTTAAAAAACTCTCAATTTCACCATCTGAACTTTCAATTTGATGCAATTAACCCAATTTCGTCAATTTTTTTCGTTAAACCCAAACGAAAACTTCTAAAAAGTTTTAGGGGTATAAAAATCATTTCATTACTTTTAACATCCAAAAACTCACGGAGGAAGGTAAATTGCATCAAATTGAGAGTTCAGAGGGTAAAATTAAGAGGTTTTAAAATTTGAGAAGGTTTTTTAAATCGCGTGATAATTCATGAACCCTTTGTGAAGTTTCCCCAAAATAATTAGACTTCAAATCCTATATACATAATTTTTCAGTATGTATTTATACTTGCAAGCGTTTAATAATTCCAGCTTTGGCTTGGCCTTCTCTCTTACCAAATGACGATTTCCAAGATTTCTTGCTTGAATTACGCAGTGAATACAATTGGTCAACCTAACAGGTCATGTCATCCAATCAAGAAACATAGATTTATTCTTTGCATCAACTCAAACTCAACAGAGAAACACTAAACCAATAACCTAAAAAATCATAATCGGATTAAAGTGGAAAGAATTTTCGGCTTGGATGATGAAATTTTTCTACTACTACTACTCTTAAATGAAATCAATATGTGACAAAACTTCCGAGCATTGTCTGATGAAGATTTTCATGGTCACAAAACAAATTGTTACCAATGTTGCAACAGGAAAAGAAACAAAAAGCCCATGGATATGATGTTCAGAATCAAAAACACAGAGCTGATCTTGTGCCCCCCATTGCAAGGAATACTGCTTCCACTGTAGCACCCTTTCTTTTGCTTGATCCCTAGGCCATGATTTTCAAGAACAAATGTAGAGTTTGTCTGTCCACTGCTGAACAAAACACACCAAAAGAAGTGCCCTTTATGGACCCCAACCATGCCCACACCCACTTCAGTATGTGATTTATTCCTCACAAGAGATAATGATTTCTTGTCTTTGACAAGAACATTGGAAAAGGCTACCAATGGTTCAAGATACTTTGATTGGCAACCAACAATGTGGCCAGTTAGGATATCGAAAGTCGGTAGCTCCACCCCGCAATTGGGAGCAAAAACTTCGGTGAAGTCGTCTTCTGAGGGTTTGCAGTTTACAGTGTTGTTGCTGGTGCAGTTATCCTTGCAAAATTCAACATATTGCAAGGCCATGCACCCAAGACCAGGGCTGTCGTTTAGGTGTGAAAGCTTTTGTGCAGTTCGATTGTTGTTGATGATGTCCACAAGATCGCTTGCAGGATTTCCTGTGTGACAAACAGCAAGTAATAATGTAAGCTAAGAAAATGTTTGGGTGAATATAAGCATGCATAATTGATATAAGTGTTGGGAAAATATCCTTCTTTCTTAGAGCCCGGTGGGCTCTAAGAAAGAAAATCTTAGAGCCCGGTGGGCTCTAAGATCATAGTCCAATAACAGAGCTGTAGGTTAAGCCCTGACTAACATAACCCGAAGTTGATGAAGGCCTGGCCCAAGTCATCAGTGAAAGGAAGAAAGATATCACCAAAACACGGTCACCCGGGAATATATTTCCGGGGGCTGCCAATCCCCTGATTTCCCGGGGATTATCTCATCACTATATTCGGATACAGTGGCCAAACCAACTTCTAAGACTCAGGGATTGAGTCTCATTGAGTTACAAACTCCCTTTCATGATTATCCAAATATCATAAAGATTGTGTTAGAGTTTGCATACGGCTGCTACTCTCAGTCCAAACCAACTACGAGACTCGGATAAAATCACCACAAGGCTCAGATAAGATCAAAGGAAGAGGAGTAATCCGGGTGAATCTATTAGTCTATTTATAGGCCGAACCCCAGGTATGAACAACACGCTGAATTATCTGAGAGATTACATACACCTTTCCAGAAACCTTACTTGAGCATCGAAGGGAGATTACGCTCAACACAGTCTTCGTGTTTTTCAAGGTTGGAGGACGTGTTCACACCGTACCAGAAACTATTCTAACAATAAGCATTTAAAAAGTTCCTAATAGATGAATCAAAATTGATCAATAAATCATAATCCCCAAGATTAAAGCTGTATAAAGTACAACTGACCCAAAAACTTAATATTATTTGCCTCCTCAAATGACTAATTTCCTTCATCAAACAAACAGAAAATGGTTCAAGTAGGTTTGAATTATTACTACATAAAATTTAAAGATAAAGCAACATAACATTGTAGCATTGTGAACAATGTAGTAGCTACTATATAGGCTTCCTTTCAGGATTATAATAGCATTCAGAAGGAATATACAATGGGCTCTACTAGTCTACTACATTGAATTGTCCTCAAATATCACAGAAAAAGATGGGTTACATCCATGAGAAGACTAAATATAGAACACAGGAAAAAAAAAAAAATTAAAGCATGGTAAAGGTTGAAGATTGATTGATTGAAGATTGATTGAAGTACTTTTTACTATACTAGCATGGTAAAGGTTGAGGGTCATAGACTATTAGTATAAGAAGCATGGCTGGAAATAAGTTGGAGATGTGAAGTTGTATTTGATTGCCATTATGGAGAAATCTTTTACGCAGGAGATACGTTAGTTACATTTATATATGAAAAATCGAGATCTGGAGATATAACACAAGGTCTTTCAAAAGTGGAACAAGTGTTAGAAGTTTGTTCGATTGATTTGATATCGAAGAACATTGCAGTGACATTGACATTGACACTGCTACCACAGAAAGGGGTCACTTAATCATACCCATAACTCTGCATAAACTTTGAATCAAGGGAGGGCTTGTCTATTTCTATACAAAATGTGGATGGTTCGATCTTTAAAGTAAATGGAAACAGTATGGTGATCCCCATATAAATGTTCTGACCCCACAAAAATAACAGCCATGTCTCTGCTCCAAATTTAAAGAAGTTGTAGGTGAAGTACATAGGGATCAAATCTCCATTTATTTGTCATGTCAGGCTGTGTAATGAGGTAGCAGAGCCTATTTAAAGAGGTATCCTATGCTAAATTGGAGAAATGTAAGGGGAGGGGCAAGAGTCCAAGACATCCGAACGTCGTGTGGTCTCTCTAGAGCAGTTTAAAGCACAAGCAACATTTGCATCAGTCCGAAAGGGCTAATCAAGTTGCAATTGGAGCTCCCTAAAAACGCTTACAAAGCCCCTTCTCACCTAGTAAAGCACCAGTGTGAGACTTAGCAATTAGCACTCATGAGCTCCTTCATACAGACTAATCATCTTCCCAATGTGGGACTAAGGCGACACATCTCCATGACGACTCTTAGTATAAGTAGCCATATCCATTGCAACATCTAACCGAGGCCTCACATCTCTCTAATTTGTAGTACTCCTGAAGGATCCTACTCACTTTCCCTAAAAAGAATAGTATTCTTATCTTGTTATGGAACCCGGACAATCCAATATGTTGCCTCTGTGTGTGTCAACTGACTCTAGGAGCTTTCTTCCTAACAGGTCACAGATAGCTGAAAACTAGGAGACAAAAGTACAAATGTCCATCCTTTCCCTACACATTTTTTGACAACAAAACAGAGCAAAAAACCTCAAAAGGAGTAAAATCTACTCCAATTAGCCAACACCATTTCAAATAATTCTTTCAAGTACCTTAATTACACTTGAAAAGTAACATAATACACAGGCACAGAGAGTTACTTGTTAGATGCTAATTGCTACACCTCCTCATGAACAATTAAAATTGCCAAAAACAGAAACAACAGCCAGAAAAAAACAGAGTAGAAGGCAGATAAATGCTTTGACACCAAACAAAGAAACAGGGCGATTGCAGATTTACATTACCATGGTTCTTGGCGGCCACAGCAGCTGCTAGCAGCAGATGGCAGAGAACTATCAACTCACAGTAAAAGAGCTTCTTCACCATTATCACTAAATGTGAGCTAAAGTGGGTTTTGCTTTACAAGGTATCTGAGAGAGAATGGAAAGGAAAACAAAAGGGTATGCTTTTTCTATAGGAGGTGTTTGCTTGGTGGGAATGGAAAATGGGGTGAATTTTTTTTTCCCAGGAAAAAAAGTGTAGGGAGGAAAGTGAGTGACTACTGAGTACTGATTGAGTGTTGCAGAGGCTGAGGACAAAAGTTGGGCAAGCGGTGGTCCCAGGTAGCCGTTTGTGTGTACTGTTGTTGGATTTCTTTTTCTTAAGAAATTGAACGGATTTCAAAACATAGAACTCTAATGGGCCCAGCTTTGACAGAACTTGGGTAGGGCAAGACGAGCGTGTTTCTTGGAAGATATTGGTATATGATGAGGCAAAATATGGATGCCACACCACATCTACAGTGATCTACACCTTTTGCTTAAGTCGAGGTTTGAAAACAACATTTATCTTCAAATCCAATTATTATACTCATTTTATATCGAATTATCACTTAAAAAATTAAAAATATTAGTCATTTTTTAAAGCACAATATATCAACTAATATAAATTGGGTATGTGTATTATAAATTTATGAACTTTTTTTTATTATTATTACACCCACTAAAAAACTTTGTTGGATTAATTATAAGAACATTTTTAATAGTTGCACCCACAAAAAATTATGAGAACCCTTGTATTCTCGCATAAAACAAAAGTAAAATTTATTTACTTAACAAATAGTTTCAATATGTCAACCCAAAAAAAAAAAAAAAAAAAGTGATCCCAACTCTCAAAACACCTTTAGAGGTCATATCTTCTTTCATTTAGCCTTGGGTTTAAAGTTAAATATATCTGATTAGCGCAAATACAGGTGAATAAGAATTCTTTCCAATCAAGACTATCGTTTGCAGCATGTAGTAAATTATTGTTCAAGGATTAGTTGCTTTCGTTCTCCTTCTCATGCCTTGGTATACATAAAACCAGGGCAAGATCAACATTATATAAATTAACTACTGTTCAGTTGAAGGTATAACGGTGAGAAACCGACGGATATTGATAATAGGCATGAGTCTTGTGACTTATTGGTCAATGGTATTGGCCTGTTGCTCGTTCAGATCATTTTGTTAATATTCAAAGTAGGTTGTGTATGATTCATAGTGGTGATGAGGATAAGCCGAAGTGGAATGCTTAAAAAATTGGTAAGTTCTCTTGCTCAAATACTTGAGATTCCATTCAAGTTAAGGAAAATGTTGTAGATTGGTGGGCGTTGGTTTGGTTTCCTTTTTCAATTCCTAAACAAGCTTTTATCACTTGGTTAACAATGAGGGATGCTTTAACCACTAGGAAGAAGTTGTTGATATGGGGGTTTCAAGGGGATGTGAATTGCATTTTTTGTAGACATGTAATTGAGGATAGAGATCATTTATTTTTTGCTTGTGGTTACAGTAGCAGAATTTGGCAGCAGGTTATGAGTTTATGTAGCGTGCTTAACCCACCTACTTGTTGGGAAGATGTGGTTTCTTTTGGGTTGGAGAAGTGGAGGGACAAAACTATAAAGACTTATTTGTGTCGGCTAGTTTTTGATTTTACAATATATAATATTTGAAAGAATCATAATGCTTTGAGACATAACAATAATCCATGCACTGAATAAAAGCTTATTCAACGTATTAGATGGGAGGTGAGGATCCGGTTTGCTACAAAAGATAGATTTAAAAAGACTAAAGGAAATGATATTCTTTGTAATGCTTGGGGTATAAATGGGATATTGATTTAATCTTGTGGGGGTTTTTTGTTTGTTTAGGTGTTTTCAGCTTTAGCTTTTCTTTGTAAATTGTTTAGTTGTTGGTTAATAAAAGTTACTCATTCATTTTAAAAAAAAAAAAAAAAAGAAGAAAAGAAAGAGATCTTGTGACCTTCTACAATAAGACTCGAACTCATGACTTTTAATCTCCCAAATCATGTCAGTTGCAATTTGTTAACCAAATTGCAGTCGATTTGGGCAAGTAGAGAGTCGATATGTCTTGGTAGCAGATCTCACACTTATCTTCTAATAGTGTCGAAATTTGCAAAGCTGCTCTACGTGTGCTATTTTTGCAAAGACAAAGATGAGAAAAGTTCATAGGGTTTTCAGGGTGTAGGAAATACTTTCGATGCCTAAGTTAGTAGCCCTTAGTGTTATGTAGATATGTGTTGTAAATTGGACTTGAGTTTACCTTCCTTCTTATATCTCTACTCACCTATCTAATCAGACGGATGCCCATCCCTCGATTGGATTGCTTGTAACAGCTATTCGGGGATGAACCATGATTAGCAGCACGCGTCGTGCGTGGCACGCCCACGCACGACAGTGCAAAAATTTTTTTTTTTTTTTTTTTTTTTTAAAAAAAATTTTTTTTGCACGCGGCGTGCATATCTTTACCCTTCGGGGATTGCTTACCGGCTCAACGAGAGGATGTTCTTGGTCTCTTTCTTTACCATGAGTTAGGCTGCATTAAATGCCTCGACATGCTTCTTCGACGAGGAATGCAAGAAATGCATTTAATGCTTCACATACTTTGTTAACAAGAATTAGGACCTCTTAAGTTCAAAAGAACTGAATACATTCAATTAGTTGTATTAGAAGGGTATTTTTGTCTTCTAAAAAAGTGAAAAAATAAAAATACCTTTAAGAACCTGTTTGAGATTGCGTTTGAGAAATAAAGTTTTTAAGTTAAAAAGAGTTTTTGGGCAAAAGTTTCATTTTTAAGCTTTTGCCAAAGTGCTTTTTGACCATTTTTAGGCTTTTTTTTACCATTAAAAGTGCGTTTAATTTTTTTTATCAAACATATACTTTTTTCTTCAATCGGACTTTTTTAGTGTTAAAAAAACTTTTTTTAGTGTTAAAAGCACTTTTAGACCTCTTCAACTCAATTTCAAACATGTCATAAATATAACTAACTAAATACTCGTCGGTCTAAATGACGGTGAGAGTGAGGAGTCTATTTATTGCCGTGGCCCGTGGACTTTCAAAAATCCTACGGATGTGATAATTGCTTTTCTCCTTTTCTTGGTAGTAGGAAGATTCATGTGCCTAGCGGTTGGGATGGGCCAGAAAGCCTAGCTAGTCCTGGATCAACTACCCTTAAGAATGGTTTCTTGTAAAGGCCCAATGAATTTGATCCAAATCCATCATCTACTTTATGGACTAACCAAATTAACTGTAACTAAGTCAGTGAATTGCAACTAATTCTTATATTCAAACCATGTGAGAACTGAGAGTGAACTTCATCCAATAGGCAATCCAATTATGATCTTATAACATTTTTCAAATTTAAACAATTAATTCTTTAAATTGGGACAATAGTTCTTTGACATGTCCGCATAGGTCACTAGGTCGAATCTTATCCCCCTCTTATTTTTTTGATAACAAAAAAATAAGAGGGGGATAAGATTCAAACTAGTGACCTCCGCTTCATTAGGCGTGGTTCCAGCCGATTGAGTTACTTCTTGACGACTGGGATAATAGTTCTAATATATTTTGATGGTTCAAATGTTTCCGAATCTTATTGTATTTAATTTATTATGTGATAATACAAAAATGTTTTTTTAAAAATTAACCCAGCAATTAGTTTACTGTCACGTGCACGTTGAGCCTACACGTGCGTAGTTAAAGGTTTAGTATTTGCGCTTGCGCCCTCCCATGTATCCAAACCAACACTTCAGACCTGCGTGCCTCCATTTCTCTCTGCGTTTCTTATCCATCATCCATGGCTTCCACTTTCGTCACTGTACCAAAACCCTTTGTGTACAAAACCAACAGCCCCTCTCTCTCTAACCAGAGACTACTAGGTACCACGTTAAATCCGTTTAAATTTCACTTCCTTTTTTTTTTTCCCATTTTTCTTGGGAATTTTCCTTTCTAGAATTCATTTTGAATGTTTTTCCATCTGGGTCATGAACAGGTCTGCAGAGAAGCTCTCTGAGAGTCAACGCAATTTCCAAGAAATGGGAGCCCACCAAGGTTTATTATTTTCATTTTATTTATTTATTTATTTTTGCTTAATTTTTATACACAAATAGGCTTATATATATTCTGTGCTGAATTCAAAGTTAGTATATTTGTGTCATAAATTATCTGGGTTTTGTATATTGCTGCATAAAAATTATATGGGTTTTTAATTTGATACTTAGTGGTGGTAACCTTGTGTTGCAGGTGGTTCCACAGGCTGATAGAGTTCTAATTCGTCTTGAGCAGCTGCCCGAGGTGATTTCTGTTGAGATTATCGCTGCAAAAGTTTTATTATAATTGTACAGATTCAACACAAGAAGAGAGACTTTGATACTAATATGGAAAAAGAACTAAAGCATCACAAAGATAACACCTCTATATGAGAAACAGAAGAGACAAGACTACTAAAAATCCATCACCTAATGTCCACAATACTATTGAAAAGTCCCATACTTGTTTTGTATCGAAAAATATATGATGGTAAAATCAGTAATTTAGGGCAATGTGGGATTTAATAGATAGTTCTAGTAATTTTGGCAGCCTCTTTTGGCACTGAAGAACTTTCCTGTGTGTTGTAAGTGCACAGAAATTTTACTTTTGGTGCTGACAGAAGCTTCTTGAAATGGGCCCCCAAGTGTTTATACTTGAAACTGATTGATTTAACTTAAAAGTAGTGTGCAACAACCTCTTTAAGTCATCCTTTTATGGATGGAGGTGCATGGGTTGATTTCCTATCTAATTTCCCCAGTGAAACTGAACTCTCTATTATGGACTTGGCTAGGTTTGCATGTATGGATAAATTCCAATATATGATATGTAGAGCATCTTTTGAAAAATTTGATGTGGACATGATCTCTTGGCCATTAGCCCAGTATGAGCTGGTATTATTTCGGTAGAGAAAGGGAGGAATGGAAAAACAACAAATTTTTGGGTTTTGATCATTCAGTCCATGATATTTATTTTACTAGGGTATACGAAAAAAATAAACAAATTTCACATAGTGACCATAATACTTGTACAGGGTTGTGAGTTGATTGGTTGTCATATAGGCTTTGTAAGTAATGGTTGCCAAGAGTACTGCATTGTATAAATAAGCAACTCATGTATGATCTGTTGTAAGCTGTCATGTTGATGGATGAAATGTCTTATGCTACAGAAATCATCTGGTGGAGTTTTATTGCCCAAATCAGCTGTTAAATTTGAGCGGTATCTTATGGGAGAGGTAAGCAAAATGCCAACCCATGCTGTCTTGTGAAAACTGTTCTTTCTGTTTTTAAAATAAGTTGTTTCTCTAGATGTTTTGACGTGCAATATAATATATGTTTCAGATTCTCTCTGTTGGTGCTGAGGTTGGGGAAGTGGAGGCTGGAAAGAAGGTAAGCAATCAAAACGTGTTCAGTTTTGGTAATGATTATGCAGCGAGCAGCTGTTGCCAGAAACAACATTAATGCTTCTGGCGCCCTAAACTTTCTGATGAATGAACTTTTTCCGATGCTTAATTATATAATTTCTAAGAAATGTTTGGTTGGTTGGTTGCCTTATTATCTAAATGGGGTGATGCTTATTTTGTTGCAGGTTCTTTTCTCAGATATAAATGCCTATGAGGTTAGTATTATTTTAATGTGAAGTTATCATATGTCCCTTTGCAAATGATATACATGGGAAACAATTGTCATCAACTGTACTATTTCTTATGATCGTGCTCTGAACAAAAACTGGAGTCCTTATAATTGTCATTGATTTTCAATTCGAAGTGTGTTGTGCTGTCAAATAATTTTAGGCTTACTTGCCTACTCATTTTGAGGATGGCGAAATGTGGAGAGTATTGATGTTGTAGAGACTAGTCG
The DNA here is from genome assembly GCF_901000735.1 of Corylus avellana. Classification (NCBI taxonomy): domain Eukaryota; kingdom Viridiplantae; phylum Streptophyta; class Magnoliopsida; order Fagales; family Betulaceae; genus Corylus; species Corylus avellana. Next base: position 42,678,428 of record NC_081541.1, read on the forward strand.
TATTGTGCTGATTCTGCTGTATAACATGGTGCTTTGCAATGAGTTGTCATGACATTTACTGATGACATTTCTTAATCCTTGTTTTAAGCACTTTATTACTTCTACCCTACTTGGAGCTTAAAGACTGAGATTACCAATTATATGGATTTTAAGGATTAGGGGAAAAGGGTTGTGATTATTAGAGTTTTTTAGATCATATTTTGTCAGACAGTAAATATTCTTAATAACAATGCAGGAAGCCTTTTGGTCTAGCCTGAAATTATTTTGAGAATCTAATACAAATGACATGCTGCGGTTGCTTTTTGCTACCTTCTGGCGAAATCATCTGTTTGCCTTTATCTCCATGATTTAGAGTAAATTTGGGTATCAACTATCACAGCATCTCTTAATCCTTTGGCTTTGATATTTGGATAACCTGTCCAATTTTGACTGCTCATGATCATTTAGTCACAGTAGTGTTTTTTGGTCAGATAACTATGTAATAAGCCATGTCGTGAATATTCGCCAACATTGATGTCCAGTTATCTGCAGCTTATCTATTAATGGTGTCATGTGTAGGCATAGGCAAACTTGCCTACATATACCAATAGTCCGTTTTCCTTTATTGTTGTTGTTGTTGTTGAAGTTTTTGTCACCTTTAGCATTATCATGGGATGTGTGGTTATTTACCAATCAAAAAATTAGTGTTATCATCATAAATTAAAAAAAAAAAAATCTTTGGTGCTATTTCAGGTGGATTTGGGAACGGATGCTAAGCATTGCTTTTGTAGATCAAGTGACTTGTTGGCTGTGGTTGAGTAGCAATCTCTAAGATTTCTCTCCTGTGCACTTTCTTTCAAGTTTGATGCTTTCTTCTTGCATATCAATCTCTTTGACACCCTGTAGTAGAGAATTATCCGGCATGTTGAATTTCGTACTACTGTAATTTATGCAGGGTGGAAATCAAAATTTGGCCTTCTTATGAGAATTCTACCTTGCAGTGGGAAAATAATTGTGCTATGAAAGACGATCATGATTGGAAGCAAACTTTTAAAGCATGTTTGAGATTGTGTTGCTTTTAATACTTAGAATGCTATGCTAGACCATTAAAAAAAAAAAAAAGGAATATTTGGTAAAAAAAAGTTTAAAAATATTTTTTCGGACTTTTTTATTCTAAAATTGATCAAAACCTACTTTTGAAAAAAAAAAAAAAATGTTAAAATTGAAGTTCTTTTTGGGGTAAAGTCAACTTAACTCCTACAAACTATCATGTCAATGACAATTTATTTCCAAAACTATTAATTATGATAATTTATTCCCCAAATTACCAAAACAATGATAATGTACTCCTCAATGCTAGCAAAATGATGAAATTACCCCTATATAATTTTTAATAAGACAAAAATACTCTTAAAATTTTGAAAAAAAATTAATTTTTAGTATTTTTATTTTTATTTTAGTAAGGGTAATTTTGTCACTTTTTTAAAATTGGGGATACATTGTTATTGTTTTAATAGTTTGAGAAGTAAATTATCGCATTGTCGCAATTGATAGTTTGGAGAGTAGATTGTTATTGAGGTGGTAGTTTGAGGAGGTTAAGTGGACTTTACCCTTATTTTTTCCTTCTAAATAGCTTTATTTGACCTTAAAAATTCTACTTCCCAATACAATTTGCATTTATGGGTGAGTGATGTTGAAGGATAAATGAATATTAAAGGTGCATGTGAGAGTCGTAAACTTGTGGTTATGCATAATCATGGAAAGGAAAAAAATTTCCTCCAAATCAATTTGAATGAAATTTTCTTCAACTTACTTCAAGTATATATATATATATATATATATATATATATATATAAAAGAGTCAATTCTACTAACTTTGGAACCTAAACATTAATTTTTGAGAGAAATTCAAAGATGTTGAATGACAGTTGTTGCTTATTGAAATAAATTGGAGAAAATTTTCTCAAAACCGATTTAGAAAAAATGTGTCCTTAAGGAAGCTTTGGTTTGTCGTGCACGGGCAGAAGCATGCAGAGACACTACAAGCAGAGGCAATATTAAATAGATGGAAGAAAATCTCCTTGAGAATTCTGCAGTCAATTTCCGGCTGAAAATGTTAGTTTCTCAGGCCAAGCAGCCAGAGCCATTAAGCAAAGAAAAAAAATACAAGTTAAAACTCAAATAGGCGCAACTCAATCATCCCCTCTTTCCTCTTTGGAGAATACCAAGCAACAACTTTTCCCGAATTTAGAAGCCTCAATGAGTAACTTAAGCTGCATATGAAATCCTCTACATGTGGGCCACGCCTCCCAGATGAATAATCCAGCAAAACCCTAGAATCTACTCGATAGACGATTGGCCCGTAAACCTGCAAAAACATAGTCTCAATGAGAATTGTCTGATTGACTTCAATCTGTTCAACCAAAAATTAGCATAGAAAACTGGCTTCAAGCTGAGCTACTTATTGAGAATGATAGAATTGGCTTCAATGTTTTACCATGAATCATATGTGTTAGTAATAATTTGCCAAAGGTATCCGGATGTTGTGTGTTTAACCAATTAGGGGTGGGATTGGAAATATTGGGATTTGGGATTGTTGGGATACCTGCTGTTGAAAGATCAAATTGAGCCTCGGGGAAGAGGCCGGATTTTCTACGCTATCAACGGAAGACCTCTTCAAGCCATTGAGAACCCTTGAAGCAAAAGCTGATGCTGAACAAATATCCAAGCGAGCATCTACCCTGGTCAGGTCACCATATAGATTTCTGAAATTTCCATGCTGGAAAGTATAGCAAACCGAACCAAATAAATCTGCGCTCAATGGACTTCTCTTCTTAGCATTTATAGAAATGTCATCATCTCCCCTTGATGCAGCAACCACTGAGCTTTCTCTGCCCCCAAACCAGGCCGCACAGGCGCCACCTAAGTTGTGTTAATAGTAGATAGAAAACAAGTAAAAGTTTACATAGAAAGCTTCTCTACTAACAATAAAAGAAAAAAAAATGGTAATCTGAGCACCATGGTTTAATACTTGCTATTAATTACGTGCACTTTATTGTTTACTTTTGATTCTGTCGTATTCTGCACCGTGCTTAATTAAAAAAAAAAAAAGGGTCTAATTATATAATTGTTCATTCAGATTTTAAGCCATATCATGAGGCCATGATTATCCAATCAGTATTATATTTACTTAAGTCCCTATTAGACAGTTAGGGGCAAGAATAAAAATAAAAACCTAAGCAAAGGGGCAAAGTTTTCTCTTTTTCCTTTTTAATCAATGGGGTAGTGCTATAAAAGTTAATTAATGGGAAACTGGCTTTCTTTAAGTAAAATGTTTTGTGTGATTTTGAGTTATGTGGAATTAAGTTAGACAACAACACAGACAATCTAAATGACTATGCGTTTATATCAATCACCCATAGTCCCTTAGTTACCAAATCTAATACAAAAGCATGAAACTCCAAGTATTTTGATCAAATATGGGTGAAAAGATGGCATGGTTGGCAAAGCCAGGAAATATTTGAGCCAAAAGATCTTAATTCAAGATAAATTCTTGGCTAATGGTAGCCCAGTGTTTAGAAATTGATTGATGGGTAAGAAAGTGGTTACTTTTGTTTCTTTTCTAAGATAGTTTTCCTGATCTGACTAGTAATTCATAATCTCCAACATTGAATTGACAAAATAGTTTAATCATGCCCAATAGCATTTCAGAAACATTGAAATCCGTGCATGCGGGGTTGGAGACCACTTGACTGTGGTAAATGATTACACGTTTCAAATTGCATGCATTAAATTAGTTGTATCTTAAGCAACAAATACACAAGCACATGTATCTACTTGGATTAACTAAGTAACCAAACATTTTTTACAGTTCTCACCATATCATTGAATAGTGCATTCTATCTTCTGTTTATGACAATTCCATTATCAATAACATGTAGTAATTCTTTCCCATTTATAATGTTTACCAAGCTACTTTCTTAGATAAAAAAATAAATAGAAAAAAGATACTGGAGTGTATATTTGGTAATCAAAAGCATCATAAAGATAAAAGGTTGCACCTCATTTTATATCGCAAAACAAGTAAAACCAGTTATAAACTTATCGCTACCCGAAAAATAGAAACATCTTAGGGCAGAACATACCAATAATTCCAGATATAGCTGAATGTGGCTCTCTGAGGCGCACATCATATGAAGGTCGCCAAAATGAACCCTTGTCTGTCTCTACTGTGACATCTTCCTCTTTCTCCTCCTCTCTCCAAAAGTCCCGGCTCTTCTCATATGAAAATGCAGCCTTTGCACATAATCCAGGCATTAGAGATAAAGGTGCCTCACCATCTGTGGCATTAAGTGCCTTGGGATGGCCACTATTTTTGTGTAAACCAACGCGGTAACGCAATCCAGATTTAGAAACAAGTGATGACAGATCTAATGATATGGACTCAGGCACATCCCAATATCGTCCTTTATGGTCAATGAACAACTCAGGCCATGCCGCCTCCAAGGTAAGATCATGAAGAGGGAGCTGCAAATGTACATTAAAGGTTTAGAAAAAATGGTTACAAGTTTTTTAAGAATGTTTAAAGCAGGTTGCTATACAGAGGCCATACAATGTCCAAATACTCAATAGCTCCTGTATATATTAATATATATATCCCTGATTAGGGAAACCTATTTTAGAAAGAAGACACAGACTACTAGAAGCAAGGTAGAGGAATAACTTAGACTATTATACTGAAAGAGAAAACTGAGCGATTCTGTATGATATTTTATAAAATTTAAGAAATAAATATAAAAAGATGGCTGCTATTCGTGCCTTTTGAAAGAGCATCATTTTGTGCCGGCGTCCATTTTTCTCACCATGTCCTTCTGTGCTCAACAATAAGGATGATGAAGGGGTCAAGGAAAGCTGTGAACATAATCCAAACGAATAGAGTGCTTTGTCAATGAAATGCTTTGCCACATCCTTGAATCCCGGGAACTCCAAATCATCAATATCAGAAAATTCAGCTTTAATAGAAGAAATTAATTTCTTTGGACGGAACTGCCCAATTAATCCAAGCCACCTGTGCAGACATTTATTATGTAAGGTGCCTATTAGTAATACAATAAATGTAGGAATTCAAGGAGCGGAGAGATATCCTTAGTTGACAAAATTGATAGATAATAATTTTTTTAACAAGTTCAGATCGTCATTTCTAACTCATGATGCATCTCTTGGTTTGGAGAAATGATCAAGGAATGAGGATGTCAATTTCCAAAAACTTACATCATTGACAAATAAATTCTAAAAAACAATGCAGACAAAATGTGTCAAGGTGAACATAAGAAATTATGAGCAAAGAACAATGAATTGAAAAAGTGGAAAAGGTCAAGACAAGATCATGAGATAATTCGATCGTTTTGAATTTTCAAATACGTTTCAAACATCAATATACTGTAACTAAGACGATTAATTGCAGTGAACATAATGATAAGGATCAATTGAAAGCAGTCATTGGTGAAAATATTTTTCAATTTTAATGGAAACAAAAGTAACACTATTGCGGAATTTAATTATAAGGGGAGATTGGAATCCAAATAGACTCTTGTTAAAAAATTAGAATGGCAACTGATTCTACCTCCAGAAAGGTTGTAAGATTTAGTGTTGATTCAAAGCAAACTCCATGAAGTGCAGATAAGACAAGATGATGCAGTTATTTGGAGTCCTTTGATTACAGGGAAGCATAATTGCACTACGAATTAGGAGGTAATTTCATCTCAATTGCCCATTGTCAATCTATGAAACTTCATTGGTATGAAAAAGAAAAAAATATCCCTAAGTATACATTTTATTAGATGGTTAGCTTCTAAAACCAAACTTACAACAAGGGATATTAAAGCAAACAGCGGCTATACTGGAGAGATTTTATGCAGTTTATGATGAAGCAGGTTGGAAAGTCAGGACCATCTGTATTATGCGATTTATGGAATTTCTGGTCCAATGTTTATGATTTGCACACATTAAGCTGCTTGTGATTTGTACAGCTGAAGCAGCTTTCATGTACTTTTTCAGTTTGGTTGAATGAAACTTCTTATTCATCCAATGTCAAAACATTGTGAGAATTATGTTTTCTTTCCCCCTAAAACAACCAATTCAACTAAGCCAAGTTAAGCCAAAATATCAAAACAAATTCCAACAGCTTTCATGTACTTTTTCAGTTTGGTTGAATGAAACTTCTTATTCATCCAATTTCAAAACATTGTGAGAATTATGTTTTCTTTCCCCCTAAAACAACCAATTCAACTAAGCCAAGTTAAGCCAAAATATCAAAACAAATTCCAAAGAAAGCAGAGTGATAATGTTTTTACTGAGTAAACAGCCGAAAATAATAGAACTTTTCCACTTCTTATCTCTTCACTCTTTTCTTTCTCAAAAATCATAATAAATGGAAGAAAAAAAGAACCCACTCAACTAAAAATTAAAACTTTAATACCTTTTCTCATTCCCCACATTTTCCCAGAAACCAAACAAAACCCAAGAGACAAGAGGTTCATCACACCACTTACCACCTAGAAGTTGCGTGTTTGAGCAAGAGAGTCTGGAGAGAAAACGAGCCCAACTCCTTGTGAGCAGCGGGGCCATAGGAGGGAATAATCCCCAGAGGAAACCCATTTCCCAGCAGCGAGAGCTGCTGAATCCGGAGGGCTCGGCTGGCTCGAGCCCCGTCCAGCGGAAACGGCTCGCCTGGAACGGTCCGGGCCGCGCCCTCCAGGGTCCGCGGCGAGGACACGTTCAGGTCCCAGAATGTTGAGTCCATTGCCGTCCTTAGGTTCGCCATTTGGACTATCTCTCTCGCTCTACTGTTTGGCTTGGTTGTTTGAGTTGCGAGGCTTTTGGTGTTTAGTGGGTTTCCTTATCTGTGTTGCATTTTTTGAAACGATTTGTGTTGTTTCCTTTATCTTTGTTGTTTTGGGTTTTTGGTGAGGTTTTTGGCTGGGGTTTTTGGGTTGTTTCCTTTGTATCTGTTGCATTTTTTAGGGTTATCATCAATTATGCCTTTCTTGGTGGCCTTTTTGTTTTAGGGGTTTATAAGATTTGGCATTTTGCTTTGGTGGTATTTTGGGGAATGGGAAGAAGATGATTCTATGGGGGGTTTTGTTTAATTGATGTTATTGCAACAAAATAGTCTAACGTAAATAAGACTTAAATGGGCTTTTGTGTTTCGAGATGAGGTCGCAATTCGTATTTGCGTGTTAGATTTGAGTTGTGTCGAGATATGTATATAAGATTATATATGTTAACTTTAACTTAACACATTTAATTAAACGGGTTAAACACCTCAACCCTAACCCTCTACTTTTGTATTGGGTTCGTGTTGGGATTTACGGGTCATATAAAAAATTGTCTATCATTATATCGCATTCAAACCCAGCCTATTAAACTTTTGAGTAGTCTCCATATCTCAAACTCTTGGTGCTTATTTGTGACATGATTATATGGTACGTAGCATCCTCATTCTATTAGACACAATTTCAAAGAGTAATACTAGATTACGTACTAATGAGTACCATATCTCGGCTTGGCAGGTTTCAACCCGTCCCTCTCTTTGGGTCTCCTCTTCAGCCAGGAAGTGTTAAAGGGAATTTTGATGTAGCTATCTGTGGAAATTTTGCTGTGGCAGCAACTATGATTAGTTACCCTTCTTGGAAGGTTATTATTTTACACAAAAGCTTTTCTCCCCCGATATTCTTTAAGGAGAAGCTTCTGTTGCCCTCCTTGCCTCCCGACTAGTAGTTTCTTTCGGTTTTAGGATTTTTATGCTTAAAGGGGATGCTCTCTTAGTTATTTTAGCTGTGAATCAGCTTCATCTTTTTGCTACTTGACAATTTGCTCGTATTGTTTCTGATTTGAGACTTCAGCTCTCTTCCTTTTAAAGCTGAAATGCTTTAAAAATTTTTAGGTGTGCCAATTATCGTGCACATGCTTTAGCAAAATGGGCCGCTATACCCACCTAGTGTTTGTTGCATTCCTATAGGATGATCTCCCATTCTTTCTTCCATTAGGATCAAGAATGGGAAAGATCCTTCTTATATCCTCTTTCCTTTTCAATTAGAATATATATAGACACACACACTAGAAACCACTTGTTTATCCCACAATTATGTAATGTTAATGCGGTAGTTCCAACCAATGTTTTGTTTTGACTTTTGCTTTTTTTTTATTTTTTATTTTAATAAAAAAATGACTGATTCAAAAGTTAATTGGGATTACCACATCAGTATTATAGGATAACAAGGACTACTATTATGTCAGTTTAATAGGTTGAGTTTAAAAAAAATGCATGTGAGAAATACTCGAGACATGTTGTTGGTCCTCCTCCTACCCTCATCAAATTCATCTAGGTCTTACAAATTTAATGGTGAATTAACAATTGTTGGAGGGAAGATGATCAATGGGAGAAAAAAAAAAAAAAAAATCATTTCTCGAAATACTGGCATGTATTTTGATTTCATATCAGTTGAATAGACCTGAGTTAAAAGAAAATTCATCCGACCAGCTTAGGGAAAAAAATAAAATAAATAAAAAACTTTGTCCTCTTCCAAATATGCTTTTCAAGTCCGAATCTAAGCTGTCCAAAAAAAAACAAAAAAAGAAAAACATAGGACACACTAGTTCAATTGTGTGATGTATGTTGATTGTTGTCGATAGAGAGATGAAGATATTACTCTAAAAGAAATGGATAGTTTCGTGCAGAACAATTCGTAATCCCAAAAAGAAAAAGGAATACTTTCAGTTATACGATAATTGTTCTCTATACTTTAAATACAATTTTAATTATGTGTATATAAGTTTTTTGATGCCCTCTTTTTACAAGAGAATGATCATCTCAATTTTATATGAATTTAGAGTAGCCCGTTAGTGCAAATAATATGAGGAGCAAAATTGTCTCAATTTTGATGTTAAGATAATTTTGCCTGTCTTTTAACATTAACGGGCTCCTCTCCTATTCCCTCTTTACAAGCGGGTTTTTAAGGGTGAATTATATTCAAGGTTTATATCATTTTCATAGTATCATTTTCACTGTCACATCATCACAGTTTTATAACAGTTTATTAAATAGTAGGACTCTTAAAATAGGACAGAGTTTTCCTTCAACTCAGTCTATAAAAATAATATATGTCACTTTTTTTAATAATATGTGAGATGCATATGCGTTTTTAATATTATTTATTTCAATTTTGTCCATGCTATTAAAAAAATATGTGCATCTCATAGGATCAAATGACACTAGTCATTTTTATAGATTGTGTTGGAGGAAGTTTCTTCAACCCAGTTTGGAGAAAAACTCTCTCCAAGATAGAGTTTTCCTCCAAACTAGATTGGAGGAATTTTTTTCAACATAGTCTATAAAAGTCACATATGTCCATTTTTTTTAATAACATATGAGATGTACATGAGTTTTTAATAAAATTAATTATAATTTTGTCCCTGTTATTAAAAAAAACATGTATTTTTTACATGTTCAGAGAACAAATGTCACTTTTATAGATTAAGTCGAAAAAAATTTCTCCGAGAAAAACTTCTCACAAATTTTGATATATAAAGGTTGATTTTCAATTTCTTTTTAAAGCCTCGTTTAAAATGGGTAAATCTCCAAAACCCTTTCTTAAAACTTACCATACACAAACAAACCCTTGTGTTTTCCGCTTCCAAAAACTCATTCCAGAAAAAACAATTAACGTGAACCATATTCATGATGATATGTTTGGTTCTTCCATACATGGGACCCATGTTTATATGTGTCGTAAACGTCTTCCTCATTGGATATTTGGATCTACTAGATTACGCTCGATGATATTTATACAAAATTTCAAGCAGTTTGTGGAAGCACAAAGTCACTTCTTTCCCACATCTTTTGAAAGCTTTATCCAAACTGCCATCAACTACCCATACCTCCACAATTATAAATCCTTCATTCTCCTAAGTAATAAGGCCAAGAAAATACCCCACAACAAGATAATGAGGCCTCTTTGCACCTCTTTTTTCTTCTTCTTCTTCTTCTTCTTCCACGCCATCAACGGCCACAATCTCATCCATGAAACCTGCAAGATGTGCGCTCAGAAGGATCCGAACCTCAGCTACAACTTCTGCGTAACCTCCCTCCAAGCGGTTCCGAAGAGCGGCTGCGCCAATCTCCGCCATCTCGGCACTATCTCGATCAGGTTAACGAAGCAGAACGTTACAGCGACGAGGCACCGCATCAAGAAGCTCTTGGAGAAGAAAAATTTAGACCCTTTTGTTAAAGGGTGCTTAAATGACTGCTTTGAACTTTATTCAGACGCCATTCCTTCTCTGAAAAAGGCCTTGAAAGCTTACAAGGGTAGGCGCTATCAAGATGCCAACATCGCTGTGAGTTCTGTCATCGACGCTGCCACAACTTGCGAGGACGGATTCAGTGAACAGGACGGCATCGTTTCGCCGTTAACAAAGAGTAATAACGACACCTTTCAGCTCTCTGCTATCGCGCTTTCGATTATCAATATGCTAGGTTGATATTCTTTTAGTAGATCACATAAATATTGTTTCATGTTGATTTTAATTAATTTTCTTTTGTTGTCAGGTTTGTTCTGATAATATAAATTATATAAGTGATTTTTCTTATGCTTAATTAGGAGGTTATTTTAAGGCTGCCACTCTATGTTGTAGGCCATGGCCAAGTTGTTCTCCCTCCCTTTGAAGGCTGGTGGGGACTTATTGCTTTGGTATAGCCCTTCCATGTGTTTTTATTCTTCTTTTAATAAAGCTTATTCATCAAATTAAAAAAGAAAGAAAGAAAGAAAGTATAATGTTTTGTTTTGAAGCTAACTTCAAGAAAGAGTGTCTTCTAATTAATCTTGTAATTATATGAAATATTTATCTTGTAATTAAAATATAAGCTTCTAGATCCCTCCCCCCCTTTCCAACCCCTTTTCTCCTCATGCCTTAAAGAGAAAAAGTAAGTTCCATTAGCACATTTTTCTGTCATGCAAGTAAAGAAAAAGTAGGTTCATGTTTCTTTGTCTCCAAATTCACCTAATATTATTCCTAAGGGAACTGTTTGGGTGCTACAATTTTTATTATAAATTGATTTAAAAATTAATTTAATAATTTATAATTAGTGAAATAATTGATAAATTAAGAAGATTGTCATATCAATTTGTAAATAACTTTATGAGAAAAATTTACAAAAACCCCCATAAACTTCCACTTGTTTTGAAAGTACCGTTCGAAAAAGTTCAAAAATTCTGAATTAAGGGTTTTGAACTTTGAATTTTTTTTAATTACCCAATTCTATCAAATATTGTCAAAATTTCTAAAATACCCATAACTTTTTATTACAAAGAATAAATATAAAAAATTGTAAAGATTGAGGCGTTTTTTTTTAAGCCTTAATTGAGAGTTATTTAAACTTTGTAGGAGTAGTATCAAAACAAATAGAATTTAAGAGAATTTTATGAAGTTTCCACTAACTTTATAATAAAAGTTATAGTATCATTTTCACACGTGTCCTTTTCATGCCTAGCAATTGTAATATCACTAGCAACAGCCTTACTGCTAATGAACAGCCTAATGTGAGAGGACAAGTCAATCGCACCTAATATGATTGATTTGGCCTTGTGCTTTATCCAAATCCAATGGCTAGGATGAAGACACTGTGTCTATGCTATTGAAATGGCTCAACCTAACGGAAAGAATTATGATCCTCCTCAATTTTATTTAAATTGGGTAATATACAATTAGTTATAGTGAATATATGTTTTTGTCATTTTAAAAAATGATACGACAAAAATACCCTTCCACCATAATTAACTGAATATTATCTAATTCATTTGAACTAAAAAAAATCATATTCTTAATAGAAATGGTGGTGCCAAGATTATTTTATTTTTTTATTTTTTATTTTTGTAAGAAGTCTTTCGTTTTCATTGATGCAATATTTAAGGACAAGATAATGACAAGATGACGTAAGAACTTAATTATTCTTGCTTTGTTTTGTTAGAAGACAAAAAGTGCTTAATTGTATATAAGCAGGTGAAGAAAAACATAATATTTCCATGATGACTATGGTGAAGCATAAGGAAAGAGCAAACAGTAACTAATTTACTGGTAATACGAAAGCACTATCAAAATACATAAATAGATATGTAACCGATATATATAATTGTCTTTTTTTATTTTTTGAATCTTCAGTATTTTGAAGTTCAAAAACTCTCAATTAAAGGTATATTTTTTTAATAAAAAAAATTGGGTATTTTTGAAATTTTGATCAGATTTAATGGAAAAGCCTAACGGAAGGGGATAATTGAAAAAAATTAAAAATTCGATATCTTTAACTGAGAGTTTTTAAACTTTAAGGGAAAATGTCAAAACGAGTGGAAGTTGCACGAGGGTTTTGTAAAGTTTCTCCGCTAGAAAAATTACATGAAGACAAAATACAAAGGGGAGACCCATCCTCAGAAAGATTGCTAATAAATAGACTTAACAATCCTTACTAACATAGACCAAAACAAAAGTGGGGAAAAGTCTTATTCGAGATCAAAATAATTGAAAGCCAATGTACTGCACAGCTTAAGATTAAGATGGGATAACGAATGAATGCCATAAAAAATAAATAAAAAAAAAATTAAAAAAAAAAAAATTGGGAGAAAGTCATATTCAATAACAAAATAATTGACTGTCTGTGGACTTCACAACAGTGATTAAGATGGGATAACGAAAGAAATGTAGTGCCCAAGAAATGAATGATGGATTTGATTTTTCATTTCTATTTGGATGTCGTCCCTACCCTACCTTCAAACTTCCCTTGAAGGATTAGTCTAAATCTCAATACAAGATGTATTCATGAAAAAGAAAGGTGTTATAGTTTCTTTATATTATTCTTTTTCTCTCTTTTTTTTTTTTTCTCTCTTTTTTTAAAAATATTTTATTTTATTTTTCTTAAAACCCATATTATTTATTGAAGAATAGAGATAACAATTATGGGTCTTAGATAAGAATATGCTTTATATATATATAGTGGTGTACCATATACCCTTGAGAGTAATCTTTCCCTGTTATTAAACCAGCCTACCTTCGATAAGACCTTAATTAAGCCCAACCTATTGGCAATAAAACATTCAAGCCGGCCAAATGTCATTTATGTTAGACCAACCAAACTTGACTTAATCTAGGCTCTAGGCTAGCTGAACCTAACTCGAATAGGTCGGCTGTACCAGATTTATAATAAGTAAAAAGCAGGTGCAGAGAGCATCAAGAGAAGATGTATTCATAGTATCTTGGCCTTTATCACTTGAATTACTGGCATTCTATTACAACTAAAAAATGATAGAAGTATGAACTAAGAGAATAGGGGCCACATAATTAGATTTTGTTAGCCTCAAGTCTCTCCTTCAATTGACTGTGCACGGAAAACACTCTATAAAAGGGAAGGGGATGGATCATAGAGAGGTACCCTCATTCTTCTTGCCAAACACTCATATTTTCTTTGCTTACTTTCCTTCTCAAAGCCCTTCATAGATTTAAGCATTGAAGTGACTTCCTGTTGGATCACCGATAAGTCACTTTACATTTCTTTTTTCCTTACCTTGCAAGCATTGTTGATCTAGGACTCGACGATCAACTAGCCTCCTCATATAGTATAGTTTTTTTTTTTTTTTCTGACCTTTTTCATGTTTTAAAACTTTCCTAAATTGATATATTTAATAGGTCATTTGTTATTCCGTTAGAAATCTTGTCTTAGTGCTACAAGTCTTACCAAAAGGGGAAAAAGTACTACCATACAGACGCCATCTTACTCTTTGATCCAATAAATTTTGGAAGCAAAAAAATATGTAAAGAAATTTTTGCAAGGGCATCAATCATTAAGGAAGTTGGTGTGATTTGGAGTAACTTTAAAAGGAAGAGTCATTCGTTATTGATGCTTTGTTAGCCTCTAGGCTTGAATGCTACACACAACTAAAATTATCTAGAATGTATTAAGATTTATACCAAAATAAGAAAGAATCTTGATTATGATAAAATTAAAATTCAGATCTTCCATCCTAGTAAAAATAGACAGGTTGAATAGCAATTTGGTGCATAAATCTTTATAGACAACTGTTATGGATGCGACCAATATTTAATACAAATCATAATACTGAAATATCCCTTATATATATATATATATTAATGAGACATGTAAACACGTCAATTGTACTGAAAATATGAACCAATGACATGAAAAAAGGGAAAATCTTAGGCATCTCATGTGAAGAACACAATCATACAGATATTTGCTGGAAATGAACCCTTACTGTTTAAAGTCCAAGCATCACAAAGCTAAGTCCTGAAAAGGCTACTCTTTTTCAAAACGATTCGAATTATTTTTCACCACAATCTGGGGATCAAATTTCTACAAGCACTCAAAGAGCAGACAAAACAAAAGCTGAACAGATTACTGTTCTACATGTAGTTCAATGAGAAAAAAGAGAACCCGCTGCTTCCAACAAGTTAACCAGCCATTGGATGGTTATAGATGTATTCAATCGCAAGAAGACATGAGTCAATCTTATCGGCTTCCTTGTCTGGAATCTCCAGCTTAAACTCTTCTTCCAGAGCCATTACAATTTCCACATTGTCCAAGCTATCCAAACCCAAATCCTTCTGGAAATGTACATCAGGATCCACCTGCAGATGCAGGCAAAATTGTAATCACAGCAATACAGTAGCCAAGATATAGTGACTGTAATTAAGTAGAAGAAATAACAGTGCTGATCTTAGAAAGAAAATAACAAAAAGAGTGACTCCGATTAGATAGAAGAGGAGAATCGGTTGACATTTATATTACATTTATATTTAGATGATGGGAAAAGATTATGCTAAAAGAATTAAAGCTTGGGGATCTTTTCGCAATCCCCTGGGAACAAAGTCGGTCCAATTACATTTTACAAAGATTTTGTGTGTTTGGTAGCCACGGATTACCACCAAGCCAAGACATCAATGATGTGCCAAATATAACACAAAGGAGCACAATGGACTGATTCATTTTATACAGAACTTCCCAACCCATAATCTAGAGATTCATCTAGGACTGCACATAACCACGATACAGTGCCGAGAGACAAAAACAAGTAGAGAAGGCAAAAGTTCAAATAAAGAGAGAGAAATCGTTTTTAGAGGTGGTCAAGGTGTGAGACAGGACAATGCTGCAGTGAGTCATCTCTCTGAATTTAATCCATGCTCAATTGTAGCTACAACAGTGAGGCATCTCTCATTCAGGGACAGAATACAATGAAGTCTGTGCTTAAAGCAACACAACCTTCAAAACCATATTAGTGCGAAAATTAGGTTTCACAAGATTCAAGATATGACACCCTAGAAAGTTAGTCCTACATTGGATGAATGGATTGCTGAGGTGTTGCGTAGATGCTACATCACACATTGGCTCCTTACTAGGCCATATTAGGCTTTATAAGTGCTTTTAGGTAGCTTCAACTGTGACCAAAAAAAAAAAAATACTAATCTTTTTAGAGTAATAGTGCAAAATAGTTAGCGCTTTTCCCGAGTCGTGATAAATGGTATCAGAACAACCTAATAACATTATATAATGTTGGGACAATATAGCATTATGTGGACCTTGATGAGGATGTTAAGGATTTTTGCAAGAGAGACTGTGACACCCTAGAAAGTTAGACTTCGAGTAGTCATTTTAGAGTAATAATGCAGACATAGCTAGCGCTTCCTTTGGATCGTAAAAAAAATGTTTTCTCAAAATTGGATGCGGTGGACAAAGAGAACAATGACATATACCAGTCAATTCTAATCAGAAATGTCAATCAATTAGGAAGGAAAAAATGACAAGTAAATAGAAAGTGGTATGTATATCTACTTTTTGCTTAAACATTTGACAGGGCCTAAAACCGACGTTGATCCAATAACATGGTTGTGAACTCTCTCCAATGTTAGGCTTTCTTGAGCACAAAAAACTGATAAAGCAACTTCTCCACAAGGAAAACCAGAATTTTACTCGAATTTAGGTTTAACAATGCACTAGCATTTCTTCATCGCATGGTAAGTCAAGAGTTATGACATATTATTCCGAACAAACAATCATGACCCATTAAGCAATTATGGTTAGTTAAGCTAAAAATACTTGTTTAATTGATTAGTCTAAACCTTGCATTTTTCGAATTTATTTTCTTTGTTTTGCTTATACTAAGCTATAAAACACATGATTTTGGTTCTTTTGCAATCATGATATGAAACCCAAACAAAATATAATAGCAAAGGACATTCCAAATAGCTCTTGAACTTGTTCTCATACCAAGCACATCTAGAAATGGTTTTGGGTAAGGAATAAAATTAGCTGAACAATCACAAAAACTCTTTCATGTTTGTAAGAAGATCTTAGACAGATAAACATCCTCAAAAGCAATTAGAAAATATATCACAGCAATCAAACAAAACAATGCCACTCACTTATGTTTGGTTGCTGAGAAAATATAGGGAAAAAATAAAGAAATATTTCATAACATCTGTAAATCCACCTCAGTCAAGCTGTAATTTCACTTTAAAGGATTCAATATTTACTTTCATTTACTTTTTCCCACATTTGATCAGAAATCAGACAGACACTTTCTTTACAACAATATGATCGGTTAGCAAACAAATTAAGCTTAATAGACAGAAATATTAGTTTGCTCTATGCAGCTGAACATTTTCTCTATAAAAAGATCATGAATTGATGACCAGATTAGAAAATGTGATAGATTAGCAATTTCACTTTCTACTTTTCCCTACATTTTCTCGGCAACCAGAGAAACACTTTCTCCACAAAAATGCCAAAAAGCTTAATTGAGAGATTTAAGCTTGCTCTACACAACCGAAAGAAAATATCACGAATTGATAAGCAAATTAGAGAATGCGATTCATTAGCAATTTCACTTCCTACTTTTTCCCACATTTGATCAGCAACCAAACGGAAGCTTTCTCCACAAAAATACGAATGATTAGCAAACAAACTATGCTTAATCGAGAGATTTAAGCTTTCTCTACACAACGAAAAGAAAATTTGACGAATTGATAAGCAAATTAGAGAATACGATCCATTAGCAATTTCACTTCCTACTTTTTCCCACATATTCTCAGCAACCAGACATAAATACATTTTCTCCACAAAAATATCATCAATTAGCAAAAAAAAAAAAAAAAGCATAATCAAGATAGATTTCAGCACACGCAGCCGAATGAAAACATCACGAATTGATGAGCTAATTTAGACCGGGTTTTCTCAACTCGTGAATTTTATCAGGAACCAAACAGGCTTTTTCGAAGAAAAATGGAAAAGGAAGTGGGAATCGGAGGAGACCTTGGAGGGATCGACCTTGGGGAAGCTCTTGACCACGGAGAGCACTCTGTCGATGACCTCGCCTTTCGTCAGATGATCGTCGCCGTGCGATGACAGGAAGCGGAGGGATCCACCGTTCGGACCCCGTACCTGCGGTTTCGGTCCAGTTAGGGTTAGGGTTTGGATTGGCACTCGGACGTGGCGAAGTATGGCTGCCCTCAATGCCATCTCTCTCTCTCTCACTCTCGCACACACGCTCACTCTCTTGGTAATGAAACAGAACAGTAAAATGAGACAACAGAACCAGGTGATTCGCACGTGCTGATTAACCCCCCAACCTTTTTTTTTTTTTTTTTTTTTGCACAATTTTAAAATGCAATTAATGAGAATGTCATTTTTAAAAACATAGTTAAAGTATCTGGAAAAATTATCATTCAACTTTTAAAATTATGATTTAGCCTTCAAAATCATACATTTTTCACCTTTATATCTATGATTTGCTCCATTTTTTGTCAACATTTCCAAACATTATACCTTTGCGATTTTGTTTAAAAACGCACTTTTGAAGTGTATTTTCATCAAATCACTCTATAAGGTTCAAAAGTTATTAATTTACCCTCTAAGATTATAACATTTATCAAATAGATCATTGCATCAACTTTTCATTAAATCTCTTATAGTGTTGTCATGTTATACCCAATTAGAAAGAGATACATGGTCCTTCCAATAAAAATAAAAAAGAAAAAGAAAAATAAATATAAATTTATATAAAAATAAAATTTTCTAACAGTGTTTTGACCACCTCCCATATTCGGCTACCCCCTCTAGCCACCTCCTATTTGGCCAAAAGGGGTGCTCAAAATCACCCTTAAAAGCATGGGGGTGGTTCGGCCAACCCTATCTAGCCAATTTGGGGTGGTTCGACTAACCCCAAAAAACTTATTTGTTTATTAATTTATTTTGAGTAATATTATATACTACGTTTGTATTTCACAATCATCCCATAATGATGATGTCGTAATTCTAACTAATTCTTAATTTTCTTTTTCTTTTTTTAATAACGATTGATTCAAGAGTTGGCTGTGAATGCTGCCTCATCATCATAAGAAAAAAATATAGTTTTTAGCATTACTCTTTATTTCTTTATTATTTATTATATTTATATTTATAATTTTATTTTTCATTAAAAACGACAAATTTTGCCCTCTAATTAGGTATGGCATGACGACACTGATAATAGTTTAATGGAAGGTAGTCAAAAGGAAAGAGTTTTCCTCCAAACTGGGTTGAAGGAACATCCTTCAACCCAGTTTATAAAAATGAGATGTGTTCTTTTTTTAATAACATGTGAGATGCACATAAGTTTTTAATATTATTTATTCCAACTGTATCCCTGCTATTAAAAAAATATGTGCATCTTACATGTTCAAATGACACATGTAATTTTTATAAATTGAGTTAGAGAAAATTCAGCCAACCTAGTTCGGAGGAAAATTCTGTCTCTAGTCAAAATGAACTATTTGATAACTATTATAACCTTATGGAGTATTGATAACTTTTAAAAAATATACTTTGGCTTATGAATAATACGCTTCTAAACTTTAAAGAGTGATGTCGATGTCCTTCATTCTACCATCACGTGTTAAATTATATACTTTTGTTTTTTTCTCTCCAAAATATTATTGAAGATATTAACAAATATATAAAAATAGTCATATGAAACACTTTGGTCATGCAACACTTTGGTCCCATATTAGAAATATGAAAAATAACCCACATAAAGTGGGTGATTTATAAAAATAGTCATAAGTACTAAGTCCCGCATTGTTTAGTTACTATGTGAAACTATGCTTTATAAAAAATTATAGGAAAGTTCCAAATTAACTAATCATTTTGGGGTGATAGAGTGATGTGGCTAACACTTTTATGTTGCTCGTTACAAGCCACATTTTTTGTGTTTTCGACATGCAACAGTATTATGGGAGGATTCGATGTCACTTTTAAAAGTTTGACAAAAATATAAAATTAGCCCCCGTAGTTTACCTAATTTATAATTAGTTCAAAGTGGTATCAAAATGAATTCAGAGGTTGATGAGGTATGCCAAAAAAATCAATTGAGTCCCTACAACCAAATTTCGTCCATTGGCTTAATAAATTATGTTAATGTGACACTTATTTAAATATGACACATGTCACAATTTTATTGGCTTTAACATTTTCCGCTATCAAAGTCTATTAAGTTAGTGGATGGAATTTGGTTGTAGGGACTAAGTTGCTTTTGTGGCATACCTCAAGGACCTTTGAGTTCATTTTAATACCACATGAAGTTAATTACTAATTAGATAAACCATATGAGCTGATTTTGCATTTTTCACTAAAAATTTTGAAGTGTAAGTGCAAAAATAGTGATAGTTTGAATGATTAAAGGGTATTTTTTTTTTCCTTTTGGATATATATATATATATATATATATAAAGAAATAATAAAGAGCCTAAGCTTAATTTTAATAGTGACCTTTGGTTGAACTTTGGTAACAAAAAATAAGTATAGTATAAAGTTTTGTGTATGAATCATACGGATCTCTTGGTGACAATGGATATAAATCTCTAATTTATAATACAACATGAGTGGCAGCATAATATGGTGTAATAATAACTACCTTTGGTAGCAAACAAATTATTCTAGAAAATTCAATGCATGATGGAAATGGGAATAAAAAATTCGACTAAAAAAATAGACCTTTTAATAGTCATTGATCATTGGGGGCTCTTGCTGTGATGTAAATCTCTAATTAGTAATTCTTTTTTTTCTTCTAATTCTCTAATTACTATTAAAATTTTAATGGCATGATATCATAAGATACTAGCCATAAGTCATAACTATTGCTTATTTGATTTAAATATTCATAAAATGTTTTAGGAATGCATGCATTAAAAATTGAACATTTGATAAATAAAAATAAAAAATAGGATCGTGATATTAAGATTTTGAATCACTATTTATTGAGTTAGTCTTCTCCAGGAGGATCAATGGGAGACTTTTAATTGAAGGTGAGCCATTTTAATAGAAAAAATTGTCTTTCAAATTGGGTGAGAAAATTTTCTCGATCCAATTTGTTAAACCGACATTTGTTCTTACAACATATGATTTTCACATATATGCTTTATTTAATGAGAATCACGTGCTTTATTTAAAATGCACATAAGTTATTCGATTGTCCTGATTCTAAATAATTTGTTGTTCGGACGGTCTAGAAAACAAATATGAGAAAGCTCTCATGTTCCTATTAGTTGGAGCAAGTAGGTCGATTGTTCGAGATTTGTTCAGACATGTGTACCCTATAAAGATTTTCTCATATTTGTTATTAAAATTAGGGTTAGATACTATTTTGCCCCATGTGATTTAACAACTTTATTTTTTTGCCCCATCGGTTTCGTTTTGTATCACAGAAGGTACCTTAATAATGGTTAAAAACAGAAATAGTACCTTAGTCTAAATTCCGTCAAAAAATTGACGAAAATCCACGTCAACATTCCTAAAAAATTGACACATGTCCATATATCTAATTAAAAATTAAAAATAATTTTCTTTAAAAAATTAAAACAATAAACAACATTAAAAAAAAAAAAAAGAAGGAAAAATGGTGGCTCCTGGCCGGCCCCCAAGAACCTTTGGGGTGGTTCGACCACCCTTAACTTGCAAAATGGGGGTGGCTACCCCTAGCCGGCCAGACCGGCTCTAGGGGGTGGTTTCGGCCACCACCAAGGGCCAATTTTATTTTATTTTAAATTTAATTTTTTAATGTTTTTAATCATTTTAATTTTTAAAATTTAATTTTTTTAATTTTTAATTATGTATATGGACATATGTCAATTTTTTAATGGTATTGATGTAGATTTCTGTAAATTTTTAGACGGAAGTACCATTTTCATTTTTAACCATTTTTTTTTTAATCATTATTGAGGTATCATCTGTGATACAAAACGAAACCGAGAGAGTAAAAAATAAAGTTTTTAAATGACAGAGATCAAAAAAGTATTTAACCCTTAAATTATTAACAATACAAACATAAAAATTGCAAGAACTTTATCATTCCTGTAATGATAGATACTAGCTTAATAGAGTAAATTTGAAGAAATTTTTGTACTCATTCTCTTTGAAAAAGATGAAAGCTAGACTTACAAAATATTTTACAAAATAATATGGCATAACATGATTGAGAAGAAAATAAATTCAATTTTGAGAAATTCAATAATGTTTTGTCACCTCACTTTGTAATTGTTTTTTTTTTTTAAAAAAAAGATTGTATAGACCTAGCACCTATATTTGAGAAAAGGGAAAAATGTAAATTCAGTCCTTGTGTTTTACCCGATTTGCAATTAACTCCTTGTGGTATCAAAATGAACTCAAAGGTTCCTAAAGTATGCCAAAAAAATAATTTAGTCCTTATAGTCAAATTTCGTATTTAACATTAGAGCCAATATAATTGTGATACTTGTACTATTTAAATTAGTGTCATATTAAGGAAATTTGTTAAATTAGTTGACGGAATTTGATTTTAGAGACTAAATTATATTTTTGGCATACCTCAGGGAGTTTTGAGTTCATTTTGATACCATAGAGAGTTAATTGTAAATCAGGTAAATCACAAGGATTAATTTTACATTTTTTCCTTTAAAAAATAAAAACACACAGCTATAAAAGAAAACAAATTTCCTTCATTCAACGTACTGTAATAAGTGTCCTTCAATATTTTTTTGTTTCTAAAAAATTAATATTCAGGTTTCTATGTTTGTAAAATGACAATAAATAATTACTAAAATATTAAATAAAATACGCGAGATATAACATTTGTCTTATTATAGTAGGTTACGGGGAATCCAATATAATATAAAAACACACAACCCGGGAACTTCGTAGCGCAGACGTCTCTGCAAAACCATTTCACGCGCAAAACACACGAGCTCTTCAAGACAGCAAGTAAAAACGTACCCAAAACGCGTAATTAATATAAACCAAAAACACTAAAGCTGAGGCACCGGAATCTCGGACTCTCCGGCCGAAATCCGCTGACAATTCCCCGCCGAGATCTCGACCTCGAACCTGATCCGATCCGAAATGGCTCCCGTATCGGCTTTGGCCAAATACAAGCTCGTGTTCTTGGGGGACCAGTCCGTGGGCAAGACCAGCATAATCACGCGCTTCATGTATGACAAGTTCGACAACACCTATCAAGTAAATTTTGTTCTTAACCCGAAATTTTGGATCTCATTGGCTTTGGTTGATTCTTAGGTTTATTGTGATTCAATTTAGATTTGTGTGATGTGTAAGTTTTTGTGTTATAGTTGATCTAGGTGTTAACTGTTAACTGAATTTCTTGAAGAGGCTTTTTTTTCCCCTGTTATATTATTGTGTGTAGATTTTATGAATTGAGAGATTGAAGGAACTATATTTGAATCATAATTCAATAGTCGAGTCTTTTAGATAACAAGCAATTAAAAGGAAATTTCTCAGAATAACAAATCAAGGTGCTTAACGACGCCTCTCTTTATGACTGCATGCAGCTAAGCTAATGAGAAATGGTGAATTAATCATTTAATCATTATTCTACCAGGTTGGAGGCACTGGCTAAGCAATTATATTTACTATTTCCTATTAACTTAAACTTTTAGAATAATTTGTAATTTAATTTAATATCAGAATAGATAATCTTAACATCAAACTCTAATTCCACCACTATACCTCTCATTCAAGTTAAATATCATGAAGATTTCAAACTTGCCTTTTATTTTAGTTGAGAGATAATACTCTTTTTTTCAATTGCTTTATTTGAGAGATCTGTGTGTAGTATAAGTTTCATCAGTTAGACTATTTTTTTTTAAAAAAAATTTTGTTAGCTTATATTTGTCATTTACTGATGACCAGGCTACAATTGGTATCGATTTCCTGTCGAAGACTATGTACCTTGAAGATCGAACAGTCCGGTTGCAGCTCTGGTGAGATTCTAGTAATTGACTTTTTGTACCCGTATAGTACTACTAAAAATTTATTTATATTTCTGTTTTCAATCCCCTTCCATGATGATAAAGAATTTAAAGGGGTTGTAAGTCTTGTGTTAATTTGTTAATGTTGACCAATTTTTTAGGGAAAATATAATAAACGAACAAAAGTCTTGCATATATATATATATATATATATATATATATATATATATATATATATATATATCCAAAAAAATATATCCAGCTGTACTGTTCTTGTGCTCAGACTACTTTGTATTAGAGACATCTGGTTTGGGATTGTTACATAAAGGGTGTTGGTTTATCCTTAGCAAACCTTCATAATTTTCTCATATATTTTTGGATATTTTATTTTTTTACTATTTATTTTCAAGTTATAAGATGTTTAGTTTTTCATTATTGAAACAAAAGTTTATGTTTTGAAACCTTTTCTTTTATATAATATTTGAACTTTATTTCTACTAGTATTATTTCATTAGTTTGGCTCCCCTTATGAGAAAAATTCTGGCTCCGCCACTGTGTAATCTAAAAAATTGTATGGTCATATATGTCCCATAGCATCTCACTGAAAGCTCTAATTCGTTGCTACTGGATACAATTCTTTCAAAAAATTTTGAAATCCAACTTACCTGCCTCAGAATTTGAAACCGGTCCCATACAAGCGCAACATGATCTTATAGAGTATGTATGTCAAGGGTTAGGAAGTGGTGAGTGGAAACTTGGTTCTGTTTATTTTTTCAATGGGAAGCATGGGATTGTTTCTTTTTCTAACTACTGTGTTTGGTTAGCACTCATTCCATGCTTTAAACATTATTATTCAACACTGTGATGTGGATTTTCAGGGGTGAAAAATATGATGTAGTAGGCGCACTTGCTTTTGGAACTTTACTCCTTTAACCACCCCCCAGAAAAAAAATCCCCACAAGGTAGAAACTTTGTCAAGATTTAAAAGCCTCCACTAAACAAACCGGTAATCCTAAAATGCCTCCTGTTAGAGCGGAAGAGCATTTAATTGCTATTCTTTGTGAACTTGTATATTCGTTGCTTTTTTTTACTGAAAAGCATGTCTAGTATTTCCATAAATCTAGTGCAGTTATAGATTCTGGAAATGGTTTTCTTTAAACTTAATTCATTTCCATGGTTGAAACATCGAATCTTGAAATGTATGACAGGGATACTGCTGGGCAGGAAAGGTTCAGGAGTCTCATTCCAAGCTATATCAGGGATTCCTCTGTGGCGGTCATTGTATTCGATGTTGCAAGTACGTTCTTATACTCTGTTTTCTTTCTTGTGGAAAATTTTGTCTCAATTAGTCACTTGCATATCCATGTTTTGTTCATGCATCCTGTAGAATGATTTAATCATAGCCTCTTGAACAAATACAACTGTTGAGCTAATATGTCAAACTTATGAGCCTAAAATGTATTGACTTAGCAGGTGCTCGTTCAGAAACTTAAGGTATATTTGGTGAAGTTTTTGAAAAGCGTTTTGAGTTCCATGTTTTGAAAAGAGTTTTTGAAAAGGTGAAAATTGAGAAATGCCTTTGGTGGTGGGGGTCCATTGAAGAAAATTTGTTTGGTAAACTGAAAAGTTTTTTTGAAAATAAAAAAGTATGAGAGGTGTTTTAAAAAAATTGAAAGAAACAAAACCAAAAAAAGCGAAAAATCAAGGGTGGCTGGCCACCCCTCTCTCCGGTTGAGGGTGGCTGCGCCGCACGACCACCGCTTCTCTTCTGTTGGAAGTAATCGCATGACCAACTCTTTTTATTATTATTATTATTATTATTATTATTTTATTTTATTTTACAAGTATTAAGTTAGCCTCCATACTTGAAAAAAAAAAAAAAAGCACATGTTTTCAAAATATTCCTTTAGTTTCGTGTGAGAACGTTTCAAAGAAGTGTTTTGGGATTTGTTTTGAAGAGTGTTTGTAGTGGAGGCCACATATGAAAATTGTTTGGTAAATATTATCTGAAAAGTGTTTTTCAGTGTTTGAAAAGTGAAGATACTTCCTCTCTTTGTAGCAAAGTGGAGGATGAGGCTGTGGGTTCAAGTCCCACCGGGTGCGTGTGTAATTTACCTATAAAAACCAGAGTTCTGAAAAAGTTTACCAAACATGCCCCAAATAGTTTTGCACCTACTATATTTAAATTGATTAATTGGGCTTTATATGCATAATCAAGCTAAAAATCTAGGCATATCTTTTCCTTAGGCAGACAGTCATTCTTAAACACTTCCAAATGGATTGAAGAGGTTCGCACAGAGCGTGGAAGTGATGTTATCATTGTACTTGTTGGCAACAAAACAGATCTTGTGGAAAAAAGGTAATGATATACTGCCTTGTCCACAGTTATGGATAATGTTAGTTGCCCCTTTTTTCTAAATGGCAGTTTTAGTTGCCATCAAAAGTGAGAAATTTTCTTAAAAAAGTGACAAATGCTAGGTGTTTACATGGATAGTACATAGTTTTGAATTACATTAACAGACCTCTTCTATTTATATTGAATCCCATAATTGAAAGTGGTTAACCATTTCTGATAGAGGTGTGATAACGCAAAATAATAGTTTCATGCTTTTGAAGAGTATGATATCCAGTACATATTGTTAACAGCCTATTTATATATATATATATAAGAAGAAGATGTTCGTCAAATGTCATGGATTATGTGAACTTGAAAAAGTAATTGGAAAAATTCTATTATTTTAATTCAAAAATGGGTTCTCCAGTGGTTTTGGAGGAAATAGCAAGCATGCATTGAAAATTCTCCCATTTTTCAAAGGCAACCCCTTTTCCATAATAACTGTTGCTTCCTTATCATAATGGTATTACTTATTATTCTTATTAAGATGTGAATGGTGTAACATGGTTCTCTATAGACTCTGTAGATCTAATGAAACGACTTAGAAGTGAAGTCAGCTTGAGAGAAAAAATGGAAAACGTTTTGTCAGTGCCAAAAGTAAGGTTGCAAAAGGTGGCCTTCATGCTAATGTTGAGCTCTACGTTCTCTGCAACTCTGCCTTAGAACTTCTTTATATATATGTCTGACTAATTTGTGCTCTTATATTTTTCATATCCATGCTTCACCAAATTGAGCTCTACCTTATTTCCTACATGGCTAACTCTGAACTACCATTGGAAAATTGAAAACTTACACAACTGTATAAATTAGGTAATGGGGAATATTTTGTTCACCTACATGTAAGCTACAGAGATCACTTTCTGTTCAAAGTTTTCCGATAGATCGTGTGTGAATGTTAATTATGCTAGTTTGTTTGTGTTAAATATATGTTGCCATCTTTTGTGATTATGACATGGACATCATGTGAATGGTTGGACAGGCAAGTTTCTATAGAGGAAGGAGAAGCCAAAGCTCGTGAGCTCAATGTTATGTTTATTGAAACTAGTGCCAAGGCTGGCTTCAATATAAAGGTAAGCTATTGATATTCTTTAATTGGATGGCTGTTTATACAAATGTTATGGCTTGATGATGGAATGTTAAATGCTCATGATTCTAGTTGGGTGCACTCCAAATACCGCTGACTTCCTTTTTGGCAAAGGTCCTGAAGATTTTGTTTTCTTCAGAGGGTTAAAATCATTTGATTGGTCTCTTTTTGGATTGGGAGAATTTTCTAGATGACAACAGTTCATCGGCCGAGGTGGTCACAAAGTAGTTTATGCTTTTGAGAATTTGGGGTCTCTGAAATTATTTTATGAAGTTGGTTTGTTTTCTGCCAAACATTTAAGCTGGCATAATGTAATTAACACAATGGGAGTGCCAGCCAAAAAAGAAAGAAAGAAAGAAAAGCACCATCTTCGTGCAAATTAGATTATGTTAACTTCTGATTGTCTATATATTTCTTTTTGGAGAGAAATAGATTGTTATACGACTGTTATACAATTAGGATGATATGGTAATAAAAATTAGCTCTTATTTTTTAGAAGCCTTTGTTGATTCAAATACTGATTTCACTGTTATATTATTTCAGTTGTATGGCAGTTGTGTAATAGCTTACTAAATAACGTTACTCTTTTACAAATCTCATTGTTGTGCAACCTACTGAGTCTTCATTACCAAACCCTTTGCAGGCACTGTTTCGGAAGATTGCAGCAGCCTTACCTGGAATGGAAACACTTTCTTCGACCAAGCAAGAAGACATGGTTGACGTCAATCTCAAGTCAAGCAATGCGGCAGGGACGCAGTCACAACCAGCGTCAAGCGGATGTGCTTGTTGATACACAGCTTGGATCTATCGAAGCTCCAACTTTGTTGCTGGATTTCCTTGATGCGTTTCTAATCATATCAGGTGTCTGTAAAGTTCTAGCTGTCCCTTTTTGTAGCGTCGGACTTTTTTGTTTGGTTGATTGTTAAAAGATTTAGGCCCCATTTGGCTACGTTTTACGAAAATTAATGGAACTACTCAGGAACTCTGAAAAGCGATTGTGTGCCCTAGTTGTATGGGTCCATTTTTGGAACTCTTAAATGAAAAGCGATTGTGTGCCCCTCTTGGTTTTTTTTTGTTTGTTTGCATATCTCACGTCGATGGGAAACACCTTTTACCCATTTTGTTAAGATTTAACAAATGGAAGGAGGACATTGACAAGCGTGTGAGTATAAATATTTATGTTTACTTTTATCAACCAAAATAATAATAATAATAATAATAATATAAGTTGGGCTAGATTAGTTTCAGAAATCTTGAAAAAAAAATTGTTGGATTAGAATTTAGAGTAGTAGCAACAAATTTTTTTGAAAAGTCTCCCCTACAGGTAGGGGTGGGCAGATTAACCGTTTACCGCTTACAAACTGCTTACCGAGTGCAACCAAACCGACATTAATCACCTACAGCCAGAAGTCGGTCGGTAATCGGTTAAGAATTTTTATACCGATGTCGGTTCGGTTCAGTTAATCGGTATAAATAGTTTTTTTTTATCATTTAACCGATAAGTAACCGAATTAACTAATAATTAACCAATAATAAATATTCTAGGACTATTTTATTAGTAGAAGTGTAGAACATATGTATGGTAGACTTTTATTGTGTTAATTAATGGGTCCATTTAAAATTTGTTTTGTTAAATAAGCTATTTTAGCAGAAAAAAATAATTTGGGACCCCAAAACAATCAATTTTTGGCCTAATTAAAAAAACCCATGGTTAACCGATAAATCAAACCGATTTTAACCGAAATATTCGTTTAACCAAAACATTCGAAATAAATCCTTATCGAAATGTAATCGGTGAATTAACTGATTTAACTGACAATTTCAGTTAACTAACCGAAAATGACTCTATCGAACCTGATACCCACCCCTGCTTACATGCTACCATAAACTTCATGGTGTTTCTTATACCAAAGAAAACCTAAAAAGGGAATAAAAAAATTGCTACCCTAGATTTAGGATATTATTTTGCTGCTCCCATAATATTTTGATGATAAAATATTTTCTCATTCATGTTTTTCTTATAATATTTAGGGTTAAATTCACTTTATCTCCTGAAACTTCATGAATTTTTCAATTCAAATATCAATGTTTAAAAGTTGGCAATGTATCCCCTAATGTTTCAAAAATTTTCAATTTAGACCCTCCATTACTAATTTCTGTCTAATTTGACAAAAATCGTCCACATGCATCTCACGTGAGATTTTAAGGCCCTCTATTCTAATTTTGTCCTCATTAAAACCTATAAAATTATGTAATTATCCTCAATTTCATAGGTTTTAATGAGAGTAATTACATAATTTCATAAGTTTTAATGATGGCAAAATTGGAATAGAGGGCATCAAAATCCCACGTGAGACGCACGTGGAATGATTTCCGTCCTATTAGACGGAAATTAATAATGGAGGGTTTGAATTGAAATTTTTTGAAACATTATGAGGTACATTGTCAATTTTTAAACAATGGGGTTCGAATTGAAAAACTCTTGAAACTTCATGTGGGTAAGTGAATTTTCCCCTAATATTTATTTGAAAGAATATTTATACATGTATAAAAATAAAAAAAATAAAAATAAAAAGATAAGAAAATAAATTATGAGAAAATATTCACCCCAACAGTACCCTTTTTATCATTATATATATATATATTTGTAAATTTTATCATTATAAAGTTGATACTAGGTTTCTACTGCTAGTCGTGCATAAATTTTATCATTATAAAGTTGATACTAGGTTTCTACTGCTAGTCGTGCACTTTTTGAGTGCTTTTTAGTTTCTGTTTACCCACTCTTCTGGCTTCAGCTATATTTAAACGTGGCACACTCTAATTGTGGAGGTGTGCGCACCTTGGCTCCCAATTTCCCAGCTTTCATCGTTGAGAGCCCGCCCACGAACCACCGCAACTCTGTTCTTCTCCAGAAACCTAAAAGAACAAAAGACGTGGGAATCGCATAAAATCAGTGTTACGCAATACCCTCTTAAAAGCTCCGCTATTCTCTAATTTAATCTTAATCGTTATCTTTGGAGGCCTAAATCCCAGTGACTCAAAGGCCAAAGCACCATGACAGGTCTCTCTCTCTCTCTGCTTTTTGTCATATTAAGTAATTTTAACTAAGTTATGAAATTTCAATGATTAGAAGAGCAATTAGAGATGGGTTTTGTTTGTTTTAATCTATATGTTTCTGGGTCGTCACCAAATCAGTATGTGATGCTCCAATCACCATGCCAATTCTCTCTCATTTTATTACTTGTTATATCAATTAATTCGAAGTAGTCTGTAGTCAGATTTCAATGTTTGGAACGGAAAGTAGAGATGGGTTTAGTTTGTTTTAATCTATATGTTTCTGGGTTGTCATCGAATCATATTCAATACTCTGTTTGGTTGCTGAGAGAATGTGAAAAGCAAAGAAAATATAATTTTAATTTTTTGGTACCGCAGAAAATCAGAAAGTCCTATCTCTGGTACTCATTTTTCTACCTTGTTATTGTCTTTAAGCGGAGAGAGGGCTTAACTTTTATGATTTGCTAGTATAACTCTTTAGTTTTGGACGCATTGGAATCATGACAATCATAAAATCTTCTTTATTTGTAAGATTAGATATTCTCTTTTCTTACTCCTCTCTTGAATTAAATTGATTTTTAATGTTGTTTTGCACACTTTTAACTTAGCGTAGAAATAGAAATAAAAGTAAAAAATTGATAGTGTAGTTAATTGTCATTGCCATATACCAACAGTTTTTGTTTTCTTTTCAGTTAATAGAGAGCATGTGTGTGTATGTGTTTCTATCCTATCAAATTAAGGCATATGAGGTTCTTTGCATGCTCTTTGGTTATTCCTTGAACGACCCTAATTTTGCATCTTGTCAATGATACAAGGATGAGCACAAAAATGGCTACAACTTGAAAGTGTCAGTTTTTACCATGTTATTTAGAATGATGGCACTGCTTGCTTTTCACCTTTTGTCCATGCGATTTGGAGACTAAATATGTGTGTGTGTGTGTGTGTGTATGAAGCAAGTACTCCCATCTAGTTTTCTGGGATTATAAAGATTAAAAAGGCTTCTCTGCTTTCCTTTTGTAGTTCTTACTTTGGATAAACCGTCATGTTACTCTAGGCTATATTTGAGTATCATTACTCTGGGTGGTCAAACTGATAGATGCTTGCACGCAGCAACTTGTTAAGAGGACATCTTGTATATTTGATATATATATAATGAAAAAAAATCTGACTATGTTTACCATTAGCAATGTTTATGTAATGTTTTCTATAGATTATTGGAAGAATATACTCGCCTGAATTTTAAGTAAAGGAGCATATTATGGATGAGATCTTTCTCCACTGGAGAACCATGTTTTTGATCTCATATTGCCACATCATACTCTTACTAGATCTTGATGCAGGTCTTCTTCATGTCAAACTATTTTGATAAGTAACCAATAGTTTATATTAGATATGGTGGTTTTAGCTATGTACCTGGTGTATCAGAAACCTCAAGTTTGTGGGCAGAATCTGTATAAATATTTCTATACTTGATTCAATATTTTATGATTCACCCCTTTAAGTTTGAGTAGTTCTCCCAGTTCTAAATTTTTGTAGTAGATTGATGAAATCCATCTTCTTACAAAGGTACTAAACTTGTTTATATGTGTTTGATACCCAACTACAGATAATCAGGAACCGATGCTCGCAGATGAACCCTCGACTAACCAGTTGCCATTGAGAAAACTCAACCAGTGGCACTGGTGGTTTTTGGTTGCAATAAACATTCTCTTCCTCATTGTGGGCCAATCTGCTGCTGTTCTTCTTGGGAGATTTTATTATGACCAGGGTGGAAATAGTAAATGGATGGCTACTCTTGTCCAAACTGCGGCCTTCCCAGTCCTTTTCATCCCGCTCTTTCTTATTCCTTCCTCTAAAGAGCCTTCAACTTCTTCGACCTCAACCTCTATCAAGGTTCTTGCCATGATCTACTTCTCTCTTGGAGTGCTCATAGCTGGTGATAACATGATGTATTCTGTTGGACTCTTGTACCTCTCTGCCTCTACTTACTCCCTCACATGTGCATCCCAATTAGCTTTTAATGCGGTTTTCTCTTACTTCATTAATTCCCAGAAGTTCACCATGTTAATTCTTAACTCTGTGGTTGTCCTCTCATTATCTGCTTCCCTGATTGCAGTCAATGATGACTCTGAAGGACCATCAGGAGTTTCCAAGTGGAAATATATCATTGGCTTCCTTTGTACCCTTGCAGCTTCCGCACTCTACTCTCTTTTGCTTTCCCTGATGCAGCTTTCCTTCCAAAAAATTCTAAAAAGGGAAACATTTTCTGTGGTTTTGGAAATGCAAATCTATACATCACTTGTTGCCACTTGTGTTTCTATTGTGGGTCTCTTTGCAAGTGGAGAATGGAACAGTTTGCATGGGGAAATGGAGGGTTTTGGTACAGGAAGAGTTTCTTATGTAATGACTTTGGTTTGGACAGCTGTGACTTGGCAGATTTGTTCTGTTGGTGTTGTGGGCTTGATTTTTGTGGTGTCATCTCTCTTCTCCAATGTTATCAGTACTGCCTCTTTGGCTGTTACTCCTATTGCTTCTGTGATAGTTTTCCATGACAAGATGAATGGCGTCAAGGTAATTGCTATGCTTTTGGCTCTCTGGGGTTTTGCATCTTATATTTACCAGAATTATATTGATGATGCTAAGGCAAGAAGAGCACGAAATGATGTTAGTGAATCTCAGAATAATTCTTCATGTTGATGAATTTGGAAAGGCTGCCCAGAAACTGAATATTGTGGCTGTTCTTTGATTAATTGTCCCCTGGTGTAACTGATGCCAGCCTCACATTGAAGCATATTGCTCACAGGTTTATTGCTTTGTAGCTGTTCTTTAGGATTAGGGAAATTATCCTGTTAATAGCTATTTATCTTTTTTGAATATTTTGAAAACCCCATCGAAATGAAGTTATTAGATTCCCATTGAATTATGATTGGTACATTTGAAAGCAACTTTGATGAACTCTCTCTCTCTCTCTCTCTTTCTCTCTGATATTGACCATTATCAACAGGACACAGAAGCTGATGCAATTTCTGATATGAGTGCAAGTGAAGCTAACTTGGTATTTTTGTTGGTTGAAATTGCATCCTCAGCTCTATAAACTTTCAACCATTATGACCAAAGTCTTTAGTAAATATATGACTGGCCATTACAGTTGTGGGGGTAGATCTATTATAGAGATTCTTCCAGTCCTCTTCTTGAGAGAATTGAGTTTTTCTTTCTCTAGAGGGTGAGATGGTGGGTTTATTTCCCAAATTAAAAAAAAAAAAATAATAATAATGGTATGAATTAGTCGGAATTTAGGTTTTGTTGACAGATTAATGAGAAATTTATTGTCTGGGGAAGGGAGGATACAATTTAATCAGACCAGAGTCTCTTGAAATTTTTTGCCCGAATTTTAGGAAACCCTAATCCTAGCCAAACTGGGATTTTTTTAGCATTTTTTGCCCAAATTATGGGGTACCCGAGTCCGTGCTCTCCTCTCGCGTTATATCGGCCTCACAAACAAGTTGGACCAACCTCATATCACTAAATCTTGTATTTCAAATACAAGATTTGTATCATTGTATCCATCTAGAACAAAGAAGAATTTATCCTTCTAGAAGAAAGAAGCATTTGTCCAGTATTCTATCGTAAAGTCTCTTTCACCAACTGCCAAAAATAATGGTTTACAAGTTAAATATTTAAGGAGATGCAAAGTAACATCACTTACATCAGAGGACTTAAGAATCGAGCTTTGGATATTTATCATTTGATGATGGATCTGCCCTAGAAGATTCAAAGATGGCAGCCTATGAAAAATTGCAATTAATCTAGACCATCGGATAAGTTGACCAAGCTCCCTAGAGTATGATATGCTACTTAATTAATCTGGTTTCTACTTAATCACGTTATCTATCGTATATGTGAAAATACAATTATACCCTCATATTATTAAAAAAGAAAAAGAAAAAAAAGGCTTATTTGGCCGTGGATCCAATGGTTTAGAGACCCACGGCTAAATTTTTTTCCCGAATTTTTTATATGACGCAAGGATATAATGAGTATTTTGAGTCACGCGTATTGCGCGTGTGATCTTCTTTTTATGAAAGTGAGATGAAAATTATAATAGAAGGATTAAGTTAAAGGGTTAGGTAATTAAAGGGAATTTAACCATTTTCATGTAAATTATATTATATTACATGAAAATGCAAAATAAAAAAATTTATGTGATTTACTGATCACAGAATATTCTTTCTAAACTGGTGTGCGTATGAAGAATAATACATGTGAAAGCAGAAGTAAATCAACTCCTATGCTTGACTCAGACAATTCCTGCTTACATTTTGTCGTTTGCAATTAATTCATTCTTAAATGTGTAAGAAATTTTGGGGAATTTGTATTTGATTTTTATTGTTGAGGTAGGAAAAGAAAAACCCATAAATTCCCAAACAGGAGGGATTCTCAGTATCATTATCATTAGGGAAAAAATGCAAAATATCATTGATTTATCTTATTTGCAATTAACTCTTTAAAATGAGTTTAGAGGTCCTTAAAGTACGTCAAAAAAATAATTTAATCCTTACAATCAAATTCTATTCACTGACTTAACATATTCTAATAGCGTGAAATGTCAAAGCTAATAAAATTGTGATACTTATCTTATTTAAGTTAGTGTCATACTAACGAAATCTGTTAAATTAATAAACCGAATTTATCTGTAAAGACTAAATTATTTTTTTAGCATATTTCTAAGACTTTTGAGTACATTTTTAATACCATAAAAAGTTAATTACTAATAAGATAAATTACATGGAATGGACTGGTTTTAGATTTTCTTTCTTATGATAATGAAATGCAAAAAATTGCGTGCAAAAAGGGATAGGGGAAGCAATAGAGGGAAAACAAAAAAGTCAATGAAAAAGAAATTAATATATTTTTGCAGTGGTTGCGGTCTCGCATTCTCTTAGTTGACAATAAATGAATTTGTAGACAAAACTTTGTTCTCTTGTATGAAATTAGCAATTGTTGGGTACTCTTCTTTTTCTTTTTCTTTTTCTTTTTTTATAAGGAATTCAATTTCATTGAATAAAATTTAGACGGAGACAGATTTTTCCATCAATACAATATCACGGATAACTCTTAAGATTTCAAACCTGCAGGTCTTCTTTATGAAACGTTTACAAGCCTCTTTGGTCAAGCCATGTGCCGCCCCATTAGATTGGCGACATACATGAAGGCATTCCCATTTAGCAAAAGAACGTAAAACTGTCTTAGTGTCTTCCACAAGTTGACCATATCTGTCACATGCATTGCATGTCACATGGAGATAGTTTTCACTTTTAAACCAACGAGAAATTATTTGTCACAACCAAAAACTACATGAACCAATTTACCAATTTTTTTTTTTTAACATTTCAGGTTAGCTTTGTAAAGTAATTGGCATATATTTTATTAAGTCAATCATAATAAAATTATATATATATATATACAGTAACTTCATTTGTATTGCTTTAATATGTAAACATCTTGTATTTTGAAATTTTTATCAATATTTTATTCTAAAAACAACAAATAAAAAAATCATTAACAAACAAATTCACTACCATTGATCAATCGAGAGCCTCGTGGCTGACAAAACAAAAGCCATATTATAATTCTTTAACATCATTAGTTCAAAACACTTAAAAAAAAATTGAGCCGTTAAGGCTTGTTGGTAAATTTTAATCCTTTTTTTTTTTTTTTGTTAATTCTGTTGACTTTATTATTATTTTTCTATACATTATTATTTTATTATTATTACGTAAATGTTGGGATTTGGATAAACATATGATTAATGAATAAATAAATAAACCAGAAAAAAAAAAAAAAAAAGAGACTTCAATGTTAAATGGCAATTAATTATATTGTTACCTTAACTCCTGATTTACCTAGATTGTTTAAACAAGGCTAACCCACATTGACTTGGTGTCCAAACCGGTTAATCCGTGATTGTCTCTAAACAAAGGTTTTAAGAACATTTTCCTAGGAAAGACACAACATCAAAGAATAAAGGAATGAGGAAAAATAAAAAAATAACTATATGAATGGAATGGTAAATGTTCCTCGAATCAATGCAAGAAGCTTATTATATATTGGGTTAGGTTATATTTTCTTTTTAAACCTCACAAATTTAACAAGGGTAACCCACATTGACTTGATGTCCGCGTGGCATTTACTACATCAAACACAATAAAATTTAATTATTTTAGTAGCTGATGTAGTAAGAGTCTGTTTGGGTGTGTAAAAGTGTGTTTAACACTCAAAAGGTCCAGTAGAAGAAAAAAGTATCCATTTGGTAAAAAAAAATTGAAAGCGGTTTTTAGGGTTTAAAAAGCTTTAAAATGGCTAAAATGCACTTTTGACAAAAGCTTAAAAATGAAGCTTTAGCCAAAAATCATTTTTTACTTAAAAACTCGATTTCTCAAATACAATTCTAAACATACTCCAAGTGTCACACGGACTTACAAACAAAATCAAATTTAATGTTTAGTGGTTGACATGGTAAGTACCATGTGAACTGCTATGTCAATTTGTAAGGGGCTTGTAGTAAAAGCTACAATACTCCCTAACAACGTTCATTCTACAATACCTGTATCATTAAGCCGATGATAAGGGACCCTTCTTAAAATTTTCAAGTTTCAACTTGAAGGAAAGAAGAATAAGAAGAAGAGTTGAGAAAGACAACAAGATTAGGTGACAATGCACTTGTATGGTGTCTACCTCTTACCATATGAAATCAATGGAGTGCTTGAGTAAGTTGGTTAAATTATTTTAACCCACCCCCATGTAAGACAAACAAATTCCTAACAAACCATTCACCTAAATGTTTGACAAAAAGATATTGCCATCAATTGAAGAAAGACAAATGTCCCATATATAGATAATGGAATAATTTCATTTTAGATATGAAAGACAATTGCCTTGAAGGATATGCCGATTGCCTTTAAGCTTGGATTGCCCTATTGTTTTCCTTTTGTTGTTTTCTAGAGGAGGATGAGAGACAAAAATAGCTCTCCCTTTCTAGATGTCATCTCATGGCGGTTGCTGCTATGAGAATAGTCATCAAGACTTCAAATTAATAGTAGGAGATTCTATTTTTGGTGATGAAATGATTCCATTTCGTTCTTATCAGTCAGCATTTTGGTTATATATGATCTATGGAAGCTTATGGAAGAGAGAGAGCCAAGTAGGTTGTTATCCCCCGCAAAAATTTGATTTGACCTAATTGCTGTAAAAAAAAAATTAGGGGCGGAACCAAGATTTTTGGTGTGGGGGACGGAACACACACATTCAAATATATATATATATATATATATACACGTGTGTGTTTATATAAAATAAAAGCATAAAAGTCTTAAATTTAATTTCATGGCATCACAAACACACAATAATATAGACAACTAGCAAAATAAACTAAATATGATCTTTGAGGTTCAAGAAAAATGGTTCAAAAAATAAATATTGTGAACCCAAATGACTGCATAATAATCACTCAGAAAAATAAATTAAAAAAAAAAACAGATATTTTCATCATATTCTACACTTTTGTTATATATATATATATATATATATATATGCAAGAGAAACAGAAAAACTCATAATATGTTGAATTTGGGGGGACAAATATATCATTTTGGGGTGACGAATTCTTAAAATATGGATATTTTATGAATAATTTTAAACATTTTGGGGAACATTCGTCCTCCCAACCCAACGCATAGATCCGCCCTTAGGCACATAGAGGGAATCAACCAGAGTGTTACCCCCATAGAAAAACTAGATTTGGCTTAAGTGCAGTAAAAAAAAAAACTACAGTTACAACATATAAACCTCCCTGGTTGGTAGTTTTTTTTTTTTTTTCTCTCAAAATTAGAACTTGGTCTACCAAAAACTAACCACATGCAAACCAATCTTTATTTTTTATAAATGAAATCTATAGATTTCCGTTTAAAAAAAATGCAACCCAAAATAGACAGATAGTGGGCATACAGAAGTTTGTCATAAAATATATTCATGAGGGTTGGTATATGGTTGATACAGACTACATACAGACTACAGGGTGTAATGAGCTAAGATTCAAACATTATAAGTGTGTTAAATGCTGCATAATTCAATTTGACCAACTTTTTTTTTTATCAATTATCATACCTGGCTTCCCTAGGACCACACATCTTGCCAGCTGGAAATTAGCCTAGCCATTAATTGCAGTACGATTTGAAAGACTAATTCCAAGTTTTGAGAGGATAGATTATCTGTTATCACATCTATCAATTTTTATTACTTATTTGAAAAATTATATGGTCTCCCAAATCAAATTGTGAGTAATGGGAATGCCGCGTGTATTAAGTGTCGTAATCTTCAGGGTACTAGTCATATGTTTTAAGTAATTTTTATTAAACGATTAATATAAATATATATTTAAAACATATTATGTTACATCGGTCTATATAAAATGAGAGTAGAGAGCAACATTAATCTACACATAAAAAAGGGAAAAAGTGAAACCAAATTGGCCGCTAAGAGTTGGCCACGTAATAATGTAGTAAAAGAACAATGAATGATGGCACATGGAAAGGCTAGAATATATAGGTATCAACATTTAAGTTCACTTGTGCTAGAAATTTCAAAGTCCAAGGCGGACCATAAATCCCATCTCTTGCAAAGAAAAAGAAGAAAAGACCCATAAGTTCTAGAACTTTACCCATGCCCCCACAAGAGAAAATCCCCATGAAATTCAAAAAACCAGATTGTGCCTTTAAATTTATTTTGAAAAAAAGTGCAAAAAGAAAAAAAGAGTCATAGAATCTAACGGTTTAGAAGGACAAAGGCCGTACCAATTCCCATTCCCTAGGAAGCACCACAAGCCCTTTAAATTGAAGATCTAGACCAAACAAAGAACCCATTTTTCCCAGACCATTTGACCCCACTTTTCCTGACCGTTAGATAAAGAAGATCTTGTCTGGTCCATTAGATCGGGTCCCAGCAATCGTCACGAAAACACACACGCACCACACGCTCATAACACCAACAGCATCTGATGATATTCTGATCTAACGGACACAGTGGGAGCATTAAATTCTGTGTAACACTGCATCGCTGCCCCATCAGACACACAGCCTCCACCCCATTAATGATCAAACACGGAAGGAAATGTGAAAAGGCATACTATTCCCTGTTGCGCAGGACACGCTTAAATTTGTGGAGGCCCCACCACCACTGTACGCCAGAAAGGTTTCAAACACAGTTGACGGACAGGATGCCACCACCTCATTGTTAGTTCCACTCAGATCAATTTTCAACCACTTGGCCCCACCCCCCAAATTTATCTTTGCTTAAGGTTCTGGGTACCACTATTATTCAGAGTAGGCGAAGAGGAGCATCAGCCACTATGCTTCCTGAGACGTACCGAATACTTTCTCAACCATAGAGTGCCTTGGGCGGTCGGAATCAAAAAGCATAATAGGTAAAATGTGAAAAAGAGGAGGGTAATGAGGTAATTTAGAAAGAATCACATATTCACATTAAAGAAAAAATAATAATTTGTCTGTGATAATGAACATTCGTATGAAGGAAACACGCAATCCTCTCTCTCTTTCTCTCATTTGTAATTTAAAATTATGAACCATACAAAAAAAAAAAAAAAAAAAAACGAATAACGTAAAGGAATATAGGGGTAAAAAGAGTAATTTTACGTGAGAGCACCATCAACGGCGAGGGAAATGTCAACGGTCAATAGAATCAACGGTTGTGGTGGACTCTCCCGAAATCCGCGAGCTTCCTCGACCGGTTCTTGCAAAAAGACGCTGCCGTGGAGAGATGCGGCTTCATCGGAGCCCTGGCCTCTCCGGAGACCGCCATATCCGGCGGCAAGCCCTTCTTGCTCCAGTGCCGGCCAGGGCTCGCCCTCACCAGCGGGCTCAGGCAGAACGCCATTCCAGGCACGTTCCGGCTGTGTCCCTGCCGCGCCTTGCGCACCGCGAACGCCGGAGACCTCCACGACTCCGAAGAGTACCCGCTAGCTGAAGGAGATCGATCGCATTCATTGTCCGAATCCGCCGTCCTCACCGGAGACATTCCTCGATCGGTTATCGGGCGAGACTTTCTGTTCTCGGCGGCAGAGGGTTCTTCTACGACGAAGAGCCGCGAATTCTTTCTCCGGCTGCCGGAGAAGATCGCGGAGAGCCATTGGGGAGAAGAAGCGATCGTCCCCGACGACGAGGGCCCGCACGATTCCTGAGACGAAACCCTAGGATCCGATTCGATTTTCTCGGATCTGGACCTGAACAGTCTCGTCAACAGCGAGAACCTCCCCCCGTTCTTCTTCCTACAAGCCTCAACGGTGGCAAAGGTGTTGGCCGCGTAGGTAGGACCCACCTGCGGAGTGCTGTAGAATCGTCGGTCTGAACAGGTGTTGTGCTGCCACGTAGACTCGTCCGATTTGCGCCGAGCTACGTAGGGCGACACGGACCGAGGGAAGGACAGCGGAGGCGGCTGTGGCAGAGCCGCGTCGGACTTCCTGGGATCCTCCGTCAAAGCAGAGGCGCGTGACTCCGCTCGCGACAGCTGCGCCTTCTGCTGTGCCTCCGCCTGCTTGGCGATGAGTTCGAAGAGGCGCTCCCGGAGACAGGAAGCGCAGACGCCGACGGTGCCGCTGAAATCGGCGGTATGTTTCTTACACCTCATTTAACACTATCAACTATATCTACAAATTTACGTGTGTATATATATATATAAATAAATATGTATTTTTAGTAGGTGATCATATGGGTGTTAACCGTTGTGCAAAACCGAAGACTTTTGAAGAGGAAATCAAAGGGGAAAGCTTTGTCTTCTTCGTAGTTTCTGAGAGGAAAAAGGAAAGAGAGATGTGAAAAGAAGTGATAGAGAAGGAGTACTTGTGCGAGGGCGTTGGAGGGGGAGGAGGGATAATGAATATTAATTAAATTGAAGGCCACGGTGTGCAGGGGTATGTTAGGAATTAAGAAAAGAAGCATGCCGTAAAAAACAATTGGTGTTGGGTTAAACTTAATATCACCATAAAAAGGCACCTATTTTTGAGTAACTCCAGTTAATTGACTTGTGTTTGATTTGTAATGATTAGGGGTGTGAGTGATTAATTAACAGGTCGTTGTTTACCTTTTTATCTTTTCTTCGTTTACTTCCTAATTTACTCTTTTTACTTTTAACTGTCCGAGACTGGAGTCGTTGAACTTTTCTACGGATAAGGGACTTTATTAAAGACCAATAAATTTGAGGAGCCTGACTGGTTCTTCCCCCCCTTTTTTTTTTCTCCTAATATATATATATTTTTAATTGAAAATCAGGTTGTAATAATTAATGGTACAAATGAGTAACTCTATTTTATTATTATTTATCCTTAATCATCAACTCTAGATGAAGACACGATTTGATTTTAAAATATTTAAAACCCCAATCCAAAAACATGTGCTAAAGAATGTAAATTGGAAGATGGTTAAAAAAAAAAAATGTTAAATAACTTATTTCAAAAGTTTAAACCGATAAATACTTATTATATGTGGGTTTAAATTTTTTTATTATTATTTTTGGAAAATGGGTTTGAAGGTATGATTACAACCTTAATACCATGTTACTTAAAAAAAAAAAAAAAAAAAAAAATTGTATAAAATGAAGGAGAATTATACATGAATATCCATTGGACAAGATGTAGGTCTATGTATTGACAGTACTATGCACTTTTTGCGTACAACCCAAAAGCCTGACAGAAAGGGGGCATGGATGTTAAAAACGAAGCCTTATTAAATCCCTCACTCCACAGGCAATGATGTTTTTAACATATTTGGGCTTAAATAATACCAATAAATGCATCTATTTCCTATTGCCTAATGCAACATTAGGATAATTTTGACTTGTGATCCTTTACAAATTAATATTTGTAATAAATAAATTTTTTTTTAAAAAAAAAAGTAAGAAACGAAGAGCTTGACAGTGATCTGTTTGACCTTGACAACTATATATTATTTTTTTTATTTTTCTAATCTTGACCACTATATATTAATTTGTAAAGGAATTAGTCTAACGTGATATTAGGAATTTAGGGCAGAGTCAAGACTTCTTGACTTGAAATAGATATGCCAGGCCATGGCTCTTGGGTAGCAATGACTTTTGCTTGATTTACGGGGATTAGACAAAAATTTCATCCAAATTAGGATAGAAGGAGTTCTTCAAACACAAATTATGTAAATGTCACGTATTTTTTGGCACGTAAAAAACACGTATTTCTTATAATAAAATTTTCTCCAACAACTTGTTAATGTTATTCGTATGCTTAGAGGACACGTGACATTTTCATAAACTAAATTGGAGTCTAATTTGAAAAAAAAAAAAAGAAAAAAAAGGAGGTTATGTTCACGTTAAAATTCTTTTTTTTTTTTTTAGTTTGAAAAGTAAATAAATTATGTGGGGGCATCGCATTGGAGCTTCCATAACAAGTGAGTTCAGATTCCTTACGATATGAAAAATTGTAAAGGGAGCTCGGGCAGCGGGCTCCCTATTCGGACAAAAAGTCACTTCTCATATACCTTTAACCAATACAAAATGAGCAAGAATAAATTTTTCACAATTTTTACCGCTACAAAATGGGAAGGACATCGGGTGTATTAGGTTTAGAACATGTTTGGGATTGTATTTGAGAAATAGAGTTTTTAAGTCAAAAAAATGATTCTTGATAAAAGCATAAAGTTTGTTTTGGCCATTTGGCCCATTTTTTGGTTTTTTAAACCCTTAA
Organism: Corylus avellana; assembly: GCF_901000735.1. Taxonomy (NCBI): domain Eukaryota; kingdom Viridiplantae; phylum Streptophyta; class Magnoliopsida; order Fagales; family Betulaceae; genus Corylus; species Corylus avellana. The sequence continues at coordinate 42,721,058 of NC_081541.1, forward strand.
AAGCGATTTCAATTTTTTTAACCAAACGTATATTTCTTTTTTCAAATGAGTTTTTTGAGTGTTAGCGGCACTTTTAAGCTCGTTAAACATACACGTGTATGTTTAACGAGCTTAAAAGTGTCATTAACACTCAAAAAATTTAAACATGCACCCAAACATGCCCTTAAGCTTTAAGTAGTGTGTGTATGTTTAACGAGCTTAAAAGTGCCGTTAACACTCAAAAAACCCAAACATGCCCTTAAGCTTTAAGTAGTGTTTCCCCCCCCCCTCCCAAAAAAAAAAAAATTGTGGGGTATTTTGACAGCCAATGCCATGACTTGTTCGTTGGTTCAAGTTGGTGTTTATTGTCCCTTAATAAGTCCCACCGTCGTAGGGTAGGTTCATTTGAAATGGTCGGGCGAGGAATTGGCCCCGCTACCTTTGACGTCTTACATAAGTAATTTCCACCACCTAATATATCTTTTGAGCAACCAACACAATAAATATTACAATCTCATTTGCATGCCTTGTCAAATCCAAGAAGTTTCCTCTTCTTTGATCTTTTGTGTTGTTTCTTTATTCAAATAAGAGGACCATCGGAGTAAAATTTATTTAAACATATGAGTTTTATGCTAAATAAGGCAAATAAAGATGAAAACAGGACAAGGAAATAAATAAATCAAACAACTAAATTGTCTTGTGAAGTCCATTGAGTGCCGATTACTTTGGGTTGTCTTCATTGACTTGTGAAGCTAAGCTCAACATCATTATTCTTAGACAATGGACTTTAATTAACTTGTAAGATTTATGGTTTTCTTGCTGTCTAATTAATTGTGTAAGGCAAAATAATTGAATGAAAACATAAAAAAGGCTCTTTACAGAGTTGTTATGTGCCTTTATATTAATTTTTCACCATAATTACAATCGAAAAATAAGTCTACAATTGATTAAGAAATTTAAATTTTGTTGACATTCTAAGTTTAATACGATCTTTTATCAAATTGGCTGCCAAACACTCATACAAGAAACACTACTCTTCACTCTCAATAATCACACTCATTTATTGAGTCATTTCACACTTGTTAACGTGTCGTATTTTAAGTGGATTTTCATGTCAGTCATTTAAAACAAGTTGTGTCAGCTAGTGTAGAATAAGTGTGAAGAAAGAGTAATATTACTCAGATTTGGCTTAGGTGTCAGCCAGATTTAATTTCACACATTGTTCGTCTTTTATAACAAATTTGAAATTAAATCTAAACTGTTAAAAAAAAAACTACAGAAAATTTCATTTTAGACCTCTAAACTACCACACGTTTTGAAAAGATCTCCATAAATTTTAAAAACTCCCAATTTAACTCCCTCCCTGAACTTTCAATTTGAAAGTGAAAGGAAACTTTACATTAAATCCACGTTACCCTACTTGTAAACTATAAGATGGATGAAGGCATTTCCTGTGGATATGGCTTGTCAAAGAGGAGCTGGTAATTCCAATCTACAATATGAAAGAAAGTTGAGGCCACTTTGTAATTCTATCTATTTTATGGGCTTTTCAAAAAAATCTTCAGCATCACAAGCCACCAAATTGGCCCATATCTTCCCACGCCACTCATTACTCAATATCGTACCCCCACAAAACGACGTCGATGCTTTTGAGTCATGCATGAAAATGAATTTGCACGGTTGCAGTACTTTGAATACAGACATTTCGATATGCATATATATACCTTTGACATCTCCCTTTTAATGCTGGTAAAAAATAATAATTTTGATTTGATATATTTTATTATTATTTCAAAGGATAATAAAATAAAATAATAAGTTAGGAGATCCATTGTAAACCCATCAATTTATGGTCAAACAGAAGATAATTATTCTATTTAAAATTTTAATATATATATATATATATATACATAAAACAGATTATTAGACAAATTGACATGGATAATTGTAAATGTCACTATCTCAATAATGTTATTAGCACCAAGTGTACAAGTTAAACTTATCACTTTTAGTACTTGGGATAAATCCAAATACACATTTTAAATGTGATTATCTCAATAATAATAATATTGGCACCATATATAACTCAATCTCTCCATTTCATAAATAATAGTAATAATAATAATAATAATAATAATCCATTTTATGATCGATATATTGTTTTATTGCATCTAACGGTGAATACTCATTTCAAGCAAGTTCTCATTCCTAGGGGATCAAAAATTAGTTTGCTTGTCTTTTAGAATTGGATAGTGGGAAAGGATTTAGGTCGGGTACCACTAAAAAAAAATAAAAAATTACAACATATGTGTTTTATTTTTTTCAACGGTCCAAATTTTATTTTATTTTTTCTCTTTTTCATAAAATTTTTTTGAGATTAAATCTAAACCGTTGAAAAAACTACAATATCCGAGTCAAAATTCGGAAGGAAAAGGTTTTTGAATCATCATTAGTAGAAGTTAGTTAAGTCAAATATAATGGCAACAAGGGCCAAGTAAGTCCCATTAAAGACCACCTATCCTTAGTGGTCACAAGTCTTTTTGTTTCCTATAATTACAAAATCTCAACCCCATTTTGTTATGTTTCCTTAGTGCACATGTTAGGGATTGGAACTTGGCCCCATTGTTGTGGTAACCAGCAAAGCCATTAACATGTCATCAAGTGTTAAAGCAAATGGCAGGATATTTACACGCAAAAATCATATCCATCATAATTGTATCTTGTTAGCTTGTGCTAGATTATTAATTTAATGATTAATTTCACCTTTTTTATGAACTTAAACTTCTTAAATAATTATAAAATAACTAGCGGTTTAGAAGTCAAGGTTCGCAAAGGTTCGAAATCGAACCTTAGTGCTATAATTTACCTCATTTCAACCAAATATTTCACTTCATAATGAGTCAGGATTCGAAAAGATTCGAAATCGAACCCTGACTCTATAATTTACCTCATTTCAACTTATTTCACTTGCTAGTGAGTCGGGATTCGGAAAGGTTCGAAATTGAATCCTGACTCTATAATTTTCAACAAAATATTTCACTTGATAGTGAGTCGAGATTCGAAAAGTTTCGAAATCAAACCCTTACTCTATAATTTACCTCATTTCAACAAAATATTTCACTTAATAGTGAGTGAATAAATTGCAAATGAAAGGTATTAGGAGGTTGCTTCTCTTACATTGAATCTTGCCACCTTCAAAGAAATCTAATTCAAAAGTGAAAAAGTCTACTGATAACAAAAATGTCAAATTTTGTAGCAAGCATCACGTGTACTGTGGAGATATTTCCCTCTCAATTAGTGTGGATGAGGTCAAATTGAGGATGAGAGACTGAGAGAGCCACCTCCCCAAAATAAGACAAGGAAGAAAGAAGATTGTTTTGATTTCTTCAACATCTTAATGATAACATAGAATTAGTATTAAATAAATTTGGTTGGGTCAGTTAAATTTCGGTTTCAATTGAGCAAATTTGACCCGTAACTAATCTGCTTAATGCTTGGGTAGGAAAATGTTTGAAGTACTGTAACTTTTACAATAATCTTCATACAAACTAATGTTGCAGTTCATAATCAATGAAAATAATTAAGAGTGTATGATTGAAGTAATCATTAATTAATTAAATTAACATATCAGCTTTTTTGCCTAATTATTTTAATTACAAATGGTTACATCAATTTATTAATAATCTTTTTCAAAAAAAATATATATATATATATATATATAATCTTATAGTAAAAACAGAAAATACCCATAACACTAATCAATTTTTATGTTAAATGGCAGGTGGATTTAGGTTGGGCCTATTTATTGCCGGGTCTAGTTGTAACATAATAATAATAATAATAATAAAAGTGAAGAGTAATAAGTCAATTTTCTAATAAATAAAAAAGGTGGGTTGAGGTTTAAAAGTAGGATCATTCTTATATTGCAATTTAATTACACACGGTGAGCATATGGCTTAATTGTTAAGTATTATTATCAAACCTATTTAATTAACATAAGAATTTGGCCAAAGTAATAGCTTATTCATTTTGGATACTACTCAAATGGTGGGAAAACCAAATAATAATAAAAAAAAAAAAATAAAAAAAAAATAAAAAAAATCTAAACCAAACAGATAATATACCAAACATATCTTCAACCTTAAAAACAACACAAAATTGTCTTTCTTGTTCCAAAAAAAAAAACACTTGTTTAGACTCTTGGGCTGTGGATGTAAACAATTTTTTGGCTTTTGAGTTTCGGCTTGGGATTTTCTATTCTCATGGTCGAGGAATATAAGCTACCTATGTATTGAGTTGAGTCTGTTTGAATTGATCTGTTTTTACAACTGAAGATTAGTCATGAGTTAGCGGATTTTGATGTCATAGATAGGTCTTGAATGTCATATTATTATGTATGTATGTATCTATGACTTGTAATCTTATAGTTTCAGCTATGATTTTTTTAGAATTTTTGCTTTATGATGTTAGAACTTTATGCTTGTGATCCTTTATCAATTAATGAGACTGGAATGATTTCTATTTAAATTTAAAAAAAAAAAAACACTTTTTTTAATTTACTTTTTTTTTAACAAGTAACGCTTCATTCTATGGAAAATATTTTCTGAAATATAGAACCCTCTAGAAAACTTTTCTCCAATTTGTTTTCTTCATTATGTCATATAAATATATTTTTTCAAACTAAAACAAAAAATCCTAAAAAACATATTTTTTTAAATGACTGTAACCACAATTTCAACCGGGGCGTGATTCAGAGTACGCACGCCGTGAATGAAATTTTTTTAAAAAATATTTTAATGCAAAAAAATAAAAATAAAAATTGAACTGACGTGCTGAGCACGCCTCGTGCTCTTTCATTTACCCTTGCAACCGTATTTACACTTCTATAACTTTAAGCATAATGGTGTAATCCAAGTAATCTACATATAATTTCAACCCTTTTTCATTAAAAAAAAAAAGAAAAAAAAAGGGTGGAACAACCTATTGACCCATTATTATGTTTAAAACAAAGGCATTTGATTTCCCCATTGTGGACCGCACGCGTGCTAAAGCGTGGCGGCGTCAATCGTAGCCATTGCTGCTGCCACACAATGTGGATGCAGGGCCCCACGCATTACATGTGGATGTGGATGGAGTTCACGCAGGACCATTAAAAATTAAAAATTGTTTATTATTATAATATCACATAATTACTTGTTAGTTTAACCGTACATCTTTCTCTTAAATATTCAGATTGCAATTTGGTGTTTCTCTTTTTTCTTTTTGTTTGTTTGTTTTTATATTGAATCGATTGAGTGATTCCTTTTTAGACAATTTATTCAAATGCCTTTACTTTGGGTTGTTGCTTAACGTTTTTGAAAAGATTATAAAAGTTAGGATTAAGGACTTAATGGAATCCTAATCAAGTTAGGCTAAATCTTTTAAGAAGTAATGGCTTAACTAATTCATATGCACCACATTGAGACCCGGATAACGATTCTCTTTATTTTAAATGAAATTGAATTAGTATTTATTTTATGGTCAAGATTTAAAGTTAATGTATCTAACAGTATACATGATTCTGTATTATTAAAAAAAAAATTAAAAGATGTACTAACATTACTTTATATACACCGTTAAATATACTAACTTTAAATCATGATCATGAAATAGATATTATCAATTCCGTTTGGCCTTCACTCTTATCAATAATGCTATATAGCACACCGCTATCTTATTATTATTTAACTCACTACAAGAATATATTTCTTTGGTTACGGACTGTTAGTAACGTGTATATGGTGTTAACATGTTACTAAAGTTTAGTAACGTGTCTATGGTAACGTGTTTGACGGGTTAAAAAATTGGTCGTAACTATTTCAAGTTTAATACGTGTCAATAATTGACACGTTGCAACCTCCTTGTAATGTGTCAATTATTGACACATTACCATTTGGTAATGTGTTATAATTGATACATTAGTAAACTTGGCAGGAAATTTTTATTTTATTTTTATTCGTTATACTAGAATTTTCTCCGATCGGCACCTGATATACTAGTTACATTATATAATCCAACTAATCCAAAATCCAATAATCGAATAATCTATATGTAAATAATCTATCAATCCAATATCAATCTAAATATAGTAATTCAACTATATATATAAATAATCCAACTAACACAAATAATCCAACTCTAAATATATACACATCAACGTAGAAAATAGTAAAATACAATACAACTTACGTTATACACGTCTTACAAAAAGCTTAAGCGTTAAATTATACACAAAAATCTATCAAACAAACACTACTCCGACGAAATCCGAGTGAACATCATCATGATCATTATCTCCCGAAAGAACATTTATGCACTAGCTGCAAATGATAAAACAAACAATCAATTAGCAAATTGACACTTGTGACGGAATCTTATCGAGTCCTAAGAGATGAGCAACGCCCAAGTAAATGATAAAAAAAATCGAATGATTGTCACATAAACAACCTCAACATATATATTTGCACGATTTATGCACAAACACATATACATCCATATATACATTTATTCGATGAGGCGGCTTTAACATATGGTAAGATTAAATATGCAAAGTTCCAACCACAACCAAACCAACCAAGAACAATAAAGTAGATTATTTTAAGTAAATTATTTTAAGTATATATATACTCAAGTTGGGGACTCCGCGTCTTGCGGAGTCCTGATAGTCGTCACCTCCAGCTCGGAGCTCATACATCTCGACCCGTCAAAAAACACTTATCATCTAGCAAATAATGCAAGGAGTCACTAAATAGTACTTCTCACTGAAAATATTTTTTTATCATCAAATTTCTAAAACAATTTATTTTTTAATTTTTTAAAATTTTTAACAATTTTGGTAACGTGTTAAATTGACAAGTTACCATTTGATAATGTGTCAATTTAACACGTTACAAAAATGGTAACGTGACATCGTGACACGTGACTATTTAATAACGTGTCCATTGCACACGTTACCATAAGATGACGTGTTGATTTAACACGTCATCTTATGGTAACGTGGCATTTTCCACACGTCATCAAATGGTGACATGTGGAAAATGACACGTTAGTAAGCATTCTGGTAACGTGTCGACAACTCAAACATCACAATATACTAACGTGGCAATAACTAATGAACAGTTGCCACGTCACTAAAACCTAATTTTTTTTTTTTGTAGTAACTATATTGATGTAACAGTGTCAATCAATTTTTAATAAGTCTTTATTAAAAAAAAAAATTCAAAAAATAAATTGACACTTGCCATGTAAACATAGTAGAATACTAATAAATAGTTTATAAGTGGTAGCTCAATCGGCTAGTAATCACACTTCATACAACAGATGTCATTAGTTCGAATTTTTTTCCTTTTCCCTCTCCTTGTACGAACATGTAAAAAAAAAATACTGATAAAATTGAGCTAATAATCACATCTTATGAAGTGAAGGTCACTAGTTTGAATTTCTCTTCTTCTTTTCTTTTCTTTATGCGAACATATAAAAAAAAGAAAATACTGATAAATAGTGTGTGATAAATATAATTTTCCCTTTAAAATATGTCAATTCTCAAAAATTCTTCTTGACCCTTCTATGCACATTTATCAAATATTCCGGGGGTTTCTTGAGATGACCTAATTAGGTGGAAGCATGAAATGACATTGGAATTTAATGGACAAAAAATGTTTACAACAGAAGAGGTTGTCCATACTTTCCTGTGGGCTCTCACTGGACACATGCAATGGACAACTACATTTGTGATGAGACTTGATACAAATCATGGGGGCCATCAAATCTGAAAAAGAACAAATAAAAAAATGTGTTCAAGTTTCAATATGTACCAAATCTTATATGACCCAGTTTACTAAAATTGAGTATTGTTGCTTTTCTTATTATTATTTTACCATAAATGGTACTTTCAAACATAACCATCTCAATCATGGATGTTGATCTTATCTTCTGATGGTAATTGACAATTTGGACCATTTTTACTGCTTATTTTGGAATTTGCTCCATCATCAACTTGTTGTATTTGTGTATAAATAAATAGGACAATAACTAGTAGTGGTCACAAAAAAAAACTTTCAAAGTGGTTGGGCACACAAATTAGGACGTGAATTCGAATATTGCAATAAGAATTTTTATATTAGCCTAATTAGTGTTAGTCGTTTTGGATCTAATTGATCATTTAGTGAATCTAGGTTAAACTATGGGTTGCATCCAACTATAATACCTCTCGACTTAGAAAAGAAAAAGACAATAACAAATAATTAGTTATGCATTTTGTTTCTAAGAGACCAATTAGGTGGACCGTTTTCTGTTATAATGTATGGTTTTGGCTATAAAATACTAAAACAAATGTTGGGTTAAGTGCAAATCATGCAAGTTAAATGATTTTCTACACTCCGAGTCATTTTATATTAGATGTTAAAGTTCAATTTGTTTAACTTTGTTCGAATACGAGCCGAATTCAAGCTTATCATCAAGTTTACTGAGTTTGATAATTTGTTCAAACTCAATTTATTTATTTTTTAAAACAAATTCGAGCTTGTTTACGAGCTGCACAATAAATTTATTCATACATTTTATAAAGTAAATATTGTGATTGTTTTATTTTTTATAAATTTATACTAATTATTAGTTAATTGATTATTATTAAGATTTAATCATTAAAGTTAATTAGATAAATTAACTTGAATATTGAACAATCTATTATGGAGTCCATATGTATGTTTTATAATATGTATTTACATTCATTATACCCATACAAAAACACTTGAATCTATCAAACTCACAAATTCAACTTATATTTATCACATTAGGACGAGAATTTTCTCTTTATCTTTTTAGTTACTTCAAATATTTTCATTACAAAGTTAAATTAATCCAAATAAAAAAATATATATATATATATATATATACGAATTTATTTCGGCCCTAGTATGTACCAAATCTTCTTATATGGCCCAGTTTATCTCTCTCTAGTCACTATCTTTATTGCTTTTGTTGTTGTTTTCTTTTAATTAATTAACCGTAAATGGAACTTTCAACCTGACCATCTCAATCAAGGATGATGATTTCATCTTCTGATGGTAATTGACAATTTGGACCGTTAAGATCACTGGGCCCGTTTGCTTATATCGGAATGAGTTTAACATCAATGCGGATGGGCAGCGAAAGACCACTTTTGCAGCCACCAATAGGAGATTAACACATAAGAAAAAAGCACAAAATTATTCTACAGCTTAAAACACTAGATTTTCCTTATTTCTTCTTCTTCTATCCATTTCTTCTACTCTCTCATTTCTTCCTTCGTGCCGACAACTCCTCTCCCATTTCTTCTTCTTCCTTATGCTGAAACGATGGCCGTGACCCACGGCTGGGTCACAACAGCGGCTTAAAGGTGATCCCTTTAGGATGATAAAATCCCTAAATGGTTAACCTTGTCCTCTAGGATTTAGTTTTGAATCAAAAAATAAGTTTTAAGGCATTATAATCGATTTTTGAGGTTGGTTTTGCGTTTTCTGGTGGGTCTCGCGACCCATGGCATAGGTCTGCTGGGTTCAGCGGCCAGGGGTATTTTTGATATTTTTTTCACTGTGATTTGCTGTGTTTTTTTCTCATTTTGGTTTTCTGCAATTTTCTTAAATGGATGAAGTGTCACAAGGTGGTTGGATGCTGCAAAACACCACTTTTGCAGCCCATCCGCATGGTAGGGGCTCTCTATTGGAATTTGCTCCGGCTTGAAAGTAGGATTTTTAGTGTATAAATAAATAAATAAGATAATAACAAATAATTAATTAGATATGGTGTTTTTGTCTAAGAGACCAATTAGGTGGACCGTTTTCTGTATAATAGACAGATAAATTATTAATTTTTTTTTTTTGATTTGGACATTTAACTTAATTAAATGTTGATAATTTAACCCGAAACTGATCATATGTGATGTACAAACTGTTGATTATTCAAGAGACGTGCCAAGAAAATGTGTGGTTTTAGCAATATTAAAATACCAAAATAAATGTTGTGTTAGGCGCAAATCACGTTAAGTCATTCTATATTACCTCAAAAAAAAAAAAAAAAACAATAAACAAAAAAACCAATAAAAGAGAAAAAACCAAAACCATAAGTTATCATTTTATAATAGCAACCCATGGTTCAAAATGGAATAT
>NC_081541.1:42731240-42744528 GCF_901000735.1 Corylus avellana
ATTTACATTCATTATACCCATACAAAAACACTTGAATCTATCAAACTCACAAATTCAACTTATATTTATCACATTAGGACGAGAATTTTCTCTTTATCTTTTTAGTTACTTCAAATATTTTCATTACAAAGTTAAATTAATCCAAATAAAAAAATATATATATATATATATATATACGAATTTATTTCGGCCCTAGTATGTACCAAATCTTCTTATATGGCCCAGTTTATCTCTCTCTAGTCACTATCTTTATTGCTTTTGTTGTTGTTTTCTTTTAATTAATTAACCGTAAATGGAACTTTCAACCTGACCATCTCAATCAAGGATGATGATTTCATCTTCTGATGGTAATTGACAATTTGGACCGTTAAGATCACTGGGCCCGTTTGCTTATATCGGAATGAGTTTAACATCAATGCGGATGGGCAGCGAAAGACCACTTTTGCAGCCACCAATAGGAGATTAACACATAAGAAAAAAGCACAAAATTATTCTACAGCTTAAAACACTAGATTTTCCTTATTTCTTCTTCTTCTATCCATTTCTTCTACTCTCTCATTTCTTCCTTCGTGCCGACAACTCCTCTCCTATTTCTTCTTCTTCCTTATGCTGAAACGATGGCCGTGACCCACGGCCGCTGGGTCACAGCAGCGGCTTGAAGGTGATCCCTTTAGGATGATAAAATCCCTAAAGGGTTAACCTTGTCCTCTAGGATTTAGTTTTGAATCAAAAAATAAGTTTTAAGGCATTATAATTGATTTTTGAGGTTGGTTTTGCGTTTTCCGGTGGGTCGCGGTCTGCTGGGTTCAGCGGCCAGGGGTATTTTTGATATTTTTTTCACTTTGATTTGCTGTGTTTTTTCTCATTTTAGTTTTCTGCAATTTTCTTAAATGGATGAAGTGTTACAAGGTGGTTGGATGCTGCAAAACACCACTTTTGCAGCCCATCCGCATGGTAGGGGCTCTCTATTGGAATTTGCTCCGGCTTGAAAGTAGGATTTTTAGTGTATAAATAAATAAATAAGATAATAACAAATAATTAATTAGATATGGTGTTTTTGTCTAAGAGACCAATTAGGCGGACCGTTTTCTGTATAATAGACAGATAAATTATTAAAATTTTTTTTTGATTTGGACATTTAACTTAATTAAATGTTGATAATTTAATCCGAAACTGATCATATGTGATGTACAAACTGTTGATTATTCAAGAGACGTGCCAAGAAAATGTGTGGTTTTAGCAATATTAAAATACCAAAATAAATGTTGTGTTAGGCGCAAATCACGTTAAGTCAAATGCTTTTCTATATTACCTCAAAAAAAAAAAAAAAAACGAAAAACAAAAAAACCAATAAAAGAGAAAAAACCAAAACCATAAGTTATCATTTTATAATAGCAACCCATGCTTCAAAATGGAATTTGTAGGTTTGGTTGCTATGATAAAGTTTTAGAATATTAATTTAAATGATTAAGTTTAACCTTTCTTAGGCTTATAATTTTTTTTGGATAAATAATGAGGATTATGTTCCCGGGATGTGTGACACGTCAGGAGGAGTGCAAATTAATATGGCTACTTATAAATTAGCAAAGAACGCGGTACATCAATCTCTAGATCAAATCTAAAAAGAAGGTTTTCTTGTTTTCATTAATGATGTTGTACGCGTCTTATTTCAATTAAGTATTTCACGTGTTGGACATCATTTATTGAAGGGGCCGGAGTTTGAATCTATGCGTAATGAGAAGTATTAAAATAATAATTCAAATGATTAAGTTCTTTATTTTTTATATATGAACTTAAGTGTTTCAGATAAGTGCCCATTTTTAAAATAATAATAATAATAATAATAATAATAATAATAATTTCTTATTTATTATTATTATTATTATTATTATTATTATTTATTATTGACTTTGGAGAACTATGAGTTCTTAATGTTTGATAGCGGCTTATCTCTGCTGCAGTGATGGTCCTGCAGGTAGAAATCCTTGAAAGGAAAGAGATGGAAAGTCGGAAGTGTAAAGCTTGACATAATTGCAAGCATTTTTAATCTTACAATTATAAAAAAGAGATTTCCATCTGTATTAATTAGCACCTAATTTGTCACTTCTTCTTGTCTTATTTGTCCCAAGTATAGTATTTAATCATTGTCCATGATGATAATTATTCTATAATTAAACCCCATGGCGGTATAATCTAGCAAATAATCTCTCTCTCTCTCTCTATATATATAATATATATAATGTCTTTTTTCCAAAGTGAATCCTACTAGAAAAATTGATTGTTTTTTTTTTTTTTAATAATATATATATGGACAGAAATTTCCTCGTATGGAGAAAATATCATCAAACCCATTTAAAATAGTGTAAAGTGTCTATAAATATTTAAAATGCCCATTAAATTTTTCAGGTCATTAATAGCAATTTATTAACTTATACTAACGTTTTAACTATTTATAGACATTTGGTACTATTTTAAATGGGTTGAACGATATTTCCTCAAGAGAAAATTTTTATATATATATATACACGAACATCTACATATATTAAACGTACAACCAAATGATTGTTAGTAGTGCCCGAATCAAAGGCCCAGCTCAAGGCTCACACCAACCAAATTGAACCCAGTTCTCTGGTGGGCTGGCCATGGAGTGGCCTGAAGGGCCATATAGGCCTTTTTGGGCCTGAACAACAAGGCCTATTCGGTTGTGAGTTTGGGTTACCTCGAATAAAATATCGCTGGAGATCTTTTACGAAGAAAAAAAAGGGTGTATATTGTTTTTAATAAAAAAAAGGGTATATATTTTGTACTATTAAGCCCATATCATAAGCTCCCCCGAATCCCTATCTCGTCCATGTATTGCTCAGAATAAAAAACACACACACATATATCATAAACAGTTGAGAAGAGGCCCATATATTGTGAGAGTGGGCTGTACAAAGATGAAATACGAAGAGTTCTAAAATCAGCGTTACCCACAGATTTGCTTTAAGCTTTGGGCTTGGGCCTGGTATTGGGTAGTTTGCCATTGTTCCATTTGTTTTTACGTAATATATATATATATATTTAAAAAGTTTTTCTCATATTTTGGTGTTTGGTTTATCGAAAATCATGAGCAAACCAAAAACATTTTTGGTTGATTATGAAAACATTCTTTAATTTTCGTAAAATAGTTTATTTAATTTAAAACCGTAAACTATTTTTTTGAGTTTGAGCTTCTTTATCTTGCATGTGCTCCTTGTCGTCGCTAGCTAGCAACGCCACCAATTGCCACCAAAATCTGTCAATGGAGGTCGCCTAAATTCGCTGTAGGAGGTCTCACCGGAATATGTCATCGAGGTTGTTGATTGTAACTAATTTTTCGTACAAATCAAATGTCGAAAAATGTTTCAGTTGAAATAAATAGAACCTTAGATTCTCTTAAAATTCTCTCAGAATTCTAGAGAAGTGTAATGTTGAAAATTACTTTTTTACCCCATAGTTGTCGGAGGTTGTCCGCTATCGCTGATTTTTCGTATGAACCAACACTGAAAAATATTGTTTTCAGTTGAAATCATCTTCCTGAAAATTATTTTGCTCAAAAACATTTTCTAAGAAAAAAATTTTATGTCAAAATTAACAAACGAAACTCAATTCTCTCAAAAATCCAAAGAAGAGTCATGTTGAAATTATATTTTTATCTCACAATATTAAGCCAGCCACCCATAGAAGAACCCAACCGAAAAGCCTCGTGGTAGACCGAGGAGGCTCTTCGGGGGCGGTGTGGCCACCCCTAGATTTGTCAGGGGTGGTGCGACCACCCCAGGTTCTACAGTGGGCGGCTGGCCACCCTTAAGTTTAATGTTTCGGTAAATGTTGTCTATTCCTGTTGGTAAGAGAATAATTATTCTTAGGAATAAGTCCTTATCAATTGACAAAATGACTATTTCATAAGAATAACAATTTTATTCTTAGGGTTTATTTTGCAAACCAAACAGCCTTAGTTATTATTATTTTTTTTTTTTGAACCAGAATCTTTCAGAATTCATTGATAAAAGATGAAGAGCATAAAAACTCTTATATCACAAAGCATAAAGCTCTGATAAAACAGTCAAATGCTATGAAATTATAGAGTCATAAATACAATCAGAAAATTCTTACAATCAAATCATATCTATAATATCAGTTTCTGTTAACTTATGTACAACTTCACTTCTATGTATATTAGATCTAAGACATGAGTAGCTCAAATTCTCAAAACTTATTTTCCGGTTGTGAGAGATAATCTCCCACCCCGATCTAATCCTCCTCGACCCAAAGGAGAAGAGTCAACTCAGGTCCTCAACCCAAAAGCCGGAACAAAAAGAACAAAAAATAAATCAACGCAAAAAACTTAAAACAACAAAACCCCAAAAATTAATTTGGATTGAGACAAAGAAAGAGAAATGGTCCTCATTAAATTCTAGCGATTTTTCATAAGAGAAATGCTAAGGGTACCAAATCTTTTACCAAGAGAGCCTTATCAAATTGATGTGTAATTCATTTATTGATGACGAACAAAACAACTAATTAAGAGAAATGTAACGGATACCTGTTAATAAGCTAGTTACACATCAATTTGGTAAGACTATTTTTTTTTTGACATGTATACACAAGATGGGGCAGGAGAATTTGAACCAATAACATCCGTTTTATGAGACGTGATCTCCAACTAATTGAATTACCCCTTAAAAAATTTGATAAGGCTCTCTTGATAAAAAAAATTGATAAGACTCTCTTGATAAAAGAAATTTGGTACTCTAAATTATGGGCAATTTTGAACCACCCCTAGAGGTAGCCAAACTACCACCGAGGGGTGGATCAGCCACCCCCAAGTCTCTAAAGGTGGCTGAGTCACCACCAGGGGGTGGATTAGCCACCCTCAAAACTAATGGAGGTGGCCAAGCCACCCCAAAATCCCTGTTTTGGGGTGGCTTGGCCACCCCAAAAACTGCTTGAGGGTGGTTGAGCCACCCCCAACGGCTATTTGGGCATGGTCGATCCACCCCTAGTGCGTAGATTAACCACCCCCGAAACTAATGGGGGTGGTTCGGTTATCCCTAGCCGTTAAACCACCCCCAAATTAGATGGGGTGGGGGTGGCTGATTACCTTCAGCCTTCGGGGGAGGCTGATCCACCCCTGGGGGGTGGATTGATCACCTTCAGATTCTTAGGGGTGGTTCAGCAATCACTTGAGGTGTTTCGGTCACCCTAAATTTATTTATTTATTTGCAATCTTTATTTATAATTTTTATTAATTAGGTCGAAAGTTTTTGAGTTAAGTTGAAATTTTTTGAATTGAGTTTAAAAAATTGCCAAACATAAATTTAGAAAAAAAATTGAGTTTGAGTTGAAAAATCTTGCTTCTCAAACAAGGCCTTAGAGACGTATCGTTGGGACTCTGGGGACCCACAGGGCTACAAACATGGTCTCGAGACTTTTTGGTCCACTTCGTATATTTAGGTCAGCATTATCAGAATGAGAAGAAAATGACTGCAAATTGCATGGACTTTTAAAAGCTTACCGACGATTCCGTTTACAAAAGGACTTCTTTTTTTGTTTTTTTGGTTTTTTTTAACTCATTTACTTGAGGTCTTAAGATGAAGAAGGTTCCACTCCATTTCCATTTGAACATTTACAAGAGGTTATTCTTTTAAATTGGGTTTGGCCTTTGAGGGGAATGGTCTACCCCCCAACCGCTTGGGAGTGGCCGACAACCCTATATAGCAAAATTGGGATGGCCATCATCCCAAGTATTTTATTATTTTTTGTTTTTAAATTTTATTATTTTATTATTTTTTTATAATTACTTTTTAAATTTTAAATATTATTTTATTATTTAAAATTTTTTTTAAGTTAATGAAACACATAGCGAAATCCTAACTTTTCGGTTAAAATGGACGGTCAGGTTCTCTTAATTTCAGAACCTGAAATTCCCCAAATGATTTTCCTAATCCTTGATATACATGTCGGCCGAGCAGATATAGTGCGTTGGTACGAAAGACCTACGAAAATTCCAAGCCTCTCTCTTTTCCTACGCCATAAAAATAAAGGAAACGTTGGTAAGAGGAGAAATGACCCGCTGATTACTACCACTACCTTTTCCACGTCAATGGCAAATTAAGATGGCACTCCATGCAACTACTGCACCCACGCCCACGACTCCTCCTCCCACCGCCATAAGCCCAGATAACTTTTTTACCTCCCCTGGTCGCACCCTCGCCACGGTCGCGCTTCTTACCATCTTCACCATGGCCATTACTCTCATCGTCAAGAATGTCGCAATTTACGTCTTTCACAAGTTGATGCACCTGTTCGCCGGCTCAGCTGCTGCCCAACTTGAAGCTGCTGTCCCACCTGCGGACACCGTGGAGATTGATGTGGAGGCGCTGTCCGACTTTCTGTCAGAGCAGTCCGGCCAGTGAGTATATATATATAGGTTTGCTGGGGATGAATAAGAATTCTTGTTATTTGGTAAGTTCAAATGGCACCAATAACTCATATTTGACAAGCTATATTTATACGTACTTTTCAATTTTCATTTTTTTTTTTTTCAAATGATGTGTGCCAACATTTTCCAAAATAATATATTACATAGGATTGCAACATATCATTTGAGGATAAACTTTTGAAAATTTGTCTTAAAAAATATAGGATTTCTCTATAGGTACGATACCTAATACAATCTAATAACTCCTCTAAAACTCAAGGTAGAGTGCAAGAAACCAACTTGAATTTAATGACAAAATCGTAGATCGTAAAACTATCCAGGAGGATATATATGACGTGGTGATCAATAAGTTTGCAAGCGGTATATTGAATCATAGCTAATACTGTATATCTAGATCCTATATATATATATATATATATACCAATAACCTATGTGGGACAAGTTACAAAAGTACAATTAATACATAATATTCCCGACAAATGAAGTATTGTTATTTTGTCTTTACTTTATGTTTTTCTGTGTTTTCGATCAATCCTTTAGTTCGTGTGTTATTTGCTTTATTTGTAGTGTAGTTTGTGTGCACATTGTGTAATTAGATGGCCCGCTTTAACTTTGTGTTCAATTTAAGCATTTTTGACCGGTCTCGCATTGTCTAATATTCCTCTCGGATCAAAAAATAAAAATAACCATTTCATAGAAAAGAAGAAAAAAAAGGGAAAAAAGAAAAAAGAAAAGAAAAGAAAGAAGATTCAGATGAGGTCGCATTTCATTATCAGGTTATCATTATATTTATGATAAACAGTCCAGCGTTTTGCTGTCATGATCATTGATCACCCAACATGAGTGACCATGACAGCAAAAATCAATATTAGTCAATTTTGTCGATCACGTTTTCTTTCATATACTTTGTCTCCTAGCTTTCGTCAGCTTTTTCTAGTTTTGAAACTCTATTTTAGTAGGTTTTATTTCCTAGTTTGTGTGACTCGAAAATCAGCTTCGTATTAGGTGACCTAGTTTGTGTTTTTAAGTTTTATTTCCTAGTTTGTGCTAATTGCTTGGCTTCTATATCTTCCTGTTGGACTTTTAGTATTCTGTTTTTCAAGTTTATTGTTGGTAAATGTTATTTTTGGGTGTCATATTAAATGCTACTTCTCTAAGCTTATCTTTGTTTCTTTTAAATTTTCAGAATAAGCAAGACGTCCCTCGAGTTGAGATACTCGGGTAGCTGAATGTTGGAGAGTGAAGATTTTCGTACCGTTATTTGTTTTGTTGGATTTTGAAACTTTGAGTTATAGTAAATCTAAATATATTGGACCCAGATTATGCTGCTGGGGAATATATATATATATGAGACGAATTAGGATTTCTGTTGGTTCTCGATCAGTGAAATAGACTCGTCACTCCTAGACACTTGCTATATATATTTACTTACAAAAGGATACAACATTTGTGTGCATGATTTACCTTCCTATATATCATGAAAGCAAGATACGAAAGAAAGAAAAAACCAGCCTAATTCTCATATAAAGACAAAAGGCTTGCAATGGCCATGATGAGGATAAATGTTTCAATATTTGTTTTAATCATTTCTCTTAAGAAGTCAATTTTTTTTTTTAACAATTGGGAGGGTCATGTCCCATTTAGGTCTCAACTTAGCTCCGCTACTGCTTGATAAGGAGAGGAGGAGGTATATATTAACGAACTTTTGTGGCAAAAGACAACAATGACGGCTGAATAAGGCAGGACAATTACACATAAAATAACATAAATACTTAAGTGGTTCACTCAATTTGAGATACGTCCATTGACTAAGACGATAACGAAAAAATTTAACACACTCAAATCTTACTATCACACAATCAGTGATGGAGCCATAAATTTACAATTGTAGGAGCCAAATTAAAAATATAATAAACGCAATTTAAAATAGAAAATAAATATTTTTCACTTGTAACCCTTAGGTTCCCACAACTAGAATTTTAGAATGATGTTTTTTAGCTTCAACCCTTGGATATTTAAGAGGGTGCTTTTTAAGATTTATTATTTATTTATTTTTTTGAATAAATAATTTTAAATTTTAACGTTGTGACTTATGAACTTAAATTTTTAAAGTTAAATTACAATAACATAAGAGACAACCAAATTGATAAATAGCAAATAAAAAATCTTAGAGTAGAAACAAACATAAATATGTATATATATAAATAATCATGGAATAAATTATATGCCGTTAAAGTGTTTGCTTCATGCTCTGATTATGAACATTTCCCTACTTTTTTTAAAACATATATCTTTCGAAATTTCTATAAGCTAATTTTATATAAATCATATAATATTTTTTAAGTAGCAAATAGTGACTTGATTGCTGATGCAACCAAAACAAATATCTTTTTTTTTTTTTTTTTTTTTGCCTTATTTACTCAATAGAGAAAAGAAGATGGTTACCAATAATTCAATAAAAAGCTTTAGAGTGATGAAAAAAAAAAAAAAAAGACTGATTTTCAAAAGGGTAAGCAAGCCTCTCTTTCAAGTTTTTTTTTTTTTTAAATGACAAATATATAGTAGCCATTTTCAAAATTTTTCTTATAAAAAAATTCTTTTAAACGCTCATGAAGGCCACAACTCCCACATCCCTAACGTGGCTCTAATACAAACTTTACTTTTCTTAGGACAAAATGGCTACTCGTCTCTATTTTTCTCTTACACCAAAGCACTCTTTTCTTTTTTCTTTTTTATCTGGTCTAATTTATTAGCTCCTAAAAAAAAAAAAAAAAAAAACCTACTGCAAAAGTCGTTCTACGTATTCTCCTACCACAAGTCGGTCAACAAAAGATTTTCACATGCACAAGTCGCTCAGACGACTTAAACTTGTATAAGAAGCTCCCTAAAAGTAATAGGAGAGGAATAGGAGGGAGGGGGACCGGGTAGGCCATGGCACCCACAAAAAAAAAAAAAAAAAAAGAATAAAGTTTTAATTTTAGTCATTTGGGCTCGATCTCCTTCTCCTAAGAAAAATTTTGACTCTATTTTTAAATTGTTAGCCTATCCAATAAAAAATTTTGATCTTATTCTTAATTTTTTTGAGTCATACTCATTAAGTTTTTTTTTTTTTTTTTTTTTTTTTTTGAGTCATACTCAAAATTACGTGCATTTTGCATACATTCCTTCAAAGTTTAAAATCTCTCATTTTAATGTATCTCATTTTGATTTTCTTTTACTTTCTCCATTTCGTTAGGATTTTCTGTGAACTAAACTCATAATAATAATAATAAAATATTAAAATGTAATCAAGAACTCAATGAAATGCAAGTTGTTGTGTTTTTTTACTCTTATCTTAAATTTTTCGAAAATATTGTATCAAAGTCGATCTTATTAATTTACAATTTCTTTTGGCAGGATCTAAGCCAATGGGAAGTCTCCCAGTCCCAGGGGTTTAGGTCGTCGGGAGACGCCCAAGGTTTAACCTTTTTTTTTTTTAATAAATATTTCTTTTGGCTGCAGGATCATCAAAGTCTCGTTCATTTATTAGAACTTTTGACTTTATAGTCCACCAACTGAGATACGGTCATGGATGACGTCTGAAACAAAAATAAACTACACCATCCAAAAGCAACCACGTGCCACGTGACTATCAGTTGGTGACAGGTGACGGTTCAGTGCATATGCCGAACTAAAACTTTTTGTTTGGGGTAAAATTAAAAAAAAAATTATTTTTTTAACCACATAAGCCTTCACGGTAGTTTAGCTAAAGGGTTCATATTAATTATATTTAATTATTTTTAGCTTTTTCGGTCTCTAACATTATAGTAGTTAAAGTGGATATTTTGCCACAGTAAATAACATCATCTTATTATTTACTGTAGTAAATGATTATTTTATTATTTTTCAATGATTACTTTTTATTGTATAATTTTTCTCTCTCTCTCTCCCTCAGTTGCTCCCTCCCTCTCCTTTGCTTCCCTTCTTTTCCATCACTTTCTCAACAAGACGACGCCATCTGCCATGATTGTTTCTCACCATTCATTGCCAAATCGAGAGCTCCATCTACACAGACTTGCTCCCCATGCTAAGGATTTTGGAAGCCAACTATTTTGTAAACATCCAGAGTTGGAAGCAAAGCTTTTATCACAAAAGATGTGCCAATATCCATGGTTCAACCTTCCTTTCGGTTGCTTGAGTGGGGTGGATTTGGTGGTGTGGAGGGGGAGAGAGGAGAAGGAAGAGAGGGTTGCAGAGGCAAGCCATGGGGGTTTGGGTTGATTTTCGGTCTTGAAACTTAATTTTCGGTTTATGCCGAAAGTATATGAAGCTTTAGTACCAATTTTAAGCTAATTTCCCTTTATCAAAAATGGGTGTTGAAGGAAAATTTCTTTTGGGATGATTTTTCTCACTAGGTTCCCCATACAACCGATTGGGTGAATAGATTTTGTTAATTTGAGGACATTTTGGTTGATTTTAGTTTTTTGTTCTGCTTGGTTTCCTTTTGGCCATGGTTGCTGATAAAAAATGGTTGGAGACGAAAGAGAAAGAAGAAAACAGAGAGTTAAAAAAATATAAAAGAAACATTGAAAAATAGTATTTAAAAAAACTAGATAGTGGAATAAATAGTCTGCTGGAGTTGGTAGTAAAAAGTTAGTAACTAAAATGAAAAAAGTTGCATTTTGAATAGGTAAAGTAGCTACTACGGTTGGAAATGCTCTTATGGCTTGGGGGTGGTTCCGCCCCTTGTTAAGTAGGGTCAAAAAAAATTTCAAGTGAATGGATAAATACTAGGATGAGAGTTTGACTTTTGAAATAAGAATTCTCAATCATATTAGTATTAGTCGCCTTGGGTGTTAGCATACGGTTCTTACCGATTAAGCCTCTTCTATGCGGCTTTCAATGGGAAAATATTATTTTGTTCACGCTAAGGTAACATAGTTACAGTTATGCTCCATTTGTTTCAACGTAAAATGTTTTTCGTCGGAAAATGTTTTCAGTAGAAAGCATTTTTCTAAAAAATGATTTACTGGAAAACATTTTACGGGGTTTGGCACTTACGAAAAATCACAATTATATATATTTTCATTTAATCATATTAAACTCTAAATTACGAAAAATGTCACGACCAGGAATTGGAGGTATCCTAACCGAGTCCTGCCGGGACCTGACTGGAACACGCCAGAGATCCTAATCGAGTCCTAGTTAGGTCTTGGGCAGGTCTCGGTTAGGTCTCGGACAAGTCTTAGTCGGGTCCAAATTTGGTCCCTCAGGCGGGTCTCGACGGGGTCTCGGACAGGTCCCGATCAAGTCCTGGCGAGGTCTCGATGGTTTAGAAAACACCAAATCACTTCTAACATATATATTCTTTTGGTATTTTGTAGGTTTAGAAAACACTAATTAAAGAAATGGAAGCTTTTTTGCTTCCTTTAGAAATTAAAACACCAAATTCCATTTAATTAGTATGAAAAGGCCTTCTTTTTTTTTTTTAACATTTATTTGAAAGAATATCTAAATGGTATAAAAAAAATGACAAGAAAATATGTTGTAAGATTTATTTGAATAAAAACGCAAAAATAGTTTAGTTCTGAAAAATCAAAAGAAAGAGCTACTGCGCATTATTACTCTAATTTTAGTATTAATCTTTCTCATCGTTAATGAAATGGCAGTAAATTACCGGACGTTGATCATTGACCTTGATTTTGTCCTGCATGCATGTTTGTCCCACGCGGTTGGATAAAATTTGTTTTGAAATTTTCGATTTGTTATTTGAGATCACGTGAGCAAAAAGTGGCTATATATATGTAGCAAGCACCGTGGACTACAATGGCCAATGGGATGAGAATTTTGGTGTAGATACCTTCTTGGGCAAGAAATTCATAATTTTGTTGGAATATTTTATATTTTTTAAATTAGATTTATTAATATTTTCTTTAATAAGTTATTTATCTTTATGTTATAATATTTTTATTTTTTGCTATTATATTTCCTTGTAAAGATTTGCTCAATCTCATCCCATTCACCATTGTAGTCGATGGTCCTTTTTCCTTAATATTATATGAGATATCGGTTCCTATTGCGGATACGATCTTACGAAGGGATCCTCATATCCCACCACAACTCACAATTCTAGGGACAAAATTTTCGAAGAAAAACTATCTTTTGCCTCCTAAACTACAACGTATTGGCATTTTTTTTCCATAAATTATTAACTGTGACACTTGACCCTATAAAACGACAATTTTATAGCAAAAAGCCCACTTCCATCACTCAAAGAAACGATTTTATTTTTTTATTCAGCCGTCAAAGAAACAGTTGTTGCAACCAAAAGTGACCTGCTTCTCTCTCATTGAGTTTATGCTATATATATTGCTATTGCTTCCCACTTCCATGGCGTTAGGCCACCGACTTTTTTAACAGTTTTATCGAGGTTATATATGGTCAATATTACTGAGCGTAAAAGTGGTGCAATCATTCTTTTTAAGGCATGTGCTCTCTCATACTCATGCATGCATGTATTGTACGCCCGTTTACACAGCCAACTTCTGCTTCTGTCCAAATTAACCTTCTTCTAATTGTTTCTACCAGAAGTATCAAATTGTTTCTTTAATCATATATATAATAGGAATTGAAGAATTTGGTAAGCAATTCTTACAATCATACAAACTATGAGATAAATTTACTATGAGTTTTCACGTTTCATCCTTAATTAATTGCCTTTTAAGTCGTCGACATTCCTATTAGGAATTATTTTTATGGCACCAAGGAATTTAACAAAAATTTCTTACAAATTGGATTGTAAGAATTTCCTATAAATGTGTCATATATATGTCATTTAAGCAT
>NC_081541.1:42744628-42747161 GCF_901000735.1 Corylus avellana
TCAAGCTGTAATTTCACTTTAAAGGATTCAATATTTACTTTCATTTACTTTTTCCCACATTTTCTCAGAAATCAGACAGACACTTTCTTTACAACAATATGATCGGTTGGCAAACAAATTAAGCTTAATAGACAGAAATATTAGCTTGCTCTATGCAGGCTATGCAGCCGAACATTTTCTCTATAAAAAGATCATGAATTGATGACTAGATTAGAAAATGTGATAGATTAGCAATTTCACTTTCTACTTTTCCCTACATTTTCTCGGTAACCAGAGAAACACTCTCTCCACAAAAATACCAAAAAGCTTAATTGAAAGATTTAAGCTTGCTCCACACAACCGAAAGAAAATATCACGAATTGATAAGCAAATTAGAGAGTGCGATCCATTACCAATTTCACATCCTACTTTTTCCCACATTTGATCAGCAACCAAACAGAAGCTTTCTCCACAAAAATACGAATGATTAGCAAACAAACTAAGCTTAATCGAGAGATTTAAGCTTGCTCTACACAACCAAAAGAAAATTTGACGAATTGATAAGCAAATTAGAGAATACGATCCATTAGCAATTTCACTTCCTACTTTTTCCCACATATTCTCAGCAACCAGACATACATACACTTTCTCCACAAAAATACCATCAATTAGCAAAAGAAAAAAAAAAAAAGCATAATCAAGATAGATTTCAGCTCACGCAGCCGAATGAAAACATCACGAATTGATGAGCTAATTTAGACCGGGTTTTCTCAACTCGTGAATTTTATCAGGAACCAAACAGGCATTTTCGCGGAAAAATGGAAAAGGAAGTGGGAATCGGAGCAGACCTTGGAGGGATCGACCTTGGGGAAGCTCTTGACCACGGAGAGCACTCTGTCGATGACCTCGCCTTTCGTCAGATGATCGTCGCCGTGCGATGACAGGAAGCGGAGGGATCCACCGTTCGGACCCCGTACCTGCGGTTTCGGTCCAGTTAGGGTTAGGGTTTGGATTGGCACTCGGACGTGGCGAAGTATGGCTGCCCTCAATGCCATCTCTCTCTCTCACTCTTGCACACACGCTCTCTCTTGGTAATGAAACAGAACAGTAAAATGAGACTCCAGAACCAGGTGATTCGCACGTGCTGATTAACCCCCAACCTCTTCTTCTTTTTTTGGCACAATTTTAAAATGCAATTAATGAGAATGTCATTTTTAAAAAGATAGTTAAAGTATCTGGAAAAATTATCATTCAACTTTTAAAATTATGATTTAGCCTTCAAAATCATACATTTTTCACCTTTATATCTATGATTTGCTCCATTTTTTGTCAACATTTCCAAACATTATACCTTTGCGATTTTGTTTAAAAACGCACTTTTGAAGTGTATTTTCATCAAATCACTCTATAAGGTTCAAAAGTTATTAATTTACCCTCTAAGATTATAACATTTATCAAATAGATCATTGCATCAACTTTTCATTAAATCTCTTATAGTGTTGTCATGTTATACCCAATTAGAAAGAGATACATGTTCCTTCCAATAAAAATAAAAAAGAAAAAGAAAAATAAATATAAATTTGTATAAAAATAAAATTTTCTAACAGTGTTTCGACCACCCCCCATATTCGGCTACCCCCTCTAGCCACCCCCTATTTGGCCAAAAGGGGTGCTCAAAATCACCCTTAAAAGCATGGGGGTGGTTCGGCCAACCCTATCTAGCCAATTTGGGGTGATTCAACTAACCCCATAAAACTTATTTGTTTATTAATTTATTTTGAGTAATATTATATACTACGTTTGTATTTCACAATCATCCCGTAATGATGATGTCATAATTCTAACTAATTCTTAATTTTCTTTTTCTTTTTTAATAACGATTGATTCAAGGGTTGGCTGTGAATGCTGCCTCGTCATCATAAGAAAAAAATATAGTTTTTAGCATTACTCTTTATTTCTTTATTATTTATTATATTTATAATTATAATTTTATTTTTCATTAAAAATAACAAATTTTGCCCTCTAATTAGGTATGGCATGACAACACTGATAATAGTTTAATGGAAGGTAGTTAAAAGGAAAGAGTTTTCTTCCAAACTGGGTTGGAGGAACATCCTTCAACCCAGTCTATAAAAATGAGATGTGTTCTTTTTTTTAATAACATGTGAGATGCACATAAGTTTTTAATATTATTTATTCCAACTGTATCTCTGCTATTAAAAAAATATGTGCATCTCACATGTTCAAATGACACATGTAATTTTTATAAATTGAGTTAGAGAAAATTCAGCCAACCTAGTTCGGAGGAAAATTCTGTCTCTAGTCAAAATGAACTATTTGATAACTATTATAACCTTATGGAGTATTGATAACTTTTAAAAAATATACTTTGGCTTATGAATAATACGCTTCTAAACTTTAAAGAGTGATGTCGATGTCCTTCATTCTACCATCACGTGTTAAATTATATACTTTTGTTTTTTCTCTCCAAAATATTATTGAAGATATTAACAAATATATAAAAATAGTCATATGAAAAAAAAAAAAAAAAAAA
>NC_081541.1:42747194-42750145 GCF_901000735.1 Corylus avellana
CATGCAACACTTTGGTCCCATATTAGAAATATGAGAAATAACCCACATAAAGTGGGTGGTTTATAAAAATAGTTATAAGTACTAAGTTCCGCATTGATTAGTTACTATGTGAAACTATACTTTATAAAAAATTATAGGAAAGTTCCAAATTAACTGATCATTTTGGGGTGATAGAGTGATGTGGCTAACACTTTTATGTTGCTCATTACAAGCCACATTTTTTGTGTTTTCGACATGCAACGGTATTATGGGAGGATTCGATGTCACTTTTAAAAGTTTGACAAAAATATAAAATTAGCCCCCGTGGTTTACCTGATTTATAATTAGCTCAATGTAGTATCAAAATGAATTCAGAGGTTACTGAAGTATGCCAAAAAAATCAATTGAGTCCCTACAATCAAATTTCGTCCATTGGCTTAATAAATTATGTTAGTGTGACACTTATTTAAATATGACACATGTCACAATTTTATTGGTTTTAACATTTTCCGCTATCAAAGTCTATTAAATTAGTGGATGAAATTTGGTTGTAGGGACTAAGTTGCTTTTATGGCATACCTCAAGGATCTCTGAGTTCATTTTAATACCACATGGAGTTAATTACTAATCAGGTAAACCATATGAGCTGATTTTGCATTTTTCACTAAAAATTTTGAAGTGTAAGTGCAAAAATAGTGATAGTTTGAATGATTAAAGGATATTATTATTTTCCTTTTGGATATATAT
This sequence comes from Corylus avellana, assembly GCF_901000735.1. Taxonomy (NCBI): domain Eukaryota; kingdom Viridiplantae; phylum Streptophyta; class Magnoliopsida; order Fagales; family Betulaceae; genus Corylus; species Corylus avellana. The sequence goes on from NC_081541.1 coordinate 42,747,921, forward strand.
ATATATATATATATATATATATATAAAGAAATAATAAAGAGCCTAAGCTTAATTTTAATAGTGACCTTTGGTTGAACTTCGGTAACAAAAAATAAGTATAGTATAAAGTTTTGTGTATGAATCATACGGATCTCTTGGTGATAATGGATATAAATCTCTAATTTATAATACAACATGAGCGGCAGCATAATATGGTGTAATAATAACAACTTTTGGTAGCAAACAAATTATTCTAGAAAATTCAATGCATGATGGAAATGGGAATAAAAAATTCGACTAAAAAAATAGACCTTTTAATAGTCATTGATCATTGGGGGGCTCTTGCTGTGATGTAAATCTCAAATTATTAATTCTTTTTTTCTTCTAATTCTCTAATTACTATTAAAATTTTAATGGCATGATATCATAAGATACTAGCCATAAGTCATAACTATTGCTTATTTGATTTAAATATTCATAAAATGTTTTAGGAATGCATGCATTAAAATTGAACGTTTGATAAATAAAAATAAAAAATAGGATCGTGATATTAAGATTTTGAATCACTATTTATTGAGTTAGTCTTCTCCAGGAGGATCAATGGGAGACTTTTAATTGAAGGTGAGCCATTTTAATAGAAAAAATTGTCTTTCAAATTGGGTGAGAAAATTTTCTCGATCCAATTTGTTAAACCGACATTTGTTCTTACAACATATGATTTTCACATATATGCTTTATTTAATGAGAATCACGTGCTTTATTTAAAATGCACATAAGTTATTCGATTGTCCTGATTCTAAATAATTTGTTGTTCAGACGGTCTAGACAACAAATGTGAGAAAGCGCTCATGTTCCTATTAGTTGGAGCAAGTAGGCCGACTATTCGAGATTTGTTCAGACATGTATACCCTGTAAAGATTTTCGCATATTTGTTATTAAAATTAGGGTTAGATACTTTTTTGCCCCATGTGGTTTAACAACTTTATTTTTTTGCCCCATCAGTTTCGTTTTGTATCACATAAGGTACCTTAATAATGGTTAAAAACAGAAATGGTACCTTAGTCTAAATTCCGTCAAAAAATTGATGGAAATCCACGTCAACACTCCTAAAAAATTGACACATGTCCATATATCTAATTAAAAATTAAAAATAATTTTTTTTTAAAAAATTAAAACAATTAAAAACATTAAAAAATTAAATTAAATTAAAAAAAAGAAGGAAAAATGGTGGTTCCTGGCTGGCCCCCAAGAACCTTTGGGGTGGTTCGACCACCCTTAACTTGCAAAATGGGGGTGGCCAAGAACCTTTGGGGTGGTTCGACCACCCTTAACTTGCAAAATGGGGGTGGCTACCCCTAGCCGGCCAGACCGGCTCTAGGGGGTGGTTTCGGCCACCACCAAGGGCCAATTTTATTTTATTTTAAATTTAATTTTTTAATGTTTTTAATCATTTTAATTTTTAAAATTTAATTTTTTTAATTTTTAATTATGTATATGGACATATGTCAATTTTTTAATGGTATTGATGTAGATTTCTGTAAATTTTTAGACGGAAGTACCATTTTCATTTTTAACCATTTTTTTTTTAATCATTATTGAGGTATCATCTGTGATACAAAACGAAACCGAGAGAGTAAAAAATAAAGTTTTTAAATGACAGAGATCAAAAAAGTATTTAACCCTTAAATTATTAACAATACAAACATAAAAATTGCAAGAACTTTATCATTCCTGTAATGATAGATACTAGCTTAATAGAGTAAATTTGAAGAAATTTTTGTACTCATTCTCTTTGAAAAAGATGAAAGCTAGACTTACAAAATATTTTACAAAATAATATGGCATAACATGATTGAGAAGAAAATAAATTCAATTTTGAGAAATTCAATAATGTTTTGTCACCTCACTTTGTAATTGTTTTTTTTTTTTAAAAAAAAGATTGTATAGACCTAGCACCTATATTTGAGAAAAGGGAAAAATGTAAATTCAGTCCTTGTGTTTTACCCGATTTGCAATTAACTCCTTGTGGTATCAAAATGAACTCAAAGGTTCCTAAAGTATGCCAAAAAAATAATTTAGTCCTTATAGTCAAATTTCGTATTTAACATTAGAGCCAATATAATTGTGATACTTGTACTATTTAAATTAGTGTCATATTAAGGAAATTTGTTAAATTAGTTGACGGAATTTGATTTTAGAGACTAAATTATATTTTTGGCATACCTCAGGGAGTTTTGAGTTCATTT
>NC_081541.1:42750245-42751409 GCF_901000735.1 Corylus avellana
ATTTAGACTTTTGCAAGATTCTAATTAAAGTTGTTCATTTAGTTTCTCAAATTTATTTTTTTTAAAATTTTTTTTTTCGCCTTCAACTCAGATCAATTGCTTTTTGACAATTTCTTTTTCTTAAAAATTTTTAAGTGTGTACTCAAACTTTAATATTAATTAAGCTTTTATATTTAGATTTCTCATTAAATTAATTATTTAATATTGATTAAGTTTTTAAAATCATCAATAGATCAAAATTCAATAATGATCATCTCAAATTTAATAGTAATTTTAAAAGCCACATCATATTTAGAATGACTCAAGAAGGACTACATTACTTAATTCTAAATTATGAGCTCGTATCAAGGTAGGTTTAACAAATCTGTTAATAAAACCTTGCGTAAGGAAGAAAAAAAAAAAAACTTTGGTTACCATCATAATGTTAGAGATCAAATTTTGAAGGCTGTCACAAAATAAATTGTATGTTACATTTATTACAATAATTTAATTTTGTTAAATTATTTATTTATTTCATTAGTTATTATTTTTTTAATATTTGTAATAAGTTTATGTTCAATTTTAGTTTTTGTTATTTCATTCATAGAATAAATAATAAAAATCTTGACCCCCCTCAACTAAAATTCCGGCTCTGCCACTGCATGTAGCACATAAGTTTTTGAAGTTTCCCATTTCGGCGCTTAAGCAGCTGTCATTTGTGATTGTGATTTGTTATAATTTGCTTGATAAAGTTTTTCTTCAAACTGGATTGAAGAAATTTTCTTTAACCTAGTTTATAAAAGGGACACGTGTCTCTTGAACATGTGAGAGTGAGATGCACATGAGTTTTTAATAGTAAGGACAAAGTTGAAATTCTTTCGATTCAATTTGAAAAAAAACTCACATTATTTAATTAGAGGCAGTGATGGAATTAGGGGACTGGGGTAGGCCATGGCCACCCAATTCCTTCCTTAGAAAAATATTTTAGGTAGAAAAAAAAAAAAAAAAATTATTTAAAGTTCATTGACCTATTCCCCAAAAAAATTTTGGCCCCCCAATTCTTCAGAAAAAATAAAAAATAAAAAAATTTAAGCCCATTAGCCCCTCTCAGGCCTCTCCTGCCCAAAACTTTTTTAGACCCACTCTCCCTCTTTTATTTCATTACGGTAACCCACTCCGCCTCTC
>NC_081541.1:42751509-42758594 GCF_901000735.1 Corylus avellana
GGATAGAATTTAAGTTCAGAGGAAATCTAGACCTTCGCTTTTAAGGGAACTTAAACCTTTTAGGTTTTAAAGAAACTTAAAATCCTTTTCCAAACTCAAAGTTTTGGATTAATTTTGCTTAATTTATTAATGAGCTTTTAAATAGACAATTACAATGCATAGTGAAAATAAAAGACTAAGTAGAATAAACTTCTCTAAAAATAATACTTGTCTCTAATATTTAAATTATAATTCCTACTTCTAATGTTATCTATAAAGATAACATATTATCTTAAGGTATTTTAATCCTAAAATACTTCTATTATTAGACCTTTTAATAGGGGTGTCAAAAATTACCGGAAAACCGGAACTGAAACTGGGAAACTGGGGTGCCGGTTTGAAAAATCCAAAAACCGGGTACCCCGGTTCCAATTTTCTAAAATAAGCCCAAAAACCAATTTTCTTAAAAAACCGGTTACCGGACCGGGTAAAACCGGAACCGAAACTGGCCGGTTCCGGTTCCGGTTTCTCAAAACCGAGAACCGTAGTACCCCGGTTCCGGTTCCCGGTTTTGGTTAAAAACTGGAAAACCGGACTGGGTTGACACCCCTACCTTTTAAATAGACAATTACAATACATAGTAAAAATAAAAGGCTGAGTAGAATAAGCTACTCTAACGATAATACTTATCTCTAATATTTAAATTATAATCCCTACTTTTAATGTTATCTATATAGATAATATATTATCTTAAGGTATTTTAATCTTAAAATACTTCTATTATTAGACCCCTAACAAAAGGAGAAAATCTCTGGCCGACTAAGATTTCCATTTTATTAAAAGAGAGTGTGACTTAGGCCCTAATGTTTGCTTATTCGCTGTATGTGCATTGGTGTTGACCAGATAGGCGCATGGGTATTGCAAAGGAAATGGGAACTGGGACCGTCTCGGGTAGATGGACAAAATCATTTACATCTCTCTACGTAGTTAAAGATTTTTAATTTAAAGTGAGAACCTCAGAAGAGAGATCCTTCATAGCTATCTTCAAGAACCACGGAACTACGTATATTACTATATTCCTTTCCAGCAAGCCACCTTTTTAACCCTGCTAAGTTGATGGTAATTCATACAGGCCACCTTTGCGTCATATTATAATATCAATATGGCTAATTTAATTTGCTTGCGTATTTAAAACACATTTTCACGCATATTAATTATAATATTCATGAGCTTTTAATATGAGAATTCTCTTATATATATAGCTTTTCTATTTACCAAAGAAAATTTGAAAGTAAAATTCCTAACCCTATGACTTGCTTTTACTACAAATTAAATGATGATACCTTGAACCCATAATAAAGCGGAAAAGAATGAAGTGGGCAACAAGAAACTCTCATTTGATTTGATAGGTCTCAACACATGTTTCTCTAAAGGGATAATTCTCTTTCTTCAATTTTAGAGAGGATCATGAAAAGAAGTATAAAGACATATTATAAATGAGTAGTGCTATTTAATACACTAACCATATAATTAGTGAAAATGAGCTTTTGATTTTTTTTTTTTTAGGGTTAATTTTCATTGTCATTTCATCAAGCAAGATAACACTGGTATAATAGTATAGTAAATAGAATTACTTATTAGAAATAAGTCAAGCCATCATGAGTCATTAGAAAGGAATAATGCTAGTACAATTGATATGACGCAATTGTAAAAATAAGCTTTTGGGTTTTTTTTTTTTTATAAAATAAAAACGTTGATGGTCAATGTGACTTCATCAAGCTGGACAACACTGGTATAACAATATACTAAATAGAATTATTTATTAGAAATAAGTCAGGCCATGAGTCATTAGAAAGGAAGAATAATATTTTACATCACCACCATTATCCCAAACCGTATATATGTACTATGTAGCGTAGTCCCATGGCGGGGAGACGACGGAATATTGGAATGTAAATAGAATTATTCCATTACGAAGCGTAATCATAGCTGAAAAAGGTGGAAGACACCAGAAATCAGGCGTATTTAAGAGTTCAGTTTAAATCAAGCTAGGCACATTGTATTCCTGATCATATTAGTGGTAGTTCTATTAGTATTCACTTTAAATCCCTTTGTGAGCGCTAGCAATAGTTTTCCTTTGATTTTCCTCAAGTTTAGAGTACAAAACTACTTTTTGCTTCCCTATGAAAATATATTTCACAATAGCTTCCCTTACATTTCCTTATACTATTAAAATATTATTTTTTTACAAAATACAATTTCCTACCTACCTTCACTTTTTCTATAAAATCTTAACACAATCATCAATTAAAGACAAAAAGATGAACGAGAAGAGAGAAAAGATAAATATTTATATTAAATTAATGTATAAGAAATCACTTTTGGTTCCCTATACATTGGGAAACACTGTAGCAACTCGAGAACAATCCTCTCAATTTTATTTGAAATGGAGGGGATCCATTTAGTTGCTTTAAAAATGTATTTTTGTTCAAAAAAAAAAGTAAAATAACAAAATTGCCTCCTAAAAAGACTAACTTGTTCATCTTCATTTCAAATGAAATTGAGAAGATCTAAGTCCGTAGCAACCCTTAGGGGTTGGTTAAATATAGAAAATCTAATATTAATAAGTTTTTGTGGATTTTTTTGAAATTTTTCTTAAACATAGGAAAGGAAATAACATATAGGGATCTAATTGACCAAAATGGAATAGTAAATGCGCTGAAGATTGACAGACTTCATTTCTGGAATATGAAAACTTTTGTAGTCTTAATCACGAGTTCATCAGTATGGATGATCTAACCACATGCTTAGTTATTTATAGATAATCACAAACACCTCGGGTGTATGAAAAATATCCTGCACCAAGTACTGATGGTATCTTGCCTTTTTTTTTCTTAGGTTATGAATATTTTAACCTGCACCACAGGTGTATGAACAGCGCTTAGCAACTCCACGGGCCCACGGCACTTCCCCTCCCTTCTTTTCTTGGTGTAGGATTAGCTTTTCTTGAAATGGATGAATTGTCTGCTTTCAATTTTTTTTTGTCCCTCATAGAATAAGTATGATCAAGCATGAAAACATAAAAGGGTTTAAAAGGGTTTTCATGCTTTATCATAGAATAAGCAGTATATATATATATATTGGGAAGAATAATAATGATAGTTTTTCTTTTTATTTGTTTATTTTTTTTAAAAATTGATATTTTATTAATTTTAGTTCAATTTCCGTTAAAAGGAAATGTGGACATGAGAGGAGTGGCCGGGTGGCCTTTGCCTAACTCCGTCATCTCCTCCCAAAGTGTTCAAGAAGGGGATCAATGGATTAAACTCAATTATTACGTGCAATGAATTAACGGAATCTTTTGTTTCAAAGGATTCGCAGTTCTCACCCAAAGGTGGGATGAAATGGCGGAGGTGGCTTGCTGTATGAATTACCATTAACTTAGGGTTGAAAAGGAATACTGGGGCCGGCGATATTGTAGTAGGTTTTGTTTTCTAGCTAGCTAGTCGTTCATGCGTTAGGCCTAATAGCCTGTATATTACGTGGACTAAAATATTGAGTGTCAGTGTATTTATTCCTTTTACTACACACGTACACATACTACATCATGTAAAATGTAGCCACATTTTACAGGCCCATTCACTACAAGCAATTAATGCCTATATATGTGTGTGTGGAATAAATACAAGAAAACTCAAAATTTTACTAAATAAAAGCTAGAAAGAAGAGTGAGACATTTATCAAAATTTAAAAATTGGGCCAAAATTTTAGTAAAAAATTTACCAAAAACTCATAATATTAGTGGTAGTTCTATTAGTATTCACTTTAAATCCCTTTGTGAGCACTAGCAATAGCTTCCCTTTGATTTTCCTTAAGTTTATAGCACAAAACTACTTTTTATTTCCCTATGAAAATATATTTCACAATAACTTCCCTTACCTTTCCCTATACCATTAAAATATTATTTCTTTATAAAATACAAGTTCCCTACCTACCTTCACTTTTTTCACAAAATCTTAATACAATCTCCTATTAAAAACAAAAAGATAAAAGAGAAGAGATAAAAGATAAATGTTTATATTAAATTAATGTATAGAAAACCACTTTTGGTTCCATACACATTGAGAAACAATATAGCAATCGGAGAACGATCCTCTCAATTTCATTTGAAATGGAGGGGATCCATTTAGTTGCTTTAAGATGGTATTTTTGTTAAAAAAAAAGAAAGTAAAATAACAAAATTGCCCCCTAAAAACAACTAACTTGTTCATCTCAATTTCAAATGAAATTGAAAGGATCCAAGTCTGTAGCAACCCTTAAAGGTTGGTTAAATATAACGAATCGGATGTGAATAAATTTTTGTAATTTTTTTGAAATTTTTCCTAAACATATAAAATAAAATGACATATAGGGCATATGCTAATGCTCTAATGTGATTGACCAAAATGGAATAGTAAATGCGCTGAAGATTGACAGACTTGATTTCTGGAATATGAAAACTTTTGTAGTCTTAATCATGAGTTCATCAGTATTGATGATCTAACCACATGTTTAGTTATTTATAGATAATCACAAACATGCACCGCGGGTGTATGAAAAATATCCTGCACCAAGTGATGGTATCTTGCCTTTTTTTCTTACGTTATGAATATTTTAACCGACACCACAGGTGTATGAACAGCGCTTAACAACTCCACGGGTCCACGGCACTTCCCCTCCCTTCTTTTCTTGTAGGATAAGCTTAACCTACACCACGGCCCTTTCCGCTGTCTTCCGTCTTTGGAGTTGAAATTAAAGGTAGAGCTTATAACCTACACAAGGCTCAAATAATCATTAATTTGCCTTACTTTTTTTTTTCAGAATAATGATGAAAGTAAACGCAAGATTTTCAAAAACTTTTTGGCTTGTCAAATGTAACCCCGTTATATCCTTTGTTGGTAATGGTAGGTCTCACAAACATAACCCTGTTACTTCCTTTGTTGGTAGGTGACGTCTCACAAACGTAACCTCGTTACTTCCTTTGTTGGTACTTGGTATGTCCACAAACATATATAACCCCGTTACTTATTCAAACAGAAAAAAGGAAAACGAAGACTTTTCTTTGTTTCATGGGCTCGTTCGGACCCCACTATTCGAACATCCTGTAGGTCTCAAGGATGTCTCTCAAAAGGGATAATTTTTTTAAAAAAAATAAATGGATTGCAGGAGCTTCTACAACTCATTTTTTAAGGTGATATATGTATTTTAAATACTTTACATACTTTTTTTTATTAATGCTACTAAAAAAGTATTTGAGAAACAACTCCTACATCCTATGAGACACATTACTTTAATAGGTTGTAGGAACACCTAGAGCTTAATTTATCTGAAAATTCTTGTCTAATTCCCTTTCTGGAGTTATATCATATATATGAATATATAAGATTTCAGCTTGCAAAGTTGAACTTTTTCAAAGAGAACCACAGGATTTGTATGGGACTTTTTTATTATTTTTCGTCAGAAACCAATCTTTAGATCAATTTTTGTTTTTAAAAAATAAATAAAAATCTAAAAAATTAGTTAAAAATATTAACTCAAGAATATTATACGATAAAAATATGATTTCTAACTCCCTCTATTTCAACAATTATGATAGAATGTCCCATAATATCTAACTCATTTTCTTTTGAGAAATTGAGATATGCACTCGCCGGAGATGATATATATTGTGATAAATACAATGGCAAACTACCCAATACCAGGCCCAAGCCCAAAGCTTAAAGAAAATCTGTGGGTAGCGCTGATTTTGGAACTCTTCGTATTTCATCTTTGTAAAGCCCACTATCACTATTTATGGGCCTCTTTTCTCCTGTTTATGACATATGTGCTTTTCTTCTTTTTTTTTTTCTTTTTTTCTGAGCAATACATGGACGAGGGAGGAGAGAGTTTATGGTATGTGATTAGTAGTACAAAATTTCCGATTATGATCCCATTTGATCTTTTTTATTTTTTTCTAAAATAGTGATATTTGTAGAGAGTATAACCAAAGAATTTGGCTTGCCTCAAGTAAAAAAAATCACCAGATATTTTCTATGAAAAAATAAACAGTGCAGATTGAAAGACTGAGTGAGAATTATAATTATTTTTTTACTAAAAAAAATATATACCCTTTTTTGTTTTTTTTTTTTTTACGTAAAAAAATCTCCAGCGACTTTTTTTTTAGAGGTATATAACCAAAACTCAACCAAATAGGCTTTGCTCAGGCAAACAAAAAGGCCTATAAGGCTCTTCAGGCCACTCCACGGCCAGCCCACCAGAGAACTTGGGTCCGATTTGGTTGGTCTGAGCCTTGATTCATCCCCGCATAAAAGTTTCTTCATCCCTTCTTCTTCGACCCAAAGACCAGAAAGAGAGAAGGAGAGGATCCCAGTTGAGAGGGAGACTTGTCCCAACCGATGTTTTAGACGGAAATGTTTTGAGTTAACGGTGATTTCTTTGCTAGGTTTTATTTTTTTATTTTTTATTTTTTAAAAAAACATGGCAGCTTTTGAGATTAGGTTGGAGGAAATTCCTCCACCTTAGTTTAGAGGAAAACTATGTCCTTTAATTTATTTTATTTTATCAAACATGTACTTTTTTCTAAGGGTGTTCAAACGGTTATAACTGTCGGTTATTGACTATAACCGCTAAACGCAATCAACTTTGGCTGTTATTGGTTTTTAACAACAGCAACCACAACTGCCTAGGCGATTAGGGGTTATTTTATAACTGGCAGTTAGCGGTTATTCAATTCAATAACCAGTAGTTATAACCACTCTTTTTAATGGGCTTTTTAAGTGTTTTGGGCCTTTAATTTGCCTATTTTTTGATCTTATTTTAAGTGTTTAAGCCCAAAATGTTTCAAAAAAGATGGAAAATGCTGTTTTTTGGGCCAGCGAATATTTTTGAATAAGGCTTCACCTAAAACATCACATACCACATTATATATTTCACATACATAGTCATAAATAGCCAAATCCATTAATCCAAATACAAATGAAAAAATTATAAAGACAAATCCCAAATCTGTAAACATATTACAAACCAAATAGAAGCAAAGCAGTAAGCAGTAAGCACAGCCAACAAGT
>NC_081541.1:42758694-42762257 GCF_901000735.1 Corylus avellana
ACTCAATATTTTAGTCCACGTAATATACAGGCCATTAGGCCTATTAATGCATGAACGACTAGCTAGCTAGAAAACAAAACCAACTACACTGTCGCCGGCCCCAGTATTCCTTTCCAGCAAGCAAGCAACCTTTTCAACCCTAAGTTAATGGTAATTCATACAAGCCACCTCTGCCATTTCATATTTTCATCCTCCCACCTTTGGGTGAGAATGGCGAATCCTTTAAAACAAAAGATTCCGTTAATTCATTGCACGTAATAATTGGGTTTAATCCATTGATCCCTTTCTTGAACAGTACTTTGGGCGGAGATGACGGAGTTAGGCAAAGGCCACCCACTCCTCTCATGTCCACATTTCCTGTTAACGGAACTTGAACTAAAATTAATAAAATATCAATTTTTATGCACCCGAAACCTTAACTGCATGCTAAGCTTTCCTAAATTTCTTCGTTTATCTATACACCCCACTTGCCAACTCTTCCTGGACCACATACCCACTTGCCTTCTGAACGTTCAAAACGTGAGAAAAAGTTAATTTGAACGTTCAGAAGGCAAACAAGAGAATTTTGATATTTATTTATTTGGTCGGATGATTATTTTTAGCTGCTTTGTGTCATTAATGATGATAAAGATTATAACTAAAATTATAGTAATCATGTAGTATGGTATTGGTATGCATAATGACTCGAAGGAATTAAGTTATTGTACATAGTACATATACCTTTCTTTTCTTTTCTTTTCTTTTCAATAATAAAAAGAACTGCAAAGTCTGCAAGCAATCTCTCTATATATATATATATAATTAATGACATAGCTAGGAACTCAGTCAGTTTTGTTTTTGTCCATTTTTTAATAGTGTATCCTAACATAGTGTATAGGCTATTATTATAAGGTCTAATAAATGAACAATAATCTTCCTTTTACTACATGAAATGGTAAATCATGTGAAATGTAGCCACATTTTAAGACAAAATTAGCTAATATGATGAAATTTTATAAACTGTCAAACATCAAAATGATGCTCCAATGCTCCAAGATTAATCATACATGTGGTTGACGGTTTGATGTTTGGATAGACACATCTTATAGTCACAACAGCGTAATGATGTGAATGTAGTAAATCATGTGAAATGTAGCCACATTTTACAGGCCCATTCACTACAAGCAATTAATGCCTATATATGTGTGTGTGAAGGAATAAATACAAGAAAACTCAAAATTTTACTAAATAAAAGCTGGAAAGAAGAGTGAGACATATATAAGATCGGAGGGAGACAGTTTTTTTGGATATAGTCAGAGATAATAATGCAGAAAAAAAAAATATTTGCAATGTAGCCCTTAATACGACACCCAAAAGCAACAATATTTACCAACAACAAATTAATTAACTCGAAAAACAGAATATTAAAAGTCAAGTTGCAAGAAATTAAAGCATAAACTATAGCTAGCTAGGAAATAAAACTAAATAACACAGGCCACTAAGCTAATTATCAATTAAGCTGATTTTACACTTCTTTAATTTTTTTTTCTTCCTAATCCTAATTTACCCAATTAAGAACCAATTATTCATGCCACCAAATCATTTGTAAACATCAATTAGAGCTATATATATAACCTAACAAAACTTAAAGATAAAACACACTTTAATTAAAATACTTCATAACTGTCAAATACAATAAAACATAAATCCCATGCATTTCATTGCTGAGATATATTTCCCAGCAACATAATATGGATCCAATATATATAATTAGACATTACAATTCCAAGTTTCAAAATCCAACAAAACAAATAACAAACATTTCTACATACTTATTGAAACATCCACTTCTATATATATTAGACTCCAAGAACTCATCACTTCCATCCAACATTCAGCTACTTGAGAGGCCAGCTGCTTCTTCTGAAAAATGTAAAAGAAATAAGGATGAGCTAATGCTCAATAAGTAGCATAGATAATTAGTTTAAGCTAAGTCATATTTCACATTTCAAAACGCTATGACTGTTAGCCAAACAAATTTCACAAGATAATATGTTTGCAAAGAATTTATGCAGGGTCACATGCATGATAGGGAAATCACCGTTATGCCACAAAGACATCAATTCTCACCAATTTAACCATGGCGCGCAGTTCATATATAGGTTAGCTTGCAAAACCATATACATATATATAAACTTGTGATGTACATGCACACCTATAGCCACTGTAATCACAATAGAAGAGTATTGATAATTTATATTCTCATCAAACTTTTTTAATGTACACTCTTCCAAATAAAATCAAACAATTTCCCATAAAATACAAATCAATATATTAACCAATTTTGAAATTTCCTCCAAATTCTTTCAATCACTTCATCATGACCAGGGCACTTAAGCTTTCTATCTTGATGAAAAACATCAGTGCCATCATACCCACAAAACATAAACTCAATGTATACAGATTATTCGTATTCAAAAGAATCAATCAACCAACTTGATCAACTATTTTGGACTTGAAACTTCATGACCAAAATTTCCAAACCTTATTCGTTCCATAAGTTTTTTGCTGGACCGTTTATCATAATTAATGATGGCTCATGAAATGCTAAGTCATTGATCTCAATCTTCTCGATCCCAATTAAACTCATCCTCTCCTCCACCAACCACCACTCTTTCTCCTCCCAGCCCACCATTATAGGAAGACTCTTTAGAATTAAACTAACACCTACACAATCGTCAATATCCGCTAGCTTGGTTTATATATATATAAGGGGAATGCAAATTCAGGCGACTGTGTCCCTCCACCAGTGGGATCTTTTAAAGTGAATTTTGATGTGACCATTAGGCCTTCTTTTTGCTTCACCACTCTTTGAGCTCTTTATTTTGGCCTTTCTCTAAAATTTTAATAAAACTCACAAAACATGCCATTTAACGAACTCTTCCATCAATGTTAAATTTAGAGAAAATTTTAATAAAACTCACAAAACATTCCATTTAACAAACTCTTCCATCAATGTTAAATTTAACACCATTTCATACTTCTTCTTTCCTCTTAATTAAAGTGGATTTTTAACGCAAAGAGTCCAATAGTGGGTTTCGACCAATAAAATAGAATAATTAGTTAAAGGAGATAAATATTTAAAGAGTTTGATGTTTAATGATCTTGAAAAGTGACTAGCTAAATCAACTAGAGTAGATTTTTAGAGTTAAATCTTGAAGAGCTTAATAGGAATTTGGTTGCTGTGTACTCCTTGAAGCTCCCTCCCATTGATGCTAATTTGGTCGAAGCCCATGCTGCCCTTCTGGCAGTCATGTTAGACGTTACTTTTGGGTGCTCATCCTTGCTGATCATTGAAGGGGACTCTTTATTTTGATACGTCAAGGGGAGGCACATTAATTACAATGAGTGTTACAAAATGTTTCTGGCAGTGAAGTATGTATTACAAATAAATTAGGAGATTAATTAACTTATTCTCTGATGGATAGAAGATATACTGGGATTTTGTGGGTAAAGAAGCAAGTCATGCAGGTTACTGTGCATGGAAAGCTCAGTGTCCTACGTGTGAAGTTGGCAATTAGACG
>NC_081541.1:42762357-42771578 GCF_901000735.1 Corylus avellana
CGAACCTATAAATGTGTCATATGTTATTTAAGCATGTGAAAAGCACACCCACATGTAAGTGCATGGGCAACATTAATCTCAAACATACATGGGAGTTTCTGTTAATTCATATTAATGGATATGGTTAAAAATTTTAAAATATAATTGTAATTTAATGATTTTTACAAGAATATAAAGGTCATTCTACCTTTTGATCATCTAATTATAATTTAATGTCAAATCTTAACCGAATGGGCGACATTGCGGAAAACTAAAAGTTCTGTAATTTAATGATAATTTTGTAATTTTATAAAACCTATAAGAATATAAGGGTGAGGTTACCTTTTAACCATCTAATTAATTTAATTTTAAACCCTAATAAGGAGATGGATGAGATTTTCCGTAAAATAAGAATTCAATTACAGATACCCAAAGACCATAAACTGGGGTCAATTGGAGTTTTAATATAAAATGCTTCTTCAACTTATAATTCTTGTTTCAGTAGGTAGGTAGTTCTTCCCAGTGATTGTTTTCTTCAAAAAAACACGCCTTTGTGTCCCTATTTTACCCAAGAACGTACGGAAGAACCAATTATTCGTACCACCAAATCATTTGTAAACATCAATTAGAGCTATATAAATAACCAAACAAAACTTAATAATAAAACACAGTACTTCTTCTTCAAATACAATAAAACATAAATCCCAATTCATCGATAAAACATAAATCCCAAACATAAACACACTTATATATATAAGATATATTCAATTCCCAGGCCAGCAACATAATCTGGATCCAATATATTTAGATATATATTACAATTATTCCAAGTTTCAAAATCCAACAAAACAAATAACAAACACTCCGACATATATACTGATTGAAACATCCAGTACTTGTATATATATTAGACTCCAAGAACTCACTTCGATTCAACATTCAGCTACCTGAGTATCGATCTCAAGTTCTTGAGGGACCATCTCCTTAATTATTCTGAAAAATTTAAAAGAAATAAGGATGAGCTAATTAACGCTCAATAATTAAGTAGCATAGATAATTAGTTTAAGCTAAGTAATGTTTCACAATTCAAAACGCTGTGACTGTGAGACAAACAAATTTCACAAAATAATATATATGTTTGCAAAGAATTTATCCAGGGTCACATGATAGCTAGGGAAATCACCGTTATACCACAAAGACATCAATTATCATCGACCAAGGATAACTGTATATATGCATGCTCACATATTTAACTTTCCATGCAAAAACTCAACAAACCAAAACCAAAAACAAAAGAGAAAAGCACTCCGGTCGGATACTGTATTAGGTTTGAAAAGGTGAGTTGCTGGAAAGGAATACTGAGACGAGAATATATAATATTATTAATTCTTCCTATATATAATATATTGGACATAGAATAACTATGATCAAGCATGAAAAAATAAAAGGGTTGTTACACGTTCTAGCTAGCCCACAACATGCAGCAGCGATTCGTCTGGGAAGGAGGTTGAAGGAGGGGTAAGAAGTGGACTGGCTTATATGGAAGTGCTCGCCCGTACGTATTCATATATGGACGTTCCATCAAACAGCTCCGGCCTCCTGATAGGCCAATTAGTTGGGAGCAGTGGCGGGGGATGGGGTGCACGCGGTGAACCTTCCGTTGCGCGAGTGCAACCTCATCAAAGAAGAAGAAGAAGAACAAGGAAGAACATCAACAGCACCTCATAAAACAGAAGAAGAAGAAGAAGACCATCAAACAGCACATCTTGATAGGTAAGAAGAAGAAGAGGAAGAACATCACCAGCACCTCATCAAAGAAAAACAAGAAGACTATCAAACAGCACATCTTGATGGGTAAGAAGAAGAAGAACATCAACGGCACCTCATCAAATTAAGAAAAACAAGAAGACTATCAAACAGCACATCTTGATGGGTAAGAAGAAGAAGAACATCAACGGAACCTCATCAAATTAAGAAAAACAAGAAGACCATCAAACAGCACATCTTGATAGGTAAGAAGAAGAAGAACATCAACAACACCTCATCAAAGAAAAAGAAGACCATCAAACAGCACCTCTTGATAGGTAAGAAGAAGAAGAACATCAACAGCACCCGCACCTCGAGGGGCGAAACTAGCCTTTAGAGTTTTGGGTAAAAAATTTGGGGGGTAAACTTCTAAATAAGAAAACATGGGACTTGGGGGGCCGAGCCGTTCGAGTGGCTCGAGCCGCTCAAGACCCAAGCTTCCATGTAGTTCCGCCTCTGACCACCTCATCAAAGAAGAAGAAGAAGAGACCAACAGCAACAGCATCAAAGAAGAAGAAGAAAGAACATCAAACAATACCTCTTGATAGGTAAGGAAAAGAAGAAGAAACCATATGAACACCAAATAACAAGAATTCTTATTCATTCACAACATACCTATTCAATGGCAAGACTGGTCAGATTGACATTCGGAAGCGCCTCCTCATGAATCTCCTCGGGTTCGGCAGGTTGCCATTCCCCATCAATCTCTTCCGGTTCGGCAGGATGCCAGCCCCCAACAACCTCCTCGGGGTCAGCAGGTTGCCCAACTTCTGGGATCTCCACGGGGTCAGCAGGTGGGCGAAACGGTTGCCTCAACTTGTTAATGACGTAAATGGCCAGAGTCTTGACGATGGCAGTAATGGCCAACGTGAAGATCGTAAGAAGCCCGACCATAGCGAGGGTGCGACCAAGGGAGCTAAGAAAGTTATCTGGGCTTATGCCGGAGTGAGGAGTCGTCGGCGCCGTCGCCGGTGCAGTATCGAGTGCCATCTTTGTCGTTCAAGTGGAGAAGGTGATTGTATGGTCTCGATATACTGTGTGATTATATGTCCAAACGGTGTGATCATCAATGGTGAGCCTTACAGGGAAGATGGAACAACTTTTCGCTGAAGCACCAGCATGCACCGGGAACCCTAGCTCGATCATGACGTGAGGTCGTAAAGGAGTCGGGATAGGGCTGCCGCAAAGCTTGAAGAAATTACTGTACTGGGCCCCGCCCGCACCATTTGTAAGCTTCATAAATGTATTAAGATTTTATATTAATAAGAAACATATCGATCAAATAACGACAACGAATATAACCCAATCAAATAACGAGCCTCTGCCAATGGCCAATGATCTGCTAGCCAAGTTTGAAGAAATTCTTGTTGTACTGGGCCCCACCATTTGTAACTTGTAAGCTTGCATAGTCAATTTCTTGAAATAGGATAACGCAAAATCTCACTCTCACCAAAATCTCATATATATATATATATATATGAACTATTTGATAACACAAAATGTGTGCAACAAAAAATATATTTGTTAAACTTCATAAATATGTATTAATTAAGATTGATATATTAATATATTAATAAGATAACATATAGGTATTAATACAAAACAAAAAAATAAAAAACAAAAACGCAGTTTGTTAAATTGCATCTTAAGTTCTTTTATTGAACTTTTCAGTAAATTTCCTTTTTATATAACTAAATTATTTTTTTTTAAACAAAAAATCCACTCTATTTTGCTGCCAAAATAGGAATAAGCTATATATGTGTTCACATTATAATATAAACAACTAACAAGCTACATAAAAGGTAGTCAAAACTAATTGAAAATGAATTAAAAATCAGTAAATTATGCCTTGATAAATTGGAAGAGAAAAGTAATTTGAAAGAAAAAAGTCACATCTTTATTTTTTTTTATAAAAAAAAAAAATGGTATGCAAGTGAGACTTTTATTTACTCTTTGTTTTCATTTATTTACATTATCAATTTAAAAGGATAAGAGAGGAATATATTTTTTTTTTTTGGTAAGTAAAAGAAACATGAGGCATAGCTTTTCTTGAAATGGATGAATTGTCTGCTTCCAATTTTTTCCCCCCTCCATAATGGGAGGGGTTCTGGATTATCCAATATATCTAAATATATTGGATAATCCAGATTATGTTGCTGGCCGGCCTGGGAATTGAATATATCTTATATAAGTGTGTTTATGTTTGGGATTTACGTTTTATTGTATTTGAGGAAGAAGTGTGTTTTATTATTAAGTTTTGTTTGGTTATTTACATAGCTCTAATTGATGTTTACAAATGATTTGGTGATAAGAATAATTGGTTCTTGGGTAAATTAGGGTTAGGAAGAAAAAACATATTTTAAATAAGTGTAAAATCATCTTAATTGTTAATTAGCTTAGTGACCTGTGTTATTTAGTTTTATTTCCTGGCTAGCTAGTTTATGCTTTCTTGGGTTGACTCTATATCTTGCAACTTGACTTTTAATATTCTGTCCAAATTAACCTTCTTAAAAACAAAAAACAAAAAACAAAAAGCAGGGGGAGCTTTAAAATTGGGTTGGGTTGGGTTGGGGGGAATTTTCTAAAACATTCTTATTTTTTTCCACTTTTTAAATCACATAATTTACTATTTATTACTATTTAAATAAACAAGTAACTACAAAACAAAATATATTTTTTTTTCACTATTTCATACAAAATGTTTAAAATTTTATATGACATTAAATATTTTCTACTACAGTGATTACTATAATTTTAGTTGTAATCTTTATCATCATTAATGACACAATGGAGCTAAAAATAATCATCCGATTAAATAAATAAATATCAAAATTTAAAAATCCTTATGCACGTCATTTCAAGCAAAAAGCATATATGTACGATCTCTGTGAGTGATAATTTCCTCCGACGACCCCTATCTCTTTAAATTATGAATTTCTTTTTCAAGAAGGAATCCATACCAAAATTTCTCATTCCAGAACCGCCGCGCCAATCGGCTTCCTACGTGGCCACTTTTTACTCACCTGATCCCAACTAACAAAAACAAAAATCTCTAACGTGTGGGGACAAGCATGCTTGATGTGCTGGAGAAAATAAGAGTATTAATGCTAATTGCTATCATACATGCACCTAAACAATTAACCCTTGAGGCTTGAATGAATGCTTTTATTTCTAAAAATATAGGAAAAAGTCCACATAACCCTCTCAAATTACCACTCAATTGACAATATTCTCTCAAACTTTCAATTGTGACAATGTCCCCCTTAAACTACCAAAAATTGTCAATGTTCTCCCAATGACGAAACTACCCTTAATAAAATAAAAACAAAAAAATAATAAAACTTCTAGAAAAACCTAAAACTAATTAAAAAAACAAAAATCCAAAGGGTAGAAAATTAAAATTTTTTAAAAAAATCCTTTTTATAAGAAAAAAATTAAAAAATTTCGATTATTTTGTTATAAAAATTTCGTTTTTTATTTTTTTTATAAAATTTTTAAAATAAAAATTTCCGTTTTTTAAAAAATATATTCATTTTTTAAAAAAAATTCTTATAAAAAAATTAAAAAATTTCGTTTAATTTTTTTTTTTAAAAAAAAAAATTGTTCTTTTGAAATTAAATTTTTTTGTTTTTTTTTTTAAATTAATTTTTTTTTTTTAATTTATAAGGGTATTTTTGTCTTATTAAGAAATATATAAGGGCATTTTGATCTTTTTATTAGTCTTGGGGGATATTGACAATGTTTTGGTAGTTTAGGGGGGACATTGTCATAATTAAAAATTTGTGAGGACATTATCAATTGGGTGGTAGTTTGAGGGGGTTATATGAACTTTATCCAAAAATATACAAGTTGTGAGTAAGTCCCACATTTTAAGTTGTAGGAGAAGTGAGTTCGATATTCTAAACTGCTAGAGACATGTGAGCCTCATAATGTTTGATGAACTCTCAAACACGAACACGATACAGAAAATAGTCAAGTAACCTAACACAACCAGTTTAACCAGTTTAAAATAACCGGGTCATATCAGATTGACACGATCTGACACGTTTAAATGAAAAATAGGAAAAGTAATATAATAATAATACCAATGCCATTGATATAGGAAAGAATTCACAAATTACAATACGATAAAAACATAATAGGTTTAATTTTTTACAAATTGCCTTTCAATTAAAACATTCACGTACAATGATTAGTAATTTTCAACTCCATAGTCCAATCATAGCAAATAGCAAATAAATTTCAAAGTATAAAGTTTACATGGTCAATGATTTAATTTGGAAATTGCCTCTAATTGATTTAATTGTCTATTCAAATAACAACCCCATCTCTTGGAATTAAACCTATAAAACAACAAATCACTTACCAAGCAAGGTAAAATCATATTAAGAGAAAAAGATAATAAAAAAAAGATATTTGTTACTCTTTTTAATATTTTTCATTTCATAATCATGTTTGAGAAACGTGTCGTTGGGAGTCTGGGGACCCTCAGGGCTACAAAACATGGTGTATTGGTCTAAAGACTTTTTGGTGGGCCACTTCGAATATTTACGTCGTCAGCATTATCAGAATGAGAAGAAAATAACTGCAATATTGCATGGACTTTTAAAAGCTTACGGACGATACCGTTTACAAAAGGTCTTACCTCTTAAATTCAGGGGCGGATCCAGGGAGGGGGTCGACTGGGGGCATATGCCCCCAGTCAACCCCTAAAAATTCTCCTTGCCATTTGGTAAAATTTTTTTTATGCCCCTCAGCCGTGATTATATCCTCTCTCAGGCATAAGTATGCCCTTTAGCCATGATTATGCCCTCTCCCTCGTGCTTTAGCCATATATTATGCCCCTTTGTAAAATGAAATTTGAAAAAATTTAGAAACGTAGTGTTTCAGACGAATGGAACGAAGAAGACGACGAATAATACTCTAAACGGTGCGTTTTCTTTTTTGGGAATATTGACTGGGGAGTGGGGACAGGCTGCAACAAATATAAACAAAACAATAAAAAAAATTAAAGAATGATGGGGAACAGCAGCCGTGTAAGTTAAAAAAAAAAAACAAGAAGCCAAGCCCAAAGTGGGGAACAGCGGCTGTGTAAATTAAAAACAAAATAAAAGACTTTGTAAAAATAAAACACGCGTGCTTGCCAGCCTTGTAAAAATAATTGTTCTTTTAAATGAATTGTCTTAATATTTATATAATTATATTGCTATTAAGCCTATTTTTGCTAATTGTTTTTATATTTAATTATTTATGAATTTATATAATTTTTTTTTTCATACTTTAATTGTATAAATATATAATTGTAGTTGTCTGAAATTATGGAGAAAAATAAGGATTCTATTGACCTCCAATCAAATTCTAAACAACCTCGTGTTGAAGTAGATTTAGCAAATCTGTCCAGAGATCCTTGCTTTAGGAAAAAAAAAAAAGAAAAAAAAGTGTGATTATCATCCTAGTGATAAAGACTAAATTCGAAGAACATATCTACAAATAGGACAATTGAATTAACACTAGTAGTGACAAAAAAAAATTGTAAGTTCTATTTATATGTTTTAAAACATAATTAAAAATTTTGTTGAATTATTCACTTATTCGGTTCATTATATTTTTGTTCAACTTTGTTTTTGTATTCATTAAAAAAATACAGCAATGCAAAAAGAAGACCAAAAAATTATTTTTTATATTTAATTATTTTTATTATTTTATTCATTAAATAAATGCCCCCACATAGGAAAAACCCTGCGTCCGCCACTGCTCTTAATTAAGGTGAAGAAGCTAGGTTCCTCTCCATTTCCATTTGACTGGTCTTAAGGTGAAGAAGCTAGCTGGTATGCAAGTGAGACTTTTATTTACTCTCTTTATTTACATTTATTTACATTATCAATTTAAAAGGATAAGAGAGGAATATATTTTTTTTTGGGTAAGTAATTAAAAGAAACATGAGGCATAGCTTTTCTTGAAATGGATGAATTGTCTGCTTTCAATTTTTTTTTCCCCCTCCATAATGGGAGGGGATCCGGATCCCAACCGGGCTAGAACGTGTAACAACCCTTTTATGTTTTCATGCTTGATCATAGTTATTCTATGTCCATGTTTCAAAAAAAAAAAAAAAAAAAAAGTTATTCTATGTCCAATATATTATATATAGGAAGAATTAATAATATTATATATTCTCGTCTCAGTATTCCTTTCCAGCAACTCACCTTTTCAAACCTAATACCATGCATACATCATTCTCTGTCCTGCCTCTCAATGCAATATCCTGAATTGCTTTGGGGAGGTGCATGAATGGTCGTTTTGAATTGTGAAACATTACTTAGCTTAAACTATAATTATGTATGATACTTAATTATATATTGAGAGTTAGCTCATCCTTATTTCTTTTAAATTTTTCAGAATAATTAAGGAGATGGTCCCTCAAGAACTTGAGATCGATACTCAGGTAGCTGAATGTTGGATCGAAGTGAGTTCTTGGGAGTCTAGTATATATACAAGTACTGGATGTTTCAATCAGTATATATGTCGGAGTGTTTGTTATTTGTTTTGTTGGATTTTGAAACTTAATTGGAATAATTGTAATATATATCTAAATATATTGGATCCAGATTATGTTGCTGCAGGCCTGGGAATTGAATATATCTTATATAAGTGTGTTTATGTTTGGGATTTTTGTTTTATCGATGAATTGGGATTTATGTTTTATTGTATTTGACGAAGAAGTACTGTGTTTTATTATTAAGTTTTGTTTGGTTATTTATATAGCTCTAATTGATGTTTACAAATGATTTGGTGGTACGAATAATTGGTTCTTCCATACGTTCTTGGGTAAAATAGCTATAGGGACACAAAGGCGTGTTTTTTTTGAAGAAAACAATCACTGGGAAGAACTACCTACCTAGTGAAACAAGAATTATAAGTTGAAGAAGCATTTTATATTAAACGGGGCTCGACTCCAATAATTGACCCCAGTTTATGGTCTTTCGGTATCTGAAATTGAATTCTTATTCCACGGTTATAATTGAATTCAAAAATACTAAACTTATAAATGATTTATAACTCTTTTATAAATTCCTGACTTGTGCCCGTATGTGAGATTAAGGGGTATTATTATTATTATTATTATTATTATTATTTTAAGTGGTTGAAGTAGCTTTAATCACACATGCTGTCCCATTTTTGCTCATAATTCTATCAAGAATCATAGATTACCCAACCGATTACGACTTGCTAGTTCTATTTGTTAACCATCATTACCTAATTAATATAGACAGAATATATACTATAGGATAAGCAATTCTACCTACTCAATTAAAAGACTCCTTAATTTCCAAATTTCACACTCTTCTCCAAGTCCACTCATACCCCACCTAAGGGATGAACCTAGCTTCTAAAAATTGCTTTAGCAAATAGAAAAAATACTATACGCACGTTTTTTT
>NC_081541.1:42771678-42833598 GCF_901000735.1 Corylus avellana
GCATTCAACCCTGATGGAAAAAAGGTTTAGTTTTGCTTTTCTTCTCTTTTTTAGCAAATTAGGTTTTCCAAAAGGCATGGTTGTCTTTTTCGTCCATGTACATCAAATTTACATGGGGACCCCGTGTAAATTTGACATGGGGTCCATGTACATGGGGACCCCATGGCGTGGACGACGATGTTTTTTTCATCGCTCATGGCAGTTAATATGTCTTTTTCTACATGGGGTCTACATGAAGTTATCATTTACATGGGGTCTCGGGTAAATGATACGACGATGATGATGGACGGTATCATTTACATGGACCCCATGTAAATTTGATGTACATGGACGAAAAAGACAACCATGCCTTTTGCTGACTATGGGAATATGGATCATTTATAGCTCAAAATCGTCACGTTTGCTTTAACAGAGAGTTTCTTTAAACATTGCTGACTTTAAACGTCCTAATTCAGTGGTTTTTTTTTTTTTCTTTTTTTTTTTCAAAAAAAATAAAATAAATAATAATTTTAGCGGCATTTTTTTTTTTTTTTTCTTTTTTAATGCACCACTTTCTGTGGTCCTTTGATGGTGCGATGATCCAAATCCGAATCCAGCGAACAATGGAGCTGACTAAACTTCTAATACCCCAATTTATATAGTTTTGGTATGTATTCAAAGGCACCTTTTCTTGACCCAATAAGTCATGTTTAGTTTATTTTGCTATTTGTTTATATTATTATATGTTTGTGATGTCATAAGATTAAATTTAAAGACTTCTATGCTTTTATTTTATAAAAACACATATACACAGATTATATGTATCATGTATTTTTGTATTTATTTAAGTTTGTCTTCCTAATGTATAAAAATAAAAATAAATAAAAAATAAAAAATTCATCCCCCCACTCCATAAATCCTAATTCCGGCCCTATCTTCATCATCCAAAGTGTCCATGTTCGGTGGGCAACAATGGAACCAGAAAGTATGACTGGGGGGTGGGGTGGGGTTTTATATGAAGAGAAGGGAAAGTACAGGAGAGGCGGAGTGGGTTACCGTAATGAAATAAAAGAGGGAGAGTGGGTCAAAAAAGTTTTGGGCAGGAGAGGCCCGAGAGGGGCTAATATGGGCTTAAAAATAAAAATTTCTGAAGAATTGGGGAGCCAAAAAAATTTTTGGGCATAGGCCAATAAACTTTAAATAATTTTTTTTTTTTTTTTTTTTTTACTACCTAAAATATTTTTTTCTAAGGAAGGAATTGGGTGACCATAACCTACCCCGATCCCCTAATTTCTTCACTGCCTCTAATTGAATACCGTGAGTTTTCTTTTAAATTGGGTTAAAGAAATTTCAACTTTGTTCCTGCTATTAAAAATTCATATGCATCTCACTCTTATATATTCAAGGAACACATGTCACTTTTATAGACTAGATTAAAGAAAATTCTTCCAACCAAATTTGAAGGAAAACTTTGTCCGGCAGATTATCACAAGTCACAATCACAAATGACAGCTGCTTAAACGCCAAAAGGGGAGACTTGAAAAACTTACGTGATACATGCAGTGGTGGAACCAGAATTTTGGTTGAAAGGGGTCAAGATTTTTATTATTTATTCTATGAAAAAAAAAAAAAAAAAAAAAAAAAAAACTAAACTAAAATTGAACATAAACTTATTACAAATATTAAAAAAAATAATAACTAATGAAATAAATAATTGAACATAAACTTATTACCAAGATCCCCCATTGTACTTCCCATTTAGATGTAGTAAGTAAATAAATAACCATAACATGTATCAAGAGAACATTTACAACTGCTGCCTTCAGTTTTTTTTTTTTTTTCAAAAATAAAATAACTAAAATGCTATGAAATGGAAATATCAAAATAGATAGCTAATAACAGGTAAAATAATGATCATCTTCTTGTAGAGAACTTTAAAAATGCCGATCATCTGTACAGATGGAATATTACATCTTCTACAAAACTCTGTTCCAACAAGCAAAATACTAAGCATTGTTTCGTCCAACACCCACGATACAAAATTACTGCTTAAGAAGGAAAATAAAGTTAACTTCCAAATAACCTCCAAACCTCGATTCTAATTTTAATAGATGACTTCATAAAATAATTTTTTTAAAAAAAAAAAACCCTAAAGGGAAATCATGTTCTCAATTGTTGACATGTTCAGTGGGATGCTTGTGTAAGACAATCATCCCAAATGACAACATCATTACACTTCCCAATTTCCAAGCCAAGCTTTCTCTGTTGGGCATTAAACAGCATCACCGTTCAATCAATACTGTGAAAGCTTTATGCTCCAAATCTAGTTTTACGCTCCAAATCTAGATCTTGATGTTAAAGTAATCGGGGTCAAAGTGATGTAAACGTACATAACCATCTTCACCTCCGCTTGAGAAACTATAAGTTCAAACAAATCAAATAGGTAAGGTACAAAAATTAGATTGAAATTCAAGACATCATGCCATTTAAACAAATACATTTTTCCAACAAGTTGTAGGACAATTTTGGTCAATCAGATTATTTAAAGTGAATACTAATAGAACTACCACTAATAGGAGAAAATAGAATGTGCCTTGATTTAAACTGAACTATTGAATGCAACTCATTTCAAGAAATGATTAACAGAAAATCAGCAAAAATAGGAAATGAGCATAAGCCAATTAAAAAGCAAATAAACAGAGTATCGACAAAGACTCAACAGATGGATTCATGTCATTCCATTTCTATGGGAAACTCAGAATATTGGTTCAACTCCAATTCCTTCACTAAGAGAGACTAAACTACCATCACACAAATACTATCTCTACCTTTAAAGATGCCAACACCACCAAGAAAACAGTTAGTACTACTTCAAAATAGTCTCCACCAGCCTAAGTCACACCCAAATTTAAGACATATAGACTTATATTTGTACAAATAACCCAGACTCCAAGACCAGTATAAACATAAATCATCACTATTATCACAAGTTTCCATCCAAATAACCCCCGCACTTTATACATATTAAAGTTAAGTACAATTGTGGCCCTTCAACATTAGATAACGTTTCAATTCAGCCCTAATTGTCCAATTCCGGCGATGTTTCCCTTCAAATTTAGGGATTGTTTGGTAAATGGTTTTGCCTTTGTTACTGTAATAGAAAATGATTGATGTGATACAAAGTTTTGAATTTTTTGTATGGAAAAGTTAAAAAGTTTTATTTTGATGTGATTTTTTTATTTGAATAGTAATAAAAAATGAATGATGTGATATAAAAAGTGAAAAAAGTTTGAATGTTTTGATGTTAATTTTTTTGGGAAAATGGTGCATGAACACAAAGGGAACAAAAGCTTTGGGAAAACAATCCCTTAAGCTTTTTTCAACTTCATCGTTATGTCTATATCCATTTAAACTCAACTAACACAAGTAGACACATGCAAGTGATATAAAATAAGGTTACGTTGTAAGGAGATGAATGCATTTGTAGCATGTAATCCCTTCTTAGGGTTTATAGAGCTCAGAGCTTGAGTTTGTGGCCGATTTTGCCAAGTTAGTAGTTTAGGTATTTTTAATTGATTATTTATGGAAAATTTATTCCAGATTTTGATAATAAATGGTTTAGAGTAGGGGGCAAGACAAGAAGTCTTTACTCAACACTAAGTTGGAAAACCTAATTTGCTAAAAAAGAAAAGAACAGCAAAACTAAACCTTTTTCCATCAGGGTTGAATGCCAGAGCATTTATTGGTCCAAAATGCCCTTTCACACCTCCAATTTCTTCTTGAAGAATCTACGCATATGAAAATGAGAGTACATCATATACTGAAGAGACTAAACAACCACAAACTGTAATATTATTAGAGAACTTAAATGAAAATATGATTTTACCTTGTCATAGAATTTAGCCTCAAACTTTCCAGCACGATGATCAGTAGTTGTGACATTAGATGCATCTTGACCACCTCCAAGCACCACCTAAGAAAGCATAAAGCATTGAAATTGATTAGATGATGTACAATAATGTAAATGCATAAATAAGAAATATAAACCAATCATACCACATGGCATGAAATTGTATAAGAACCTATCACCAATACATCTTCTATCCATCAGATTAAATTAATCTCAAAATTTGTATGTAATATATATTTCACAGCCAGAAACATTTTGCAACACTCGTAGTAATGTGCCTTCCCTCCCCCACGCCCCCCAAAAAAGCGCAAAAGTACACCTTTTGTATGTGAGTGTGTTTAACCTTGACAACCACCTAGACTAGGTCAATGATTCTTCAATCCCTACACATCAAATGACAAAGAACCTTTACCTCGAGAGTACCACAAAATCATTTACATCTATCTACATAGTTAAAGTTTTTTAACCCAAAGTGAGAACCTCAGAAGAGAGATCCTTCAGAGCTACCTTAAAGACCCACGGAACTACTTCCATGCTTAAAGTGACATGATTTAACCAAGTTGAGAGTTTAAAATTTTATTTCAAATTTCCTCAAATTAAATTTATGTTCATCACTGATGACATAGAAATAGTGCTAAATCCCCCCAAAAATAAGGGTAATATGGGGAAACCTTAAATTAATGGATACTCTTTGTAGTAAGTGGACAAACAACATTTGAAATCCCAGAGAAATATATGAGACAAATGGAATAGGACTGGGGTAGTATGGTTAGGATAATGTTCTCCTATTTGATTGGTTTTAAACCAATCTCTCTCTTGTAATTTAGTTATACTTAAAAATATTTCAAGCCAAATCTTATGATTCCACATTTATGTAATTCATTGTCTATGTACAATTACCATACATAAAAACCTGCAATCAAAACATACTAGAAAGGGCAAGTTCTGTCACAAAACTTGGCAGAGATCCAAATGTGCTGAAGCATATAGAAATATGTTAAGACATTGTTTTAAACAAGTTCGCCCCAATATGTAAATTATTGTATTTTCAGAACCCAGGTATTTGAAAATCAAAAGACAAAAGGATTCATCAATTTTCAATGGATATCTGGTGGAAGATATCAACTAGGACTAGGCTCACATGCAACTAGAACAAAGGCCCTTTCATATATCACAAAACAAAAACTTAACACTTTCAATGCAATGTTGAACCTCGTCAGGGTCATCATATTTAAATGAAGGTCATACAATGTTACTTCTGATAGAAAGAAAGGTCATAATGCATGGATATGTGATAATAATATCATGGGAGCAAAAGTTCCCATATTAAAAATCATTACATACATGATCAAGAAGTGGAGACATTGCAACTGCATTGACTGGGCGTTCGGTCACATACGTCTTGATAAGAGTCAATGTTCTGATATCCCACAGCTAAATATTCGCAAGAAAACAAATAAGAACAGGTAGAAAGACAGATAAACCAAAGTCATTAAGAAAATTTTAATATATATATACACACAATAAAACAGAAAGAATGGAATAAATGGATCGAGGGATCAGTACTCTAGCAGATTTGTCAAGTGAACCAGTGAGGAAATGAGAACCATCTACAGATTTTGTAAGTGCCGTAATTGTTTTTTTGTGGCCAGATTCCTTGTCTGACTCTTTAAGCAGTTTTCCTGTCTGCACGATTATTAAAAAAAAAAAAAAAAAAGAGTAAAACAAATTAAATGATAAGCATTCAATCAATAAATTTCAAAGAATAATGGAGGCCAGAATGGAGTAACTGAAGAGTAGCAAGAGCATACTAAAACTTAAATTACGCTTTGGAAGAAACCCAACAAGAACCCAAATAAAACCATAGAGTCACAAATAGTGAAATGCTAACTGTAAACAAAGCACCACTAAAACGATTCTTTGAAGATAACAAGGCAACCATCAAATTAATACAGCCACGTACCTCGGAATCCCATATACGAACCACGGCATCTTCTCCAGCACTTATGATGGTGGTATTCAAGGGTCCCCAAACAGCTCTATTAATTCTTCCCTGAGGGCCCTTGATGGTAAGAACAGAGTCGCCAGTCTCTGCAAAATCAATGATTGATGATTTTAAGTCGGCATAAAGCTCATTTAAGATATTAAAGCTTCCAAAGATCTTACGATACAGAGACACATAGCATTCTTCTAACATCTTCATTCAAAGCAATGCAGCTAAAGAGTCAAGGCACCCAAGATTGCAAGACCAAACTTTTATAGTATGAAAACACAAGGGTACAGATAGCAGCTACAAACATGCTATATCAATTCAAAACAGAATTGCAGGGAACAAAAAATAGATCCAATTTGTATGATATAAGGGCCAGTTCTGAAACCTAAAACAAGTGAATGCAAAGGAACAAATTAAGCAATCAGGAAATATCACTGCAGGTTATTCAGGTAAGCAATGAACAATGACAATGTTGACGGCTCATCTAGGCTCTCCTCACGGATGCCCAGCAGATAAAGTAGTACTATGTGTACCTACTATAGTTACCTCTAGGTAGCCTGCAGTTACCCCATACCCTTTTTGGTCAGGAAAAAAAAACAATGGCAAAACTAGGTGTTGTCGCTAAAGAATTCCAAAAAATACTACAACGTCTAGGAAAATCAAAGTAATGGTTAATCTAATACTTACCACATGCAATTCCCCTGAACTAGACTCTAATATCCTACATCTCAAGAACTATCCACAAACCACTCACAAATATTCCTCAATAAATTGCATCAACTATACAACTATCAGCCGGTTGATACACAAAACATATGCCAAAAACAAGGATTTTATTGGTAAAAGAAATTGACATGGACTCGACAAACCAACAACAATTAGCCCTTTCGAGCATAAATCCATGAAACGGAGCATAATAAAGCTTACGGTCAGCGGGGTCTCTGGCGATGATTTTAACGTGAATTGCGGAAGGAGAATCCATGAATGGATCGGTGGTAATGACAGCGAGGTGATCCCCGACAGCGAGGTCCACAGCCCTGGCCGGACAACCGAAATTGAACGTGAACAATTGCTCTCCGGTTTGCACATTCCAAACCTTCGCAGTCTGATCTGCGCTCCCAGTGATAAGCGTCATGGAATCCCCTATATTTCAAAACCAAACAAAGTTTAATTACAGAAAACCAAAGAACATGCGGTGAATGAAACACACAGAGAGAGCGAGAGAA
The DNA here is from genome assembly GCF_901000735.1 of Corylus avellana. Taxonomy (NCBI): domain Eukaryota; kingdom Viridiplantae; phylum Streptophyta; class Magnoliopsida; order Fagales; family Betulaceae; genus Corylus; species Corylus avellana. Next base: position 42,778,787 of record NC_081541.1, read on the forward strand.
ATAGGGACTTGCTTGAGACGTCGCAGCACCATACTGCGCCGTTGTGGCCGCGGTAGGTGCCGAGGCGCTCGCCGTTGTCGGCGAACCAGACGGTGGGAGTGTGGTCCTTCGCGCAGGAGAAAAGGAGGTCCCCGTCCCGGTTGTACTTCAAGAACGTCAACGGCCTTTCATGGCCTTTCATCAAAATCGGTCTCATTTTCACGCAGAGTTCCAAGGAGAAGAAAAATCAAGAAACCGTAACAAGAACTAGGGTTCAAGTTAAGAATGGGTGTTAGGGCTCTTGAGTATTTTGAAGAGAACAAGAGAAACTGAGAGGAATAAGACAAAGGGCACGGGGCGACGGCTATGGGGACTAGGGTTCAGTGTTTTAGATCGATGTGGTGACTGCGTGGGTTCTAGAATTTGGTTTGCAAACCGTCTCTTAATTGTTTTTCAATTTAAATAAATTAGGTGGCACATTTAAGGGTGAAGATGCAATCATAAAAATTCTCTGACCGTTGATTTTTTATGGGGTTGGTTTTTGTCACAAAAAACCTTACCTTAAATGCGTTGTTAATATGTCATCAAAATTCTGACGCTGGTTTTTTTTTTTTTGTTTGCATGATAAAGAATTGAATTAGTACTTCAGTTTTATGTAGTTTGGTTTCAAACTAATTGAGTTACCCTTATAAACTAAAACTGATTTTTCGATTATATTTTATTTTTCTTTATCTTCCACCAATTTTGCAATGTCTCTCAGGTGTTTTAATTTTTGCAATATCTCATTTAATCTACTAATATCTTTATTTTGCGATTCAAAATAACAAAAATACCCTCTCGTGAGATAAAAAATTACTCACCATTTTTTTTTTCTTATTTTACATTTTGCGGGTGCTTTTGAGATCCAAAAAAATAAGTTAAGATAAAATAAAATTTAGGAATAAATGTAAAATTAGTCTTTGTGGTTGGCCTAAATTATAAATCACTCAATAAAATAAAATAAAATAATTTATATGTCTATGTAATTGACCTAAATCACAAATCGTTCCATGTGGTATAAAAAATAATTTACAAGTTCTTAGGGCAGGCCAAAATAATAGTTTACTTCCTGAAATCAATTTACATGCTCCAAAGACAAATGTTAGTTTAATAAAAAGAGTAACCCAATTTTCTCAAGCTTAATTTGAATGAAAACTTTGTCATAATTTATTAATTTGAATGTTGTTTCTATTTAGTTTTGGTTATAAGATGTGACACTCAAAATCTCGCAAAATGCTCTCAAATTGTGAAAATGAAGATAAAAATGATAGAGGGTTATACACAGTAAAATTTTGAGAATAGACAAAATTAGGTTAATTTACTATAGTTATATGATCATTAGAGTGATGATGGATGTACAATCTTAGCTGGTGTCATAAAATGATGTGAAAAATCATAATTGTAATTTTTTAAAGTCATAAATTGGGAAAAACACATTTTACCCCCTGAACTATCATCCACTTGCACTTTTAACCCCAATGTTTAAAAAGTGACACATTACCCTACAAAACTTCCCAATTGTTGCAATTCAACCATTCTAACTTTTTTTTTTTCCCTAAAATGCCCTCATCCAGTTAAAAAAAAAATTTATTTGAAAATTAAAAAAAAATAATAATAAAAAAAAAATTAAGGGGTGGCCGGTCACCCGAGACCAGCCACCTATTATTTTTTATTTATTTATTTATTTTTTTAATTTTTAACTTTGGATGGAGGCATTTTGGGGGGAAAAAAAAAAAAAGTAAGAGTGGTCGAATTGCAACAATTTGGAACTTTGGGTGATACAGTGTTACTTTTTAAACAATATGGTTAAAAGTGCAAATTGATGGATAGTTCAGAGGGTAAAATGTATTTTTCCATCATAAATAAATAACATGTGTTGCGTTTTTGTTGGATATGACGTGACAAAGTTACAGATTCTATTAAGTTACTTAACGAAAATTGATTTAAGGGAGTAAACTGTTATTTTGGCCTACCTTAAGAACTTATAAATTATTTTCTATACCACATAGAGTAATTTATAATTTAGGCCAACTATAGAGACCTATAATTTTTTTTTTTTTATACCATACTCACAATGATTGATATGTAATTTAGGCCAACTTTAGAGGCTAATTTTGTATTTATCGCTAAAATTTAGAGAGTTTTATTATTTGCTACTTTAGCATAGCTGATAGTCAAACTAAAAAAAAAAAAGAGGTTATTTTTTTAACCAAATTCTAGCTAAAAAATGAAGAGTTTATTGAAAATGCTCTATAATGCAAGGCAAATTCTATATACATGGGGCCATGGGCAATGGCTTTTTTCATCTTTCTTCTTTTTAGATAAAATATTTGTTTTCAAATTCAGTTGTTTAGTAGTCAAATCAAAATTCTAAGTTAGTTGAAATTCAGTTGTCTAGATTATTATAATATTTATAATAATCTTTTAAAAAATATATAATTTTTAAGATAAAAGGAGAACTAAAATTATGATTGGACAGAGTTTTTCTCCGAATTGAGTGAAAGTGGAGGAAAAACTCTGTCCTACGATTACTTGTTTTATTGTATACAACAAGTAATTGAATGGACTTAGGAAGTAGATCTGTACTGTAATAGATTGATTGATATAAGAGAAAAAAAAGTAAGAATATTTTGTATAAAAAAATGAAAAATTTTGTTTTGTAATGATTTTTTTATTTGAATAGTAACAAAAAAATGATTGATTTAATGTAAAAAGTAAGAATAATATGGCTAATTTTGAAAAAAAATTGTAAATTTTTTTTGAATTTTGGATCATGGGTCTCTTTTCACTCCAGCCTCTTGCCAAACATAACCTGTAACCTATAACCAAACATAACCTATAACCAATGGCATCTACAGCTGACTTTTTTTTATTCTCTTTCTTTAAGTTAATTTTTTTTTTCAAATTTAGCTATACGCCCTACAAAGAAAAAACTCAAAAAGGCCAAAGAATCATGTCCGCAATCAGCGAGTCAAACTGGCCGTATTCAACGTACAAACGAAAAGCGGAAAAGATACTTTAACCACTGCATTAACAGCTAATTAGTTATTCCTCTTTTACTCTCACTCATTCCCTTAGCTTTCTTCCCTTTCCGCATTCCTTTTCGCATTTACTTCTGCTACTTCAACTCTTCGACTAGGGCTTGATCCCAGAATATTTCCCCAAAAGCAAGAAGGAAAAAAAAATAAATTCAAGGATGTCGAACTTTTCCAATCAGATCAGAGTTTCCGCGGCCATGATCAAACGGCTGAGACTAATGAGTAGTAATCCGGTGCTGATGCGGGCCAGATCGTTCACTACCACCGAGGGCGATCGTCCAACCATGGTGCACAAGCGCAGCCTCGACATTCTCCATGATCCTTGGTTCAACAAAGTAAATCTTCACCCAATTGCACTACGTTTAACTCTCTGATTCTCTTCGAATATAACCGTGTTTGATATTTTTCCGTTTCGGGAAAGACAGTTTGGATCTTTAGAATGACGTTGATCATCAAATTAATTAGAATGCCGTGGTTGTTAAGTTGCTGCAATTTTTGTTTGTCAAATTAGGGAACAGCGTTTTCCATGACGGAGCGGGATCGTCTTGATCTTCGGGGGCTTTTACCTCCGAATGTTATGTCTTCTGAGCAGCAAATTGAACGATACAGTGAGTTTTTCTTCTGTCCTTTTTAATTTTTCCCCAGTGTGGCTAGCTCATGGTGCTGACATTATAAATTTGTTCACATTAATCAATGCAACTTAAAATTGATCGTAGCTTTCTTTGGAAATCAATTAGGTGCTCTTAGAGGTTGTGGATTTACATGATTATTGTCGGAGGCATTATGGAGATGATTGCAAATTGATGAAAATATAAAGTTTTTTTTTTTTTTTTTTAGTAAGTAAAATAATCAAAGGACACACCTAGTAGTATACAAGAGAAACACCTAAACATAGAAAGAAAAAAGATTAAAAAAAAAAAGTCAGGAAAACTAGAAATGTGCAAACAAGTAGCTATTCACTGAAAAAGAGTATGGAAAAATAAGGCCTTTAGCTCCACCACCATCCTCTCATTTTTTTCAAAGTTCTAGTCATTTCTTTCTCTCTAGATGCACCACATCAAACAGAGCGGGATCATCTTACAGAAAGCTTAACTTTGAGAATTACCACTCTTCCTTCTCCAACATAGGATGAGATCTCTCACCCGATGAGGCATAGCCCACACAAAGTTGAAAAGACCGAAAATAGAGTAACATAAGGCACTAGCAATAGGAACAGGATCTAGGATCCGCCTTCCCTGGATGAAGGCATTTTGCTACTTAGAAATAATCTTCTCCAACACTATCTTTAGCCTGTTTGCTAGAACCTTTGCAAAATTTTTATAAATGCTGCTCACCAGACTAGTCGGGCGAAAATCCTCGAGATCAACAGCCCCATAAATCTTTGGAATGAGAGCGATGAACGTAGATAGCTTGGGTTATCTTAGAATCATTGAAATACAAAGTTAGGTTTTAAGATTAGGGTTTATGACTTAAGTATTTATTAATTTCATTTTTTTTTTTGATAAGTAGAGAGATTTTATTAACCTAAAAACAAAGGCAGCATGAAAAAATCGACGGGAGTAACTTATGGGTAGGCTGGATACTAAATTATCTCTGTAAAATAATAATCAAGTATACAATGAATCTGAAATATCCGGTAAAGTCAATGGACATCCAAAAAAATAGAGATCGGGAAAAAGCAGGCATGATTCTATCAATAGAAAGCTCTTGTCCCTCAAAAGTCAACATGTTTCTTTCCCATCATTGTGTCAATGACACGATGGCACTGCATTCCATGCCCTTATGAAGTTGGTTTCCTTTGCCAAAACTGAAGTACGTTAAATGGATCAAATCCTTCAACCCTAACACGACCTGCGAGTGACCTGACACGACCCATTTATTAAACAGGTCACAAACTAGTCGACTTGTTTGACCCGTTTAAACCTAAACGCTACCTGTTTAACTTGTTTGATCTGACATAACACAACATGTTTGACCCGTTTCGACACGAACACGAACCGTTTGACCTATTTCAACATGTATTTCATATATAATTTCATAAACTGGTCAAGCAGGTCAAGCGCGTTGAACCGTTTATTAAATGGGTCAAGTGGGTTGACCCATTTCTGACCGGAACCCATTTATGCCAAACCCTAACCCTATAATTTCATATTAGGTTCGAGGGTCATATCAAAATTGTGAGCCCTACTTAAGCATAACCCATCTTGCACCTAAGTGACGAAGACAAAGGTCCATAGCTTTATTGCAATAGAGCAAGGAAGTAAAATGTATATAAATTAACTTCAAATTTCGGTGCTAGTATTATTTTTTTTCTTTCAGCAATATTATTGCTGATATTTGGAAAATCGACAGTGGTTGACTTGAAGAGGCTTGAAGTGCAAGCAAGAGATGGACCATCTGATCCAAATGCTCTGGCAAAATGGCGGATACTCAACCGTTTGCATGACAGAAACGAGACTATGTATTATAAGGTGGGTTGAAAACTTAATTCCTTCATATCAACTCTATGCTGACGTGCATTTATCATTGGAAATTAGTGTTTAGCTCTCTGCTTAATTGAGTGATTATCTGAGATAGTTGCTAACATTGCCTGTTTGGAGTTGTTGATTTTTACACCTCAGTAATGAGAAGATAATCTGATGATTTTAACTCTTAAGGCGTGGAAGACTGAGCTTTTACCTCATAAAAAATCACTTAGCATCCTGCAACTTTTAGGTATTTGTCAGTCCATGTTTGTAAGTCAGTGTTGGTTGCAAACATGTATATCTTTCTCTCTCTTTTTAATGTTCAGTTAACTGTGTCACCCTTCCCTGCCCCTTTTTTCTATCCTTAACACGGTATAGGTCACAGAAAGATGTCAGGATGCTTGGTCCTTGTTTTCTTATATCCCTTTTATTCAGAGCTGATTTCCTTCTCGTGGATGTTGGAATGGTTGGACTTAAATTTAGGTTCTTGAATGTATTGATTCATATGTTGACCTCCCAATATGGTAGAATGTAAAAAATAAAATAAAATTAAAAATTAATTTTTTTTTTTAAAAAAAAAATACTGAAAATTAAGGAAGACGAGGAAAAAGTAGTCTTCTGCTGAAAGGAATAATCAATAAACAAAGAGAGGTTTTTCCTGGTTAGGGATTAAAGAGAGTTTTGAGGCAGGCTGCTACCCTCTACTGTTACTAAATCACTATTTTGCATCTGTATATATTCTCTACTCGAACAGTTTCCTTATGGAAGAAAGATGGATTGTTTGGTACAAAAACAAAATTTGTTCTGTTTCAAAATTCGAAAATAAGTTAGAAATGATGTGGAAAATGCATTTGAGGCCAAGCAGAATGCTGCAACCACATATATGTGGGGAGCATGGGCTATAAAATTTGAAAAAACATTTTTTGTTGTAAAGCACATTATAATCTGGTTAGAGAAGGCTCTGCATTTTTGTCTGTAGACACAAGCACAGTGCACACTCGAACTCCTTCTGCTGATACCTTGTCCAAAAGGTGACATTTTTCTAATTTTAAAAGTCAAAAGGAGAAATAGTATTCTTTGCTTCATATAGAAACATTTATTGATGCGATGAAGCCTGCTTTGATGAACCTTCAAATAAGATCTTCAATATGACTTAATTCTTGACCACCGTACCACTGCCAATGGGCAACAACTGCACCATTAATGCTAGTCCTAAGATGCTACCATACTATCACTATCATACATCTGCCACCCACTTTGTATTTTGTATTAGTACGTGGGTTTCTTCTTTAGCCTTGCCCTGATATTGATTTTGGGTGTCTAATACTTTGTCATGTTCTCTCAGATGCATTTCCATATTCATATGTATATTCTTCCACACTTTCATCAAATATTAGTTTTACATTATTATTTGCATTTCATGCTGGTTGGAGTAGTCAATAAATTATATACAGCTAACCTTATGGATCTCATTGTTTAATAATTCAAATCATAACATCATTCCTGAAATTGGCAGGTTTTGATTAACAACATTGAGGAATACGCGCCTATAGTTTATACTCCAACTGTAGGTCTGGTTTGCCAGAATTACAGTGGTTTGTTTCGAAGGCCAAGGGGAATGTATTTCAGTGCAGTGGATCGTGGAGAAATGATGTCAATGGTTTATAATTGGCCAGCTGATCAGGTCTTTCTGTTAGTGACATCGAGCATTAAATTATAGATATATATTTACCAATAAGTTATGGAGTATTAAAAACCTTGCTTTGCAGGTTGATATGATTGTTGTCACAGATGGAAGCAGAATACTGGGTCTAGGAGACCTTGGAGTTCAGGGAATTGGAATTGCAATTGGGAAGCTGGATCTATATGTTGCTGCTGCAGGGATAAATCCTCAAAGGGTATTTCTTATTTTTTGTATCGTATCTTTCTATTTCATATTTCTTTATGCATTTATAGTTACTTTCTTGAGTATGATTGTGTATGCTGTTATCAAATATGCATAAATAAACTCTTTGAAGATACATGAATAAGATGGAAATTTAGTTGAAGCAAGTTGGTCTAATCCTCTTTCTAAACAGTTTGACAAACCTGCTGATGTACTACTGAATAGAGCAAGCCAAAGATAGAATTTTCTTCAAATGCTATCTTTCTACATTGATGGAACATTTATAGGGTTGCAGTCAGTACAGTGATGGAAGTATCAATATAGTATCTTTAATTAAGCTATCAATTTAGTTTGGCGAACTGGCTTCTGCTGCTGAATAGTTGAAGACGACTCCTACCCTGCAAACAGGCTTGAAGTTGGAGCACTCATAGCTTGAGTTCTTGGACTAATTTATCAAACGTTACAATGGAGTAGTTGTTGATGGACAACTTTGAGAGGGAGAGTGAATGTGGCAGTTGGCAAGTTGCTGTGTTAGTTGAGGTGTTCCAGTGAAGAGAGAAAGGAGAATCAATTCTTCATATTTTTATTCCATTGATGTCTCCCTCCAATGGTGTACAGAACACACTTAAATAGACTAATGACTAAACCCTATTCTAGGGCAATGTCCATTTATTAAATTGCCAAAAAAACACCCTTGCCTCTTGAAAATTAAATACTAATAACCCAATTATTAGACCTAAATAAAACTCTCTGGACTCACTTAACTCTTGTCTTGCCCCTTGCATAATTCTCCCCTGGTTAGAGAAAACTCGACGTCGAGTTTTGAAATGTTGAAAATATATGCTCAGAACATTTTGGGTCCAAAGCCCAACCTCTCAAGTCTTGAAAAGAGTCCAACCAACCTCCCAAGTCTTAAATGTCTTACATGTAAGCTAAGCAACAAGCGTCCAAAACCTTTTTTCTCGTTTCTTGTTTTTTAACGCTTTACTGTCTCTCTCTATACCTTCCCTTTTGTGTTGACCTGCTCACTAACTCCTTCACAAAACCAAATGTTGCATCTCTGTTCTCTCATACAATAGCAACAGAGCAAAACCAAGGTTGGGGGGCGGTGGGTCGACGAGGATAGGGAGGAGTTGTGGCTCCCGATGATTGACGACAGTAGTAGTGACGTAGAGGCGAGGCGATGGCGGTGCTGGCGAAATAGAATAGTGACAGCAGTAGCTAGTAGCAAAGTGGGATGACGAGATGGTGGCGATGATGGCAAGATGGGACCATAATGGAGGCAGTGGTCGATGGAGGGTGCGAAGAGACGCTGTGTAGTGGTAGCCTTGCGTGAAGGATATTCGGGTGCCGTGCGGTGGTTGTGGCTCAAAGTGTTGGTGCATGCATTCTTATTAGTGTGTTTGGGTGGCCGTGCAAAGGACTATCCATCATTGTGGGTAGTTGGTTGCGGCACAGTGGTGGGTTTGGGTGGTGGTGGTGGCGTGGTAGCGTAGGGCGAGCAGATTGCTGTGGGTTGTTGACTGTGGTGTAGTGGTACTTGCAACACTCTCTGGGGATAAAGAAGAAGATTAGTTGTTCGCATGGCAAGCTGAGAGTGCGTCGTGAGAAAACAATCCGTGGTTCTGTTTGTGGCTGGCGTTGGGATCAGGCAATTGTTGATAGAAAACGATCGCAAGGCTTTGATACCAAACTTGATGTAGGATGAACAATAATCGCAAGAATCACAAAGAAGAGGACAAAGAAGCTAAAAGAGGGAAAGGGGGAAGAAAGAAAAGAAGCTAAGAGGGGGAGGAAAGAAAGAAGTTAGGAGAAGAGAAAGCGAGAAAGGAGAATCAATTCTTCATATTTTTATTCCATTGAAGTCTCTCGCGAATGTAGTACAAAACACACTTAACTAGACTAATGACTAAACATAATGTAAGGCAACACCCATTTATTGAATTACCAAAAACACCCGACTCTTGAAAATTAAATAAAACATAAAACCAAATACTAAAAACCCAATTATTAGACCTATAAATAAAACTACATGGACCCAATTAACTTGTTTTGTCCTTTGCATCAAACCTTGATGGCCAAAAACTTATATCTGATGTGTGATATTGACGTTAACAGTTTTTCGAATGTTTTGTGCTAATTTCTGATAAGCTGTGTAAGAGTTGTATTTATCAGTGGTAGAGATACTAATGTTATCTTTTTGGATGAAAGTTCGATGGCATAGTTCCTAATTGATTGTGTACTGCTGGACCATAGTACATAGATTAGTAATAAGGAGTCAAAAAGTTTTGATAGTTATTTCAGTGCTGAGATTGTATTCTGTTTTCATTCAATTCTCGAGCTGATTTATTTTCTACGATGCATTCTTCACCTTTATTCTCATTTTGATTTTTAATGACCAACTCAACTCAAACTAAGACTTAATCCCAACTAATTGATTTATTACTGAGTATTATCTAAAGAGTTTTTTTTTTTTGATATTCTCCTACAATAGGTACTTCCTGTCATGATTGATGTGGGAACTAACAATGAGAAGTTGCTCAAAGACCACGTGTGTAAGTCTTTTTTTATTCATTCGATGGTGATGATATTGTAGTTGCACCATTTGTTTTTTCACAAAATGTTGTTCTGTTGTTATCCCACTTGTAAATTTTGTCCTAGTACATAGAAAAGAGACTTGCTACTCTTGTTTCTTAGAACAATGCATGCCCCTGTTTTTGAAGAAAGAAGCAAATTTAATTCCTCTATGATACCTTTTTGCGTCACTGCCCGTATGCGTGTTATAATGGTATTAACTTTTCTGTGGTTGGATTATCATTAGATCCCATGGTAGATTGGTAAGACATACAGGCAGAGCCCCACCCAAATTCACATAGTGCACACCAGACAAAAATTTCATTGAGAGGAAGATGCAGTAGAAGAAGGATGATAATTCCTTCAAAAGTGTAAAACAAGAGTCATTTAACCGTGGAAGAAGGAAACTAAAATTGGCACTTGAAGCAAAATTTTATATATGACATGATCAATGTTGCTTTCTATGCTGTTTATTCAATAGTCACCACTAATGCTTCGTTATCTTTAAAGAACTTTGTAGCATAATTCATCAAAAAAAAAAAACTTTGTAGCAGAGCGTGCTCTATTAGGATTTTGATTGCCATTCTCTTGTTAAACTGTCAACATAGCTAGTGAAGAATGTCTACCGAATTCATATTGAAAAATCGAACTTCATTGGATTCCAAGGTAAAATTTGGTAGCATAAAAGACATAACTTCACCTCTAATCTCCCATTAAAGAGAAGTCTTTAAGTCCTAAAAGTAAGAGTGCTTGTTATTGTAGGTAACCTTGGTGCTATAACGAATGCGTTATACCTTGGAGAATGGTAACGCTATTCTTTTTGGATCGCTGGAAACACTATATATACACAATTCAAGGCCTTACTAGGTTACCTTGAAACCTCCCATTGATTTAGGAAAAACACATGGTACCCAAAGATTCTTAGTGTAGTAGAAAAGAGGGATGGTGAAGCTGACAGTAACTCTGTATGTGATGCCTGGTGGGTGAGCTATGGTAGATTTCCTTTCATGAAAGCTCATTTTTGTTCGATATTTTTAAACCATGGAATCATATTGCTGTTACCTGAATGTTGACATTAATGGGTTGGCCTATCATTGTCTCTCATGAGACCTATGCCCCCACATCATGTTGACTAGCAATATTTCTCTTCATGCCTCATATCATGCACATTTTAATTAATGTCTATGGCTCATGTACCCTGTTTTATATTACTTAACATTTTGCATGTATTCCTTTTTGTTTTTAATCATTTACATGAGTGCAAGTCCAATAGAAAAATAAATGATCATTTTATTCTTTATTACCAGATTTGGGATTGCAAGAACATCGTCTTGATGGTGATGAATATATTGCTGTCATTGATGAATTCATGAATGCAGTGTTTACTCGTTGGCCAAATGTGATTGTGCAGGTAACTAAATGTGGCACATGCTAATTTTATCACTAACAGCTGTATTGCATGATAAACTCTATATATATTTTTTGCAAAAAAAAAGGAGATAAAAGGAACTTGGGTTTGTGCAGTTTGAAGATTTTCAAAGCAAGTGGGCCTTTAAGTTGTTGCAGCGTTATAGAAACACTTACAGAATGTTTAATGATGATGTCCAGGTAATTGAATTTCTTGGTTATGTTAAAGCATCTCAATTATTTTATCATAGTAATATCTGTCTACATAATTTAATATTGTCTCAACCTTCAATGATAATTTAGCAGCATTTATGTTGCTCTTTTTTAAGCATTGATGACAAATATATCTTAAATTAGGAGTAATATGTGTCCATGAAACTTATAGCCAACACTCTTAAATGGCCGAGTATTTTAATAACTGCTGTTCATTATTTGATTACACATGTCCTGAAGATAACTGTTGTTTCAGTACAGTTGTACTGATTTTTGTTGCTGAAACACCTTTTTGGGATTCACCACAATTTTTCATGAATTGTAAAAGGGTTCTGCCTAATTTAATATTTTTCTTTCTTATGAAGTATAACAAATACTTCATCAGAAAGAATAAGAAGCAATTGGGTTTCTTATACGGATTTTCTTATCCGCTTTTCTTTTTCTAGTCACTAATGTATATATCTTGTGTACTTAGGGTGTCTTATGCTTTTAATAAAACATGATTACTTCTTTCAACAAAAAAAAAAAAAGCAATTGGGAAACTGATTGTTAACCATGGCAAATTAAGTCCCAGTCATTTTACAAGACAGATACCTACTAGAGGAATTCTTATAAGCAATAAAGGAATTGATGATGCTAAGTTTGGCTGATTCAAAAACAAGCCTCTGAACTTTGGCATGTGCAAAGCCTTAAGATGAACTGGTGCAAGTATCAGTAGATCAAGGAGGCAAAGCTAATTAATACTGCAGCTAAAGCATGGTAGCAATTTGATGTTTGTTCTTATTAGGAGGCCTTAAGAGGTTCCAATGGCATGCAATTTCCTTGGAGGGATATTTACGGCAGTAAAGTTCCTAGAAAGATTGGCTTCTTTTTTTTTTTTTGGACGATGGCATTGGGAAGAACTATAACTGTGGACTACTTAATTAAAAGGAACACCATTATAGTGGACTGGTGCTCTATGTGTAAATGATGTGATGAGTGTACTGATCACTTGCTACTTCATTCCATGGTTGCTGAATGAGTGATGCTTCATAAAGTGATTGATGTATAGTGTTACTGGCATGGATTGTTTGGATGGCATAGAATGAGTTCAAAATGGAATGCGGCCCCTCTATGTCTTATGTGGATGATTTGGAGATAATCACACCTTCAATAGCATTCAGACGTCTACTATCGAGTTAAAATTCTTATTTCTATGAACTTTGTATGAGTGATCTTCTATGTTTTGCAATGTTTCATCTCCTTTAGTAGATTTCATTGGCTTTATTTGTTTGTTATTCTTTAGGTGACTCTTTCATCTTAGGTTTATCCTCTCATTATTATTATTATTATTTTTTGTTAAATCACCAATTATTCCAAAAGTTTAAAAGCTTATAGGAAAATGTAAATTTAGTTATTTAATTAGTACTTTAACGCTCTCTCTTGTGTGTGGGACTAGACAAAGCGCAAACTATTTTAATTGAAAATGGGGGATATATGACAGAGATAATGTTCGAACTCGAGACTTTTGTTATGATATCATGTTAAATTATCAATTGTCCCAAAAGCTTAAATTTATAGGAAATGGTAAATTTAATTATTTAATTAATACTTTAACTATTAATTTATCTTTGCCTTTTTTCTTTTTTCTTTACTGATTGAAAAGAAAAAAGGCAAAGGTGATTAATTTCTCTTGGCATATTTCTTTCTTTTATGGCCCTTGTATCAATTGTTTCAAACCATGGAATGAATCTCTATTGTAATTATAGTGACTGTTGGTGGAGCATTCTCTATGTATCTTTTGTGTTATATTGTTTCAATTGTAAATGAGTATATGCTTATAATAAGAATTAAAGATATGAGATATAGCACATAGACCATGGTAATTTGTTTTAGATTTCAGCATTTATTAGTATTACCGTCTGTTACTACTGGCATGATTTGATGTCAATTTACTTTACAGGGAACAGCAGGAGTTGCAATTGCTGGCCTTTTAGGAGCTGTTAGAGCACAAGGAAGGCCAATGATAGACTTTCCAAAGCAAAAGATTGTTGTTGCTGGTGCTGGAAGGTTGGCATTTCTTTCATATAGAGAAGAAGATTTTGTTTTGTGGTGGTTGAATGAGAGGAGAAATGGTTGTGGAACATAATACCAATAATTAATCTTCATCCTGGGAAGTCAGACTGTTCTTAACTACCATTTGAAAGTTTAAACTCATGGAAGAATCAAACTTAGATAAGAATAGGAAGATTAATTTTATATAAAGAAAAAAGGTAATGATTAATTTTACTTAAAGAAAATTTCATTGTTTACCATGTAAAAGTCTAGGTTGTCAAAGGCATGGCATGTGAGGATTTTTTTTTTTTGGATGAAGGATGCATTCTTACAAAAAAGTGCATTGAGCTGCTGTATATGATAAGGCAACATCAGCAGCAATATATAGAAGGCCATACCCAATTAAGCATGAACATGAGAATATTAAGTTAATTGCGAAAGAATGCAAGATGGAAGAAAGTTGGCTGAGATACGTGGCAATTCTGTAGGAAGTCATTTTGTATGCTTCTTAATGCTTAGATTTCTTTTTTTATTAATAAAAAATTCATACTACTTCAACTTATCAAAAATAAAAAATAAAAAATTCCATACTACTTCAAAAAGGGTGGCTGAGTTTTTTTTTTTTTTTTTTTTGGACACGTATCTCCTCAAACTAAAACTCAATTTGCAATGTCCCCCAAATCACAAAAATATACTTAATAAAAAATTCAATTTAAAAAAAAAAAAGTGGTGACAGACCCACAGCAGCTTCGCAAGATCCACAACACTGTTGTGGGTCTTCACCAAACTGCTTTTTTCTTCGAATTTCTAGGGGTATTTTTGCTTTATTTAAAATTTTTGAAGGGCGTTTTGTCGTTTTGAGGAACGAAATGGGTACATTGCAAATTTTTGGTAGTTTGGGGGGACATTGATGCAATCTTTAGTTCAGGGGACATTGGAAATTGAGTGTTAGTTTGAGGAGAGTACGTATATTTTTTCCTCTTTTTTTTTTTTTTTTTTTTTTTTAAAAGAAATGATAAATTACTAATTATCCTAAAAGCTTAAGTTGATTGAAAAATGGATGAACACACTTAGTCAATATTTTAATATTATCTTTCACATGGGGGTCGAGATTCTCGCTCAGTGAATGCGTCCCAACATGTGAAATATTTAATTTTCAAATAAGAGGTAGAGTGGAGTCAATATTCGAAATTAGAAATATTGTATGATATTAAGACAAATTACCAATTGTCTCAAAAGTTTAATTTGACAAAAAATGATGAATTTAATCACTTAATTGATATTTTAACAAAGACTAAGGCTTAACACTAGGTTTTGTTGAAGATGTGATAAGTCGAAGATATAAGAAATTATTGATGGCTACGTTAGAATATTAATTAAAATGATTAAATTCACCATTTCTTATATGTTTAAGATTTTGAGACAACTGGTGATTTAACATGATATTAGAACAGAGGTCCTGCGTTCGAAAATTATCTCCGTAATTTACCTCTCATTTCAATTAAATATTTTGTGTTGGGCCTCACTTATTGAGAGAAAGTTTGAGCCCACACGTGAGTGTGATTGCTAGAATATTAATCAAAATTATTAAATTCACTATTTTTTAACTTAAGCTTTTGGGAATCTGGTGATTTAATGGGCTAGTAGCACAAATGAATGAATAGCTCTAAATTAAGCATGATGATGAAAGTGGATTGTTTAGCCGATGCCATATCGGTAGAAATGGTTGAGGTGATTTTTGCTAATGAAAATAGTCAAGGTTTGAAAATATTCAGTTAAAGTTATATTCATTTTATTTAGTACTTGCGTGTTTGCATAGCAATCTTCGCAATTTATAGAGCATACATGCTTGAGTTTAACCATATTCATACTGGTTTCCATACCATCAAATGAGTTTTCTGTACTTGCTATATAAGTAATGATACAATGTAATCCACGAGTGTAATGGTCCTTCTGACTGTCAACATTATGATGCATTTTTTAATTTTATCAATTACCATGAATGTTCTTTTATCAATTATTTTATTACTTCAAAGGCTCCGGGTTCTGTTGTCTCTATGTTTAAAGTAATCTTATTTGACAATGTCCCTGCATTATTTTGGTTCATGATATTAAATTTTTGGGGCTTGTTTTCCTTGCTGTTCCCTTACACATCTATGATTTTGCAACCTGCTGATTGTGTTTGGGGGGCTTTTTCAGTTATGCCAATGCTTCACAAGGACTTATCTCATCTGCAAAAAGTCCAATGTTTTGTGTGATCCAACAGCAAAGCACCTGCATGTTTGGCACAAAATATCAATTTTGAAGGTTCTTTGCTTAATTTTTTTTTACTATTTCAGTGCAGGAATAGGGGTTCTTAATGCTGCAAGGAAAACAATGGCAAGGATGTTAGGAAATAATGAATCTGCTTTTGAGAGTGCAGGAAGTCAATTCTGGGTAGTTGATGCCAAGGTTAGTAGTAACTCCCAAATTCTGTTATCTGCTACTGTGCTATGAGGTGATGAGTCTTATATCTTCATAGCTCTGATAGAGTTACATTGAGATATGGCAATTGACCTGGTCAATTTGACAGAAATAAACTGTCAGCAACTGCAGGCTTGCTGAACAGGACTGCAAGGTCCCAACAAATGGTTGAATATGTGATAATATATTCGCCGAGGCTAATAATCATGTCACTTATAAATTCTTTGAAATTCATAAGGCGCAGTCTCTAGCTGATTGCTAAAACGAATTCTTAAAATTCCACTCATTGTAATGCTAAAAATTCTTAGGGCCCGTTTGGGAGTGCGATTTTAAAAATTGCGTTTTTAAAATCGCACAGATGTTTGGTAAAACATACTAAAAAATACTTTTTTTATCAATTGAGTGTTTGGATAACATTAGCATATAATTGCGGTTTCATGACCAAATTACCAATAAGGATTAACAAGACACAGAAGATGAAGAAAAAAAAAAAGAAAAAAAGAAGGGTTTTAATATATTTTAGGTGGGTATTCTTGGTATTTTTTTCATTCCCGTTCTAAAAAAGGTAACTATTGCGCCAAATATCTTTTTAATAGAAATCGTGATTTTGTTTTAAATTCGCACTTTTTCAAATAAGCACCCTCTAATCAGCTTATGGAAATCGCAGATTTTTTTGCGATTTTAAAATTTGCGTTTTTAAAATCGCAATCCCAAACACCCTAAAGTTGTGATTTGATTTAAAATCGCAAATTATTTTTTTAAAAACGCACTTCCAAACGCACCCTTAAATTGCTTATATAAGAATTTCCCGTTCGAAATTCCACTCACTAGTTCAAATTTCCCGTTCCTCTTCTCTTTTGGGGCCATTTGCTTATATAAAAAAAAAAAAAAAAAAGATTGTAAAGTGCAATCGCGTCATAAGCCTATATTGTTGATAACATAAATAAATTCATTTACTCTGGACTTGAAAATTGAAAGTAGCGTCCCATATTCAGGACCATGCAGGTCTAAAGTCTAAACCCTTGCTCTGCCTGTGTTTCCTGATTTCGTTCATGGGTTGTTAAATGCATGGGAATGCAGGAACGAATACCTGAGACATTCACGTATTTTTTCTATGTTGCTCAAGATTAAAGTAAGTGCTTTCTTATGAAAAAAAAAATGCTTACATGTTTTTCTGACTCCATCCATGCGCCCCCTCCTCTGGCCTCACTCCCGCCCCCACACCCCTTCACCACGTGCATCCAACGAGCCTCCACAACTGCACCTGAGTCCCAGATTCTAGCTTCTCTGTGCATCCCTCCCATCTGAACGGCAGCTCTAAGGCATTTGTGCTGTTTCCCCTCTTCCAAGTTTCTCCATAGCTGGTGCTCCGTTTTGTCTATGTATTTTGCAAATAATTTATGTCCCTTGCGCACCAACTGCCAGGCACCTCTCTTAATGGACATCGGAGTAGAGTTCCCTGACAACAACCCTTACCCAATTGATTTCTGTGCGACCCTCCCTGTTGCGGCAACTAAGATCCCTTGTTGCTGCCGTAGCTGCTTCAAAAACTTCCTTTTTTTGGCAGCCTTTTTCCTGGCCAGTGAGCTTAAGAAGTTATCGGACCGGGTCATTTTTTGGCCCATTTCTAGTTGTTTTTTTTTTTTTAATTTGACACTATATTAACTGTAGTGATGAGTTTGTTGGGGTCCCCATGTCTTGCCTATTTTGCCTCATTTTATTTTAATGAATTTAATCTTGCTCATAAAAAAGATGTCGGATGCAATTTTCCTTGATATCTTGCACTCATGTTGCACACCGAAGGAAATCTTTCCTAATTAGCTGGATATGATAATTAAATTCATTGTTTTGTCTTATGCAGGGCCTGATCACAGAGGAACGTGAAAATATTGATCCAGATGCACGCCCATTTGCAAAGAGGGTCAAAGAAATTAATCGCCAAGGCTTAAGGGAAGGCGCAAGTCTTGCAGAAGTGGTTTGTGAAATTCACTTATTTCCATTATGTATATTCTTGTAGATGTCATTATGCATGCTAAATTAAAGAAATTGCATCTTTCTTTTGGTGTATTTTCTATGTGTTAGGTAACTGAAAATTAGTAGAGGCATCTAGATTTGAAACCACGCCTTCCTTCCGCATACATATATTTATATTTCGTTGCTAAGCATGAAGCTTTTCTGGTAATGGAAGTTTGTGTAGCTTCTCCTTCAATGAGAAAGTAGGGATATTAAAGCTTTTTTTCCCCTTAATTTTGTTTTTGTCTATGTTGAGCAACTTATTACTAATTTACACCTCCTACAGAAATAGCAGGATCTGAGGGTATTAAATAACAATGAGATTGTTTCTTGTCTGATTTGATAAAAAAAATTGTTTGTGATTAGTAATTAAGCTGCTATTAGTTATAGTTAAGAACTGTTACCATTCTTCTAATAAACAAGGTTTGTTGTTGATACTAAGTGTGATACACATGTCAATTAAAAGGAGAAGAAAGTTTTACGGAGTTGGGAATATTCTCTGATGTGGATGACTAAACTGTCTGTTTTATCATTGTTTACCACAGTACTGATCACATCTTGCTAATCAGGTACGGGAAGTAAAGCCTGATGTACTTCTTGGATTATCTGCTGTTGGGGGCTTGTTCTCGAAAGAGGTATCTGGAAGGATTCATATAACGCTAATGAAATTTTTGGTCCTGCTTAAATTGACTCTTGGATTATTGACTGAAACTCCCTGGGGGGGGGTTGGGGGGATGTACCCTTTCTTTATCATGCTTCAGAGATCATTATGCATTTTAGGAGCATTTCATATTATAATACTCGGTTGTATATGGCACCTTTATAATAACAAGGGATAAATATAGTAATGTCCCTCAAATACCCTTAATCATTATTAGAGGTGAGCATGATTTTTGGACTGGATCTTGCATTATTTCTTAAAAAAGGGAAGGGCAATGTAGTAAAATGAAAGAGTAAGTGTTTTCACTATTGGAAATTCGATAATAAGTTTGCGATATCCTAAAAAGGAAAGGAAGAAATTAACTTTGGGAGTGTTGACAGCATTCAGATCCGCCTACAAAAATTTTACATGTTGCACACTTCATTATGATTTCATGCATAACTTGAGGGGGAGTGTTGAAAAAGGATTCATTTTCCATATCATAATGAATAAATCAAGGGATTGATTGCTATGACCAATTATGAGATTACTGCAATCAATTTCATTGATTTGATACTCAAATATTATAAGTTGATAGTTGACATTATTTTTCCATAGTGTTGAAATCTCATTATAAATATGACTTTCTTATTATATCTTTAGCATTAAAAATCATTGCCCATTTGGACTTTGAGTACAGTGGACATATGCTTCTAAAGCCAAACCACTTAAATCTGTGTGTTTCTTTTTCTCTCTTCTTCAAAATATTCCTCTGCTTATTTCTCTCTATTTTGTTTTATACTTTAGATTTTAACAATTGCGTCCATATAAATGAGATTTTGGGTAGTCAAGTCCTTACCTAATTTTACTAAGTTCTGCCAACTGATTTTTTTTTTTTCTTGCAAAATTGATATTTAGGTACTAGAGGCCCTTAAAGGTTCAACATCGACAAGACCAGCCATCTTTGCAATGTCAAACCCCACAAAAAATGGTTAGAGTTTTCATTGTTCTCCCTTCTTTGTAGTAGATACAAATTGTATGGTAAATCAGCTTTCTTCAAAACTTTGATTTTCACTTTGTTATCATCCTTTTTTCTTAATCTGACAGCTGAATGCACCCCTGAAGAAGCATTCTCCATTCTAGGCGACAATATTATATTTGCAAGTGGAAGCCCATTCAACGATGTAGATCTTGGTATGTAATAAGACCATTATGTTTACTATATCCTACTTTCATTCAATTAATGTAATCTAATTGCAAGTTATCCCAAGAGATTGAAATTGTTGAAGTAGTCGGATAACATTTGTAGTCAGTAGAAGTGCAGAAACTGTTATTAACGTGTAGCTGATTATTTTAGAACTTGTTTGTAAAAGTGCACTAATTGTTACTCATGAAACTGTTGAATTTGCTTATTACTTCTTAGATGCATGAATGTGCCTGTCTATATCTCCCCTGCTGATTTTGACAGAGGAATTTACCACGAAGAGGTCTCTTCAATTTTTTTTTTTTTTTTAATATCCTCCTTTTTCAAATATTTTAGACCTTGTAAACTTTTTAGATTTTAGACACCTTTAATGTGGTTCTCTTTTTTATACATTTCATGTACGAGGGCTGTGCTAGTTTATCTTTCAATAAACTGTCACTTATAAAAATAATTATTTTTTATATGATGTGAGAACCTTATCTCCTTTAGACTTCCACAGGAAATGGTCATATTGGCTACTGCAACCAGGGAAACAACATGTATCTCTTTCCAGGGTTAGTTTTATTAAAAGAAATTCATTGTATTTCAGTAATATGACTTTTCGTATTACTAACTTGTCTGTTGATGCAGCATTGGACTTGGTACTCTTCTATCTGGCTCCAGAATCGTTTCCGATGGCATGTTACAGGCTGCAGCAGAGTGGTACTTATCACATATCCTATCTTAATTGATTTCTATAGGATGAAAGTTCTATGCAACTTTAGAATTATATGTCACCAGAAAGCAGTCCACGCCTGCAGTCTCCCAAAATGTCCTTTTTAGAAAATAAACAAATAATTAGTATATGTTGTAATTATGTTAGTAATCTTTGGGTTTCATAATTACTAATCACTTGCAGGCTTCAATAAATGTAATAGTCCTAATTCATGACTATTATTTTCTGCGCTATAACCACCAGCTCTTTAGCCAAGTGGTATCTCCCCCTCTTTTATAAGGTGGAGGTCTTGGGTCTAACATGTGGGAGAGTAGGGATTTGGGGAATTGAGGAAGAGTAGCCACCAAATTTGATTTGATTTGTAGTTTTTTTTTTTTCCAAAGTTCAATAATCTACTTACTACTGATATTGGTTATTCTCTGAATCGATTGCAATCTACAGCCTAGCTGCATATATGACTGAAGAGGAGGTTCTCAAAGGGATTATATACCCTTCAACATCTAGGTGCATAATTGGGCCCTTTTATTTTCTGTTTATTTATTATTGGCTATGAGGCAGTTTGGCAGCTTTATTTCTAGTCCTTGTGCGTATTTACTTAACTAATTCGTGTCTGCAGAATACGAGATATAACGAAGGAGGTAGCTGCAGCTGTGGTAAAGGAAGCTATAGTGGAGGATCTAGCTGAAGGATACCGTGAAATGGATGCTCGAGAACTACGGAAACTTACTCAGGTATGTTCCTGGTTATCAGAAGTCCAACTTTTAAGTATAATTTTATGTTTTTTATTTAGAAAAAAAAAAAAAAATTGTCTGATACATTTGGATGATATGAACTTGGATCTTATTTATGACTGATTGAAGTCAAAGTTTGTCTTGCATGAGTGCACAAAGATATAGACGTATATCATTTTTAGCATTCTATCCAAGGTATGAAGTCAGCATCAATTGAAAGAATTTAATTCAACACATTTTCTGCAACAAATGGGTAAATTAAGTTATTATTGTTAGATGGGAGTACTTTTTGCTTCAGCCGTATTCTAGGGTATCTAATCAATTTGTCTTATTAATTTTATATAGTTGGCATTAGAATTTTGTAGAAGGTCAATTTCAAAGGAGATATCCATATATATATATATATATATATATATATATATATATATATATATGTTTCCCTCCAATATACTATCCAAATATAAACAGCATGACTTAAAATCTAGCAATTTCAACAACAGTAAAAGAATCAAGTTGCAGAACAGTGGATACTAATGTGGAAAGGGGAAATGGTGGGAATCTTTGTGGGTTTTTGAGGTATATCAGCAGTCATCAGGTTTTGTGAAATACAAAAGAATTAGAAATTTGGGTTTGGTAGAGAAGAACAAGAGAAAAAAAGATAACATGGTCTATACATGGTAAGCTGTCATGATAGGCCCCTTCTTGCCACCAACAGGCCTTCTAGGAAGTTAGCCTTGACTCATATAAAAGGTTGATGGCAGGATAAGATTTAGTAGGGTAGAAGTGTTGGATCTATGATGTATGGTTGTGAAATAGCAACAGTTCAACGTTGAACATCTCTGATCGTAGGCGTTTTCGTAGTTTAATTCGGCATTAATGTAACTGCATCTGCTTTTCAGGAAGAGATTGTAGAATTTGTGAAGAACAACATGTGGAGTCCAGAGTACCCGACATTTGGTTTAAAGAATGATTAAACCCCTACCCAACCTCCCCCACCCCCCCCAAAATACCCTGCAGAGCAGAACCAACATTTTTATTTGTATTATATTCTTGCTTAATTTATATGTATATAGCAAGGCTCTGTTTGTTAATGTGTTTTGGAAGGTTTCTATTTTTTTTAGTATGAAAAAGTATTCTAATGTGACATAAAATAAATAAAAAAAAAAAACTGTTTTTATATTTTGAGTTATTTATTAATGGTTTTGTTTTAAAAACAAAAAACAAAAGAGAGAAAAATAAAAATGTTAACAAACAGAGCCCAAGATGATGCTCTTTAATTGTGTGGGGGTGTGTGCTAGCAATTTTTATTTTTTATTTTTTATTTTTTTACTTGTATTGTTGAAGTAAACAAACCAAATTTTGTCATTGAATACTTATCAAATATCTCCACAATTTACTTTCTTCACATAAGAATGTGTTAAAACTTCATTTACATAATATTGTGTTTGCCTTGGTCTCTGTTGGGTTTATATCCAGAGCACTGACCAATAGCCGACTTCAATTGGGTTGAAGAAAATTCTTCAAACTAACTAGGCTGTGAATGGGCAGCACAGAGATTGTCGTTACACTAGGCATGGCTTTCGTCTATCTACTGACATATCATCATTCACTACTACCCCGCTTGTACTCATCGGTTCACGTATGGTTGTATTTTTTAGTAAAATATTAATTATAAACTCTTTTGCTATCATATAGATGGCTATGTCTATCCTATGAAGAATAAAAGAGAGGTTTGAGGAAAGAGAGGCTACCTTTCATTATATAATGCAAAGAAATATACCCAATCCTATAATTTGAAGATGAGAAAAAATCTTATAATTGACCCAAAAAAAAGAAGTTTCAATGACATATTCTGATTCTATTTCAATTCTTGAGGGTTAATCTATTTAATTTTTTTGCAGAACAATTGTCAATTTTGTCCGACACTCTTGACTCTTAAATCAAAAATGGGAGTCCCTTTTTCCCCTTTCCCACATTGATTATGAAAAAAAAAAAAAAAAAAGAGTTATAAATGGGAGTACAAAGGGAAAAAAAAGAAAAGTGATTTATCTTGATCACCAAAAAAGAAAAGAAAAGAGAGAAGGTGATTTATCTTTTGGAGACAGAAAAGAGAGGAATAGAACATCGTGGGAACTAAGTAGTACCTAGATTATCTTTCATTATGTAGCACATAGGCTTACTAGGCTCCAAAATAGAATAGATTGAAAAATATGACAAATGAACATATTCAATCTCATAATATGATTTTTTTTTTTTTTTTTTTTTTTTTTTTGGAAACTTCAACAAATTCTCTCAAACTTTCACACGTTTTGAAACAACCTCTTAAAGTTCAAAAACTCTTAATATAGGGTATCAAACTTAAAAATTTTTTTGCAATATTCTTTTTTTGTTAGGATTTTTCGTTAAATTCTATAAAATTTTCCAAAATGCCCCTATTTTTATTATAAAAAATAGTAAGTTGGGATTTAACGGAATTTTCAAAAACTCTCATTAACAATTACTTTTGAAAGAAACAATCTAAATATGATCACATACCTGCAACTTGGCTCAAATTGCACAAGCATTCCACAACTTGGCTCGAATTGTTGGGCACGTTTCCCATTGCACAAGCCACTGCCCACCCTTTACTCCCTATAACGGATTAGGATCCCCGACAATCTTTCAAAAATTGCCCATCAGCTTTTTCTCAAATCCTAGCCATCCAATGTCATCCAACAACCACAATTTTGCCACGTGTCCCAACTAAAGATAAATAATAAAATATTATTTATTTTAAAAAATATATATATAACAAAATATTAAAATTAAAAATTAAAAAAAAACTGGGGTAGCTGACCAGTCCCAATGGGGTGAATCTTGAGGATATAATTACTTTGACGCTTACAAGTTTCCACCCATATACTAGTTTTCCCTTTATAAAGCCAACGTTTGCCTATATAATTGCTTTTGACTATTTGAATGATCAAATTTACAATATTATCCATCTTTTTACATTAAATGGATACTCTCCATTTCATTCGAAATGGAGAGGATATTATTTAAAGTTTTTTAGTTGAGGATTCTGTCGCATATAATATTTAAAATAGGGGCACTTTTACAAACTATAATATTTTTGAGGATGGACAGTTAGAGCTAAAATTACAAACTATACCTAGGCTGCTTATTTTAGGAGGGCTAGAGGGGTGTTTGCCCTCTCTCACCATCTTGTGTCTTCGCCTTTGCACTCGGGTCTCACTCCATAGGAGAAAGAAGCAGTAGGGTGGTGAGAAGGCTAGAGATGGTGGAGAAAAATTGTGCCGGTGGAAGAGATGGGAGTGGATCTAAAGATTTGGAAAACAAACCCATAAGACGAGGAAAAAAAAATAGAGTAGATGAGAGGGAGAGGAGATGACGGATAGGCAGGAGAAAAGGGATAAAGGGACACTCACGACAGATGCATATGAGAGTATTAGAGAGAAAAAAGTTCTCACGAGAAAACAAAGAGGTTCTCTCTTTTAGTAATGTTACAAGTCCCTCTTGTGTCATTTCAATAATGATGTAGCTCTTAAAATCACCATTGAGCTTGTAATTGATCATTATTAGATTTTAATCAAATTATAATTATAAGAGCCACCTCATTTTTTGAGGGACACAAGAGAGACTTTTAGAATTATTCATATTAAAAGCTAAAGAAAAATATGTATTATATATACTCTCTCACAATAACTATCCAAAGTACTAATTAAGTCCCAATCCTATGCCTCGCTACGTCATGGATTAGCCAATTTTGTTGGCTTCACTAACGCGCCTCAAGTCATATTCAATATTTAGATACCCTTCGGTCTCAAAATCATTTATATATAATAGAAACATTTAAGGTCAATTTGGGGGCCATTTATGACCAACAAAATGTAATTTTCATTTTTCAGCCACTAATTCATTATAATATATAATCCTCGTGTACAGAACTGGAAAATTGTAGATACTTCTAGATTAGCATTTAAAAATTTTCAGAATCATTCTTCCTCCCCACACCATATACCCAAAAGAAAAAAAAAAGAACAAAAAAAAGGTCGATATAGTGTCACATCAAGAGAGCAATGCCATTCATAAGTAAATAACCTTAACTCATAGCCAAAAGAACACTTGACCATTTTTCTTGCTACCTAAAAATTGACGTAGAAGTGTGGCAAATTGGCAATTTATCAACCCTAGCAGTCATCTAATACATTAGAATGCATGAAAAATATATTATTTAACATAGTACAACCACATAGGCAATAATATATTCATGATCGATCACAACAAGGCAATCAAAAAGCAACCTTGGTGTTATACCATTAGCCAAGCATATGCTTTAAACTTTATTCGTGATTATCGAAACATTTACAATTGAAAGAGACTCTTACACTTATCTAATCCATCCAAAATTAGGATTAACTCCTAGTTTAGAAGATTTTCCTTCAGTCCTATCAAATAGGAAAATGCTTGCCGTGTGTACAACTAGCTTATACGCTCGGTGCGACATGGCACTGTCACGTTAACAAATAAAAAAAAATAAAAAAAGTCCAACTACTTTCATAGGTGGCTGACCAAGCCTTTATGGGTGATATGGTGATATGGGGTCATGACCACCCCTGCGTGGTGATCAGTGGTAGGGGTGTTCAAACGGTTATAACCAGCGGTTATTGGCTATAACCATTATCGCAACCGCAACCGCATTGGGGGGTTATCGAATTTTAATAACCACAACCGCCTAGGTGGTTAGCGGTTATTCAATCCAATAACCGGTGGTTTTATAACCGCTTTTTTTATATGGGCTTTTGAGTTTTTTTAAGTGTTTTGGGCCTTTAATTGACCTATTTTTTGGGCTTATTTTAAGGGTTTAAGGCCAAAATGTTTTAAAAAAGATGAAAAAAAAAAAAACACTCTTTGAATAAGGCTTAGCCCAAAACATCTCATACTAGATTATATATTTCACATACATAGTCATAAATAGCCTAAATCCATTAATCCAAATGAAACAATTAATATATGTTATTATTATAAAATTTTTAATATATATATTTATATTAGTATATATAAATGAAGGCAGTTAGCGGTTTTTAATAACTGCCTACTAAAGTGGTTAACGGTTAACGGTTATAAGCGGTTAGCGGTTTGTGAGGCGGTAAATTTCCCCGTTTGAGCAGCCCTAATTGGTGGAGTTAGGATTTTATTTTTTGTAGAGGTAGGACTCATAATTAATTAATATAAAATAAAATTCAAAGAAAGAAAATGTTTTAAATATATTTTGATCATTAAAAATATAAAAATAGTATTGTATTAAATAAAAAATATTTTCCTCATCATAAAAAATATATTGAGCGTTTTCCATCACATCAAATAAAAGACAATTGTCCCTAAATAGGTATCCCAATTGGCTTGAGGCCATTATTTTTCTCCCAGACATGTAAAATCAAATAAAAAATAAAAGACAATTAAAATAATTAACAGATTATCAATTTTTAGTTGCATACGAATTAACTAAATTGGAAGTATTTTCTTTTCTCCCCCTTCTTTCGCAATTTTAATCACCACTTGCCAAAGAGCCCCTATAAAGGATGATATTTACCTACCCGACCCACCTTTCCTCATCTTCTAGATTCTGTCATTCGGTCGGACCATCCTTCTGATTGGGCATGAAGACCGTGGCCGCCATATATCTGATCCTTGTCAAACAGTGGTCCCCACCGCCCAAAAACTTTTCAAATTTCAAAATTCGAAAGCGTGTCCGTTGCCTTAAAGCAATCCACTATTCATTATACCCCACCAGTCCTAACGGTGCGCACCGTTTTATAACATTTTCTTGGCTCTGACCCTTGTCCTTAAACGGTTAAACCAATACCACCACCCGTTTTCAAAAGCCTCTCTCTCTTTCTCTCTCTACGAAAGCTTAGTGGCGTCTATTCCAAGTCAGATACTCTTCCTCGCGCCTGCGTTTTTTGTTTGTTCCAGCTGCTTCTGGAACCCTAGGGTTTTGACGATCGGTGATAGCCGGATCAAGAAGAAGAGGCTTTGTGAAGTTTTGAGACGCGATGGCGACGATGGAGAGCTTGATCGGGTTGGTGAACCGGATCCAGAGAGCTTGCACCGTTCTCGGAGACTATGGCGGCGGAGACAACACTTTCTCTTCTCTTTGGGAAGCTCTTCCCTCCGTTGCCGTCGTCGGTGGCCAGGTCCTCTTCGATTGAACTGAATTTGTTTCTTTAAAGTTTTGAGAGTTTAGGCTTTCTAGAGAGCGAAAGTGAGGTTTCTAGAGAGAGAAAAAGTAGAAATGAGAGAAAGTTTTTTTTTTTTTTTTTTTTTCAGTTCAAATTGGCCTGATTTTTAAATTTTTGTTTTCGAAATAGTTTGAAGTGAGAGAGTCTCTAGAGAGAGAGCGATTTTGAGTTGAATTTGGCCTGATATTTTGTTTTGTTTGAATAAGAGCAGAGTTCGGGAAAATCGTCGGTATTGGAGAGCATTGTTGGGCGTGACTTTCTTCCGAGAGGATCAGGTGAAGCCTTTTGGATTCACTTCGCTTTCAAAAGATTATTTTTGCTTGCTGATTTTATCTTTGCTTATTGCTAGAACTTTTTGTGGTGTGGGGATTTGGATTGCCGCAGGTATCGTTACGAGGCGACCGTTGGTGTTGCAGCTTCACAAGACGGAGGAGGGGTCACAGGAGTACGCTGAGTTCCTTCACCTCCCTAGGAGGAAGTTCACTGATTTTGGTATGTGTATCTTTTCCGCTTAGTTGGTTACTTATACTGCATATAGCTCCTCATCAACGAAGTTATAAATTGGTTTCTTTTTTTACGTGTTTGGTTGTCAACTAAATTTTGTTTTATAAAAGCCTGGGAATTTTAGTGCTGGGCATTGTCACATCTGATCTACGAGTATCCACAATGGGTTGGCCTTCCTACTTGTAGCTGGATTGAAAACCTCCTCGACCAGATATTTAGGGAATTAGCTAGAATGAATCTCGGAATGTTATCATTGAAAAAATATTTAAAATTCTTGTTAAACACATAATTATCAAATACTAAAAGTTAAGTTTGTTCTCATGTTTCACTTAGTTAAACTTGTGAACCTTGTCTGAACCCAGCTTGTTTATTTCCTGTTGCTTCTAAGATACATTTGATGTTGGAACTTATATTTAGGCTTCTGATTTTTCTGTCCAGCCCTGGTTCGCAAGGAAATTCAGGATGAGACTGATAGAATAACCGGGAAGACGAAACAAATATCTCCTGTTCCTATTCATCTCAGTATCTACTCTCCAAATGGTGCGTTACTAATATCAATTTTTTTTTGAACACTTGTCATTTGGGTTACTTTATTTTTTTATGAATGTCCTTGGAGTTTTAGTTGCACTTTTTGCTACTTTGAGAGTTCATTTGTGTTTTTTGTCTGTCTTTTCAGGATACTTATGCCCTGTTCTAGTAATAACCAGTGCCTGACATACTTGCAGAATATGTTGTTTATTTTTCATGTGAAAAGCCATCCTTTTCCAATAAAATTTTATTTTGACAATATACATATGACGTGTGATGCTTGTGTTATAAATATTCTTGGCAGCTTCAAGTGCAACCAATTATTATTTTTTCAATATTAGTTAATTGCCATGAAATTATTTTAAACTGAAAATAAGTGATACTTTAACTCAAAAAATGAAATTTTTAACTTTTCCTCTGATGCTCCAAAAATTTGATTTAATATGTATGATTGTATAGTTATATATCTTCTCTCATACATAAAGAATAACTATTGTGTGAAATAGTTGCTTGAGAAGAAAACCATGTATACACGTGTTTGTCACATAAGGAAGTCTGGTGGTGGTAGCTTGAAGTATCAACTTTGCCATTTGGCCTCTCTTTGGAAGGTTTGATACAAAAAAATTCTTTAACCGGTTCGCTTTGGCACTGGATCCTGCCTATGCTGTGTGTTTATTGAAGAAAAGGTAGGAAGAAAGAAAAGGAAAGGAAAAAGATAGACAAGAAACTGGTTTCTCTGGCTGTTAGGGGATATAAGAATGGATATATAACATTTCTTAGAATGTTAAGATGTGCAAAGATTTGTGTTGGTGTATTCCTGAGGATTATGTATGATGTCTATTGAATCACTACTGGTGTGTCCTCTACAATTAATCTATTAAGTTCTTCTGATAAATTCCATGTACATAATTTTTACTTATTTAATGCATTCTCTGATTGCACTTGCGTTTTATCTTCTCCTGATGTCTTGTACTTTCTGATTTCTTACGGCATGAAGTTGGAATAAATAGTCGAGATCTTTCTATAGTCTGTATTATAGTATTTTTTTTTTCCTGAAACTATTTCTCATGTCCTTCATTTTGCAGTTGTGAACTTAACCCTGATTGATCTACCCGGTTTGACAAAAGTTGCTGTTGGTATGTTACATAACTGATTGAATTTCTGAATGATATTATATTTCAGTCTTTACTAAAACAGTTGTTCTTTTTCCCCAACAGAGGGACAATCTGACAGTATTGTTCAAGATATTGAAAGCATGGTTCGATCTTATGTTGAGAAGGTAATGATACATCATGTTGAGGTCTCTAATTTTTTATGCCACTACGAACAAAGGAACTTCATAGGAATTCGGGAAAGTAGTTACTGAGATCTTAGTGGAGCGCGTAGCATGATTGATTATATCTATAATTATCATATGAACGCAAGATTGCTATGCCTATATGGGGTTATATTTGTTAGAATAAGTTGTTATTTTCTGTTAATAAGAGTTTTATATCTCCCAGTTACTGTACTGTGTGGATCCTGGTTCTGATAGTAAGAGCCGCTTATGTTTTTAATGCTTCAAAGAAACTCTACAGTTAAGAGCTAGAGGATAACAATGAGTAAGTTCTTGAATTGTCCCATCTAATAATTGCCGAATGATGTACAATATAACTAATAATTTTCTTTTATGGAGCCTTGTCCTGTAGTTTTTGTTGTTTCTGTTAGTGGACTGGTATTGTGTTTTTTTTTTTAAAAGAAATTTCACTGAACATTTTTATGGGTTGCTTCCATAATCTTTCCTATTTTTGCATGTACCTTACTGTCTTCCCTTCTCCCTTTCTTTTTCTTTAGACAAGCATTTTCTGTTCTCTACTAGAATCCAATGCCTTTTATTATTGTCTCTGGTTAAGTTTTGTCCTGTATGGCATTAAATTTTGTATTTGGTTATTCTGAGTGTCTTCGATATTTTATCAGTTTTCATATGAAAATCTAAAGTGTCATCAATGATGACTATGTTCTTTTTGTAGCCCAATTCTATCATATTAGCAATATCTCCAGCCAATCAAGATATTGCAACGTCGGATGCCATCAAACTTGCCAGGGATGTGGATCCTGCTGGTATATGCCTCGTGCAGATTTTTTTACTTCTCTTACCATCCCTTATGAGATCCTATTTGTATGCTCTTTGTTTAGTCGTCCCTTATGAGTCCATGTTTGTAAATTGCATAGGTGATCGGACATTTGGTGTGTTGACGAAGCTGGATTTGATGGACAAAGGAACTAATGCAATAGATGTAAGATCTCTCTCTTCTCTCACGCGTGCTTGTGTGTGTGTGGGTGAATACACTCATCATGATCAGGCTTAGTGTAGTGGGTGAATACACTCATCACACACACACACACGCACAAGTTTCTCACTTTTTTCACTTCACTCCTGTCCAAAACTGCTTACTTGGTCTCATAAGCAGTTTCTCCACATGTTAAAAAATAATTTTTTATTCTATTGAGAAAAGGGAAAATTTCTCAGTTGGTCTACGTGGATCAACTTTTTAACAAATAAATTGTTGTGGTTTGAAAATGAACTTATAAATCCTTGTGGTATGCCTCTATACCAAACTGATCTCTTTGTACAAATTTCGGCCATTTTTCTGATAGAATCCTTACAAAATTACAAATTTATTCTCAAATGGAAATTAACATAAATAAAATTAAAAAACAAACGGGAAATGGTTGAGGGTGGGGGTGGTCGGCCACCTTGCTATTACAGTTCATTTTGGTTCATTTTCAATGGCTCTCAACAATTATTTCTTAATAGAAAATAATAAACGTCTAAAAATAATTGCTTTGCCTCTAAAATGCTTTTTATGCCCTCAGGTTCTTGAAGGAAGATCTTATCGACTGCAACATCCTTGGGTTGGAGTTGTGAACCGTTCACAAGCTGACATTAATAAAAATGTTGACATGATACTTGCGAGGCGCAAGGAGCGTGAGTACTTTGCAACCAGTCCTGACTATGGGCACTTAGCTAGTAAAATGGGTTCAGAGTATCTTGCAAAACTTCTCTCTAAGGTTTTATTTTGTGTTAGCTTCATTGCATATTAAGATGATTTTTTTTTCCTTCTATTTTTAGAGCATATCATACTGATGATGTGACCTTGTTTCTAGCACTTGGAGACTGTGATTAGGGCTCGGATTCCAAGTATAACATCTTTGATAAACAAAAGCATTGATGAACTTGAGTCGGAGTTGGATCATCTAGGTAGACCTATTGCTGTTGATGCTGGGGTGAGTGGCTTCAATCTGTTGTAAATTTTTTTTTTTTTTTTTGGTAAAGAAGATGCTATTTTAATCCCTTAACTGACATGTGATGTTTTAGGCTCAATTATACACCATCCTGGAACTTTGCCGTGCTTTTGACCGAATTTTCAAGGAGCACTTGGATGGAGGGTAAAACATCTATTTACTTTTTCTACTTCTGCCCGTCATTGTTTTCCTGAACTTCTGAATTTTCTGAAACCAAAAATCTTAATATGTTTCCTGTCTGGCATAGAAAATGATTGGCGTGGATGTAATCATGTATTGTAGAGCTCATTTTGTACTCTGAACTCTTTTGAAGGATATAATGGTGTTAAAAGTTGGACCTATTCTTTATCACCAGTAAAAATTTGAGAGTAGTCTCCTTCAAATGTGGGTGACACCAATCTAGTCTGTCTCTAATTTCACCGGTGGCCGGAGCCTATAACTGATTAACCCAACTGTAGTGCGATTAGTGTACTTATCTTAGATTTTCACAACTTGAATAATAAAGGTACATTGGAGTGAAATTGATTGCTTTCAGAGTGTTGAC
Source organism: Corylus avellana (assembly GCF_901000735.1). NCBI lineage: Eukaryota > Viridiplantae > Streptophyta > Magnoliopsida > Fagales > Betulaceae > Corylus > Corylus avellana. The sequence continues at coordinate 42,811,290 of NC_081541.1, forward strand.
ATATGAATAGTTCAGTTTCAGTTTGGGTGGTTCTCGTTGCATTCCTTAAACCCCTTCCCATCCCCTCACATTCCCTCACATTCCACCACACTATTCACTTCATTTTTTCCAAAAAAAACGTTCTTACTTTTATATCAAATCATTTACTTTTTATATCACATCATTTACTTTTTATTACTATTCAAATAAAAAAATCACTACAAAACAAAATTTTTTACTTCCCAATACCATTTTTTCATTTTTCTATACCAATTATTATTATTATTTTTTTCTTTTTTTTTTATCCATGAACAGTACCGTGGTCCATGAACAGTGCGGTGTGGTGGGGTGTTGTTTAACAAACACTCCCCTAATCTGTATGATGCCAGCTCATTCACAGCCTTAATCATTTTTTTTTTTTTTTTGGTATTTGAGCTGCTTCTGTAATAGATGAACTGCCAAGCACACTGCTTCGAAGATATTTAATCCGCACTTTTCCTACAAATTTAGTATGCTAACTATATGTTGAATAGATTGACATTTTTCTCCCACAGTTTTATCAGCTTCAGCTAGATCTGCTACTATCTCTTAATTTTGATTGCATGCCTGTAGTATAATACTGTGTATCTTTGGATATCAAATTTAGGCGGCCTGGAGGTGATCGGATTTATGGAGTCTTTGACAACCAGCTTCCTGCTGCTTTAAGGAAGCTTCCATTTGATAGGCATCTTTCTCTACAGAATGTAAGGAAAGTGGTTTCAGAAGCAGACGGTTATCAGCCACATTTGATTGCCCCTGAGCAAGGTTACCGGCGCCTAATTGAAGGGGCACTTAATTATTTCAGAGGCCCATCTGAAGCTTCTGTGGATGCTGTAAGCTGTCATGTTTATACCTGCTGTTGTGAAGTTTATTCTGGAATGCATTTCTAAGTTAGCAGTATTTGTCAAAATCTACTTGGGGTAATTTCATCTATGACTGATCTAGCTACTGTAATGTAGGTTCACTTTGTTCTGAAAGAACTCGTGAGAAAGTCAATAGGAGAAACTCAGGTGAAATTCAGGGAAATTACTGATGATTATTTACTTTAACAAGTGCTGGTTTCTGTTAATGAGGAACAAGATTTATATTAATGTTTGTGATTACATAGGAGTTGAAGCGCTTTCCAACCCTTCAAGCTGAAATAGCTGGTGCTGCTAATGAGGCCCTGGAAAGGTTCCGTGAAGATAGTAAGAAGACAGTTATTCGATTGGTGGACATGGAATCATCATATTTGACTGTGGATTTCTTTAGAAGACTTCCCCAGGAAGTGGAGAAAGCAGGAAACCCGGCTGCCTCAGCCAACGACCGGTACACAGAGGGGCACTTTAGGAGAATAGGCTCGAATGTGTCCTCTTACGTGGGCATGGTTTCTGAGACGCTGAAGAACACAATTCCCAAGGCCGTGGTTTATTGTCAAGTCCGGGAAGCTAAACAGTCATTGCTAAATCACTTCTATACACAAATAGGGAAGAAAGAGGTACTCTATCTCATTAATGCATTAGGGTACCTGTTTAACCATGTTCTGGAAATATAATCAGATAGTGGTAATTAAAAAATCCATCTTGTTAAAGGTTTTTTGTTCAATGGTCCAAGATTATCGTGAATCATTGACAAAAATACTCGAGGGCAGCAAATCTTTTGCTGAAGATCGTCACCCTGCAAACGTGTTTCCAGCTTGTTTGTGAGGCTTGTGTGCTAGAGGGCTTCTTTTATATGTTAAACATGGAAAATCTGTGTTACTTGGGTAATTAATCATAGTGTTGGGCTTCTATTTCAGGGTAAGCAGCTTTCACAGTTGTTGGATGAAGACCCTGCGTTGATGGAGAGGAGGCAACAGTGTGCGAAAAGGCTTGAATTATATAAGGCAGCAAGGGATGAGGTTGATTCCGTATCATGGGTCCGTTGAGATTGATTGGTGTTTGGAGATGCCTTGTATTATAGTTCAACATACGGTGGGTCAGATTCTTACTGAATTCGTTAAATTCTTGGATAGCTCAGATTCTCTCTCAATCTTTGTTCTTCGAATTTGTTGTGCAATTTTTTAGTTCTATTGTTGTATTAGAAACCGGATTCTTGTTTTGCTACATATATGACACATAAGGTTGATTTGGCCTTCTTTTTCCACTTTTTTTTTTCCCCCCTTTTCATCTTTTAGTTTTAATTTACCAATTTCTTATGATATTATTTTGAGTTTGTCCTCGCTATCAAATTAATCTTTCTGTCTAATTCTATACGAAACTTGTTAATTTTTATTTTTTAATGGAGTTCGTATAAAATTACAATTCTATACTTTTTCAAACAAAAGCAACGAAAAAAAAAGAAAAAAAAAAATAACAAGAAAATATCCAGTTAGTTATAGTGGAGAGATATTTTTGTCTCTGCAAAAAGAGAAAAAACAAAAATACTCTTTCACTATAACTAATGAAAGTTTTACTTGCATTCTACTAATTAGACCGAAGCAATTGTTCGAGATTTTATTTATTTTATTTTTTTCTAATTGAATAACGGAAAGGGTTACGATGAAAGATTTGTGTTGCTCTTTATTCGAAAGGAAAAGAGTGGGCAATCTTAAATATGAAAAATGGGTAAGCTTCTCAGCAACATACCTAAAATGAAATACTATAGTGCGAAAATACATACAAAGGTTAAGAAATTAGTCAAACAAGTGATTTGGTCATCTCAAAGGGGGCTGTACAAGGCACAAAAATAAAATAGGTCCAGATTAAAAAAAATTTATTTGAACCTCCAATTGAAGAGAGCAACCACTAAAAGTAAATCGAAGTCAAATATGCACGGTCATAATCCGAAGTAGGAATTGAAGCGTAGAGAGGTACCAAGTACCAACCCTAATCCAGTTACAAAAGTCTTTACCAAAAAAAAATCAAATTGCCAAAGAGCTAGAAGACAGCAACTTACAATACACAAGCAACAAAATACAAATAAAGCTACAAAGCACACTAAAAAGAAAAATACAGGGAAAATCTCATTCTCGTTGTTTTTGTTTTTCTCGATTTTTTTTTCCCTTTTAGTACAATGAAATTCTTTTCGTGCCTGGAAGAAACGAAGATTTATTTGAAGTGGTGCCGAAATGAAAGAGAGAAGGAAAAAAAAAATTGATTCATTCAAACAAAACAAGTATGATGGATTAACTCCATTGGGATGTCCAAACGCTTCAATGAGTGAATTTGAAATAATGAATGGCTACTAAAACTCTTCCATCAGTGCCACTTATTTCTTAATGTGCAAGTTCTTCTATTGTTTCAACTTCTTACTGTTAATACTATTCTTCCTTGTTACCCAACTCTTTCAATGATGTCCATAACTTCGGGTCATCGAAATCCTTAATAACAAAAGAGGTTCCAGCTGCTGTCAAAAACTTTTCAGGGTTTCTTAAACCCATGCCCACTACAGGCATCCCAGCTGCTACCCCGGCTTTCACCCCAGAAACCGAATCCTTCCAAAACGAAAACCAAAAGACAAAATAAGTCATACATGTAATGCGAGTAATGAGATTTAGCGGATTATTATATGATTATCATATAACTTAATAATGTGACAGTGAAAATCAAGGACTGATTTTTACTACCAAATCATCATAGTTGTATAACAGTCGTATAGTAATCTACTAAATAACATTGCATGACTGTTTATGAGACACAATTTTGGGGCCAAACCTCAAACACGAAAGCGTGCTTATTTGACACTTGAAGTGCTTGGAGAGCCTTCAAGTAGGAGTCAGGGAAAGGTTTCTGCCGTTCACATTCATCTCCAAGGATAATAATTTCAAAGAAATCCGAGAGCCCCAACATTGAGATTAAGAGCTCTGCATTTGGCCTTGGCGCACTTGTCACCGCAGCTCGTTTCAACCCGCGTTCTTCAATCCATTTGCGCATCTTGTGCAGGCCTCTAACAGGTTTTAGCTGTTCAGATGCCAACCTGTTTATTTCCATCAAGGAATCATACTCAATATGGTTTCATTATATAATTTGAAATGAGCAGACCAGTAACTTTCCACTTCTAAAAAATGTTAACCTTCTAGATTAATAAATGCCAAACTAGCTCAAGAAAACAAAGGCTTTTACAAAACACAATCCATCAAGAAGCTCATAAACTTACTTACAGTTTGAATATTAATCTCATCTTCAATACTAGAGTCAAAACTTTCCATATTATTATCTAAAATTTGGACCGTATCCCATAGTCCCACTGAATAAGAAGATAAATGTTATTTAGTAGACTGCTAGGATGACGTGGCAGTGAAAATCAGCAATTGATTTTTCATTTTTACAAATCATTATAGATCCAAAGGCCAATTTCCACTACCATGTTATCCCAGTTGTATATCAATCTACTAAAAAACATTTATCGAATAAAGTGGTAAATAATATGGTTTTAGACAAGAGCCCTTCCTTGCAAATAGGAAAGGGTTAACGGTAAACTGTGGAATGAGGGTTCGAATTTAAGACATCTATTCTAATACTATGTTAAATCATATTTACTTGAGAAGTGTAAATAAAAAATAGTGAACTTAATTATTTAATTAATATTTTATACGCTATCAACTTGGAAGGCTATGCAAAAACACTTTCAGCAATTCAATTATATTGAGCACCAACCTTTAGGCTATGGACTCTGTTTTAAACTGCATTACATACAAAGTCCACCTGTGGTGTGTATTAAGACTCATGTAGATGTAGGATGCAGTTGCATTTTGTTACCTCCGAAACATGTCTTCTTTATCTTCCATAAATTTCCGTGCTCTTGGGAGATCCCAATCAGGAAGGAGGACACGACAGAGAGTTTCATTATGCTTGCCACTGATGTTCTTACTGAAGAATTCCTCAGTAATGGGGATTCCACCATTGAAACCTATCTGTTGAACACTTGCATGTCAGTTGGCCAATAAGATGCAAACATAGCATGAAAGTTTTAAGAATACCTCTTGAAGCATTTCACGGAAGGCATTATAATGGATAGGGTCTGAATCACAGAGCGTTCCATCAATATCAAATAGAATTGCTTGAAGGGGTTTGAGACAAGCAAGAGAAGATTTGCTGCTATCAAACAATGTAAATTTGTATTAGTATCTAATCTAGGGAAGGCTTAATCATGCCCAAATCTCCTCCAACAATGAAATGAATTTCCAAACTCCCAGGTGTGCTTTAATCCACTTTACACCAAATTTAAAAAAATTTAAAGTATGTTTTGGTGCTGAGGAAGAGGAAAAAAGGGTGTCTTTTGAATTCACAGAAGGCATTCCAACAAAGAAATTGTAATATTGATTTTTCTTTTTGTTTTTCCCTATGCAGAGCATGAGGAAGAAAGGCCAAAAGTTGAGATTAGAAGGGTTGAACTAAGTTTAGTAGAAGGATTTTTCCTTCAAATAGAAAGAGTGCACTACTACTTCTCACAAATATATTCAACATCATACAATTAATTAGATGGGTCTTTACAACAGAAATTGCATTGTTATCTAAGAATGCATGTTCATTCTTTCATCTCACTCAAATCACCAATAACTAATGGGAATGTTTTCCCATGCAGTATAATAAATATTTAATTGAAATGAGAAAAAATTGTAGTGTCATGGTTCAATCTGAAGACTTACTATGCTATAGTACCATGTTAAAGCTTTTGTTTCAAAAGGTTAAGCTGATAAGAAGCGATAAATTTAATTATTTAATTAATATTTAACAAAATAAGCATCAAAATGTATCAAGTAGAGATGGGCTTTAAGCTTCCGAAAGAGTAAAACTGTTTAAGCTAAACGCAGATTGCAAATGGACAACATAGACCTTTATATATAAATTAACCTTAAAAAAAAAAAAAAAAAAAAAAGAAGAAAAAGAAGAAGAAGAAGCAAAGAACTACGAAAAAAGAAAAAAAACAATCTTGAAGATAATATAATACCTGTCGACTGGGTAAGCATTTGAAGTAGTGGACAATCGAGCAAGAGAGGTAGTTGCCTGGTCACATCGGTTTTGTGTATAAATTGTAGTTTTCCGCAGATGGGTCTTCTGTAAATGGTCAAAGAAGAGGTGGGGATGATGAGGAAGCTGAAGAGAAGCAAGAGATAGCATAGTATTCAATGGCATTTGGAAAGAGTAAGAGAGAATATACCTCTCTCTCTCTCTCTCTCGCAGGCTTATGCGAACTCTCTGATCTCTCCTGTTTTATGGGTGTCCTCGCACAACGTGCTAAAAGTACGCGTTTGTTATCTTATTTGTGAGCAGCACTTTTATGTAGCATAAAAATGTTACATGCGGCAATTGAATTGGATGCGAAAGGGTAATCTTAAGCTTTAAGTATGTTTGAGTGCGCGTTTGTAGAGCTTAAAAATGTATTTAATATTTAAAAGTCTATTTAAAAAAAAAAGTATATGTTTAGTAACAAAATTAAAAGCGCTTTTAAGGGTTTAAAAAGTTAAAAAATTGCTAAAATGCACTTTTAACAAAAGCTTAAAAATGAAGTTTTTACCAAAATATATATATATATATATATATTTTTTTTTTTTTGCTTAAAAGCTCTATTTCTCAAACAAGCTCTTACTCTCACTTTTTTACACTTATAGGTAGTTTTTAAAATTGCTATTTAATTAAAATTCAATAAAGACACATCTCATATTCAATGGTAATTTTAGAAACTACCTATAAATAAGAAAAAAATGTATAGAAAAGTGAGTAAGTGTAGCATTATACTTGATAAATTTGTGAATATTATTGAAGTATTCTTTAAATTGGTTGTCCAAATTATATGTAGCTTGGACAATTAATAAATATCTATCTAGTCAAACCATTAGACAAAAGACAAATGTTAAAATGAAGACTCATGTCTTCTTTGTTTTTTTCATTAGACAAAAGAACATAAGTTTCATTTTGTTCTTTTTATTTTTATTTGTAAAAAGAACAGTAAAAACCATGTACATATATTTACATTTTGGAGTATTAGCATTTTACCTAAAAACTAAATGAAACACTTCTTCTTCTTACTATTTTTGGTTAGTTACCAAATGATAGGGGTGTCAAAAATTATTGGAGAATCGGAATTAGAACTGAAAAACCAGAAAATTGGGAAACCGGGGAGCCGGTTCCGGTTGCAAAAAACCAAAAATCAGGAATCCCAATTCCAGTCCCAGTTTTTGGCACCCGATTATAACTGGAAAACTGGAACTTATATACTCGGAACCGGAACTGATCGGTAACCGGGGTACCCAGGTTCCGGTCCCAATTTTGGCCAAAAATTGAAAATCGGAACTGGATTGACACCCCTACCAAATGACGCATTTGCTTATTTGTCTATATATTTTTCGTCTCATATTTTCTTTTTCTTTCGTCCAAATTAAAAAGAACTGTTTTGACAAAACGAAAAGGCCAAAAAGAGAAAAATTGATTTTTTTTTTTTTTTTAAATTTTATAAAAGCCCAATTATCTGTGGCAATCTTAAAATCACCGGTTGGTACTCAAAAAAATGGCGTAAAACCCCAATAAGAGCTAAAACCCACCAACGATTCGCACCTTCGTCCTCTGCCTGCAGAGTTCAAATACTGAAGAGAAATAGAAGATGAGTAGGGCCTCCAGTCTCTTCCAACTATGCCAGATTCCTTCTACCAATATGCTTCTCAGAAGCTCCAAATTCCCCAGAGGTTCTCTCTCTCTAAAAACATTCTCTTTTGATTCTTTTTTTAATTTGATGAATGCTTTACAAACATTCTTGAACATTTTGATGTGGGTTCAAGCCAGATACCCATTTGTATTGGTTTCAAAAAATCTTTGCGTTGCCATTGTTTTTAAAGCTTCTGTTTTGTACCAAGAAAGGGTGAACAAAATACTAAGCAGTAATAAAATTTGATGCTTTAAGTTGTATTCTGTTTAAGAATCATGTTAGAAGGAAATAAAACGGACGACATTTAAGCTCAAGCTCTATGTTTTATTCTTTATAGTTTTAATGTAATACCAGTTTGAATGTGATGCTTTTAGTTTTACGTGAAATGATTTTCATCTCAGCTACTAATAAGCTGCTTTCGAAAGCAGGTTTATATGTGATACCTGGTTGGAAAATTTATCCGACCCTGTATTTCTGTAAAAGCTTGCAAACTACTACGTATGAAGTTGTCAATGGAAGCTATGTTCCCACTACACAAACTAAACAAGAAAAGGAAACAAAGGTATTTCTTCAAATGATTATCGTTTATCTAGTTTCAAGAACATATCGAAAAAGAGAATGAGGGTTAATAAATGGTGTTGTTGTTGTTCTTCTTCTTCTTCTGCACATGTCCAAATGTTAGATATGGGTTTAATGTTATAAGTATTCTGCATGCCAAATGTTGATGAGCAGAATTGTCCTACATGTAGTGGAAATGAAGAGGTTCTTTTTGAAATGAAAGTTTTTCGACTTTAAGGTAGGAAGGGATGACTTGAGTACAGTAATGAACTGAAGGGGGAGCTGAGGAGGTTAGCCAAAATGGAATGAAATCGCTGCAGAGAAATTGTGGGAGGGACTGATCAGAGACATCATCGGTAAGAGCTGGTGATGAGCATGGCGAATTTTGTGTAAATAAAATGCAGGAGTTCGCACATCATGTGCCTGGGTGGGAAGTGGTCTGTTCTTTTAAGAACTCAGGAAAACTTTGGGCTGTGCACAAAGCTTTGGTGGTTTAATGATTCGGATAGAACGCAATTCCCCATTGCGTGATGTGGTGCTTCTAGAGAGAACGTAATTCCTGAAATTTTGAAGACTGGGAGAGAATGTGGTAGCACTAAAAGATATATTGTTCAAAACTCTCTATGGGTGAAAAGTAAGGTCAATTGTGAAGGAATCAAGAGGATCTTAGGGGTTGGTCCTTAGAATCTAATAAAAATCTTGCTTGGATTACAAAAAAGTGGCACTTAATGCTGTTAAAAATGTATGATTGTCTGGCCTGCTACCTAAAGGAACACATTTATGCCTACATCTAGGTCAAGTTAATCCTCCAACGGTCTAGTGCTTCTAGAATATTGGAAGCAAAGAAATGTAGCCTGGTTAAAGAAATCAGTGTACTTGTGTCCATGGCAGTAGTGGCTGAATAGCGTGTAATCAAAGCATTGGTGATCGCTTGGTGTATCTGGATAGTGATTAACTACAGTGACATTTACTCTTAACAACTTGCGAGCAAGTTTGGGATTAGTGAATTTTCATACCATTTATTTAATTTTGTTTCTTAGGGTTGCAAGGGACTGGAATGGGGTTTATCCTCGGTTTCTCTTAACTTTTCTGAACTGAGTTTCTTTTTTTCACTCCATGATTTACTTTCAGCTTTCTCTCTATGGTTTATGGTGGTTATCTTTTCATTTATTTATTTCTTTTTTATTAGTTTGTTTTATTTTTAATATATATTGCAAAAGAATTAATGGCAATTGTATTTCCAACATTCTAATATTAGGAAAAGTCATTGGCAAAACTTGATACTGTTGGTGCATTTCAAAAGCTACCCATGGTGATGCCATCTGTTGATATACTTCATTCAGCACTGAGGAAGGCAAAAAGGGTTTTACCTACGAAGGGTATTTGTTGGGGGCAGTGTGTTTTTCTTCATCACGGACACATCGGGTTTTACATGACATTCTTGAATAGGTGAAACTTGGTTCCTAAAACCTGCTGCAAACCTTGATATTTACTTTGCTTATTTTGTAGGCATTGCCAATATTGCAAAGCGAGAGAGAAATAGAGGTGCAAAACAACTTGATGCACTGATGAAAGTTTGTTCTTAACTTCATATCTGTCATGATATTTTATGGAACAAACCTTGTTTGTTCTGTACAGGAAACTGTTCAAAGCTGACATCATAACCTCCTGTTTTCATCTTCAGGAACTGGCAATTTCCTTGAGGATGTATCTGGAAAGTTTTCCAAAGAAGAAATATCTTCACCGTTATGAACGTTCTCTTATTGAATTAACTCTTGGTGATGGAAATTATGAAGAGGTAAATAGTTATCAAGTCATTGTCAACATTTTATACATGCAGTCTTTTGGACCTTTGCAGTGTGCTTTGCCTTTTTAATTAGGACCTATGGTTCTTCTGCAACTTTTGAAGGGATCAACATGATCCAATAACAGATTTATTAAAATATCAGTGATATATATGATGACTACAAACTTAGGTCTGTATTGTATTAGGATGCTTCCTGTTTTACTGAATCAGTAATGTGGCCGGTATAATGTCTTCTTATTTTTCTTCTTCTTTCTGTTTTACTTTTTAGGCTGATTGGTTTTAGAAAGAAGAATTTTCGTTATTCTGTGTGGAATGCTGGTCAGCATTCTGACTGTTCTACATGATAAGAGAATTTAAGTTTGGGACACTTAAAGCATATTCAGATTTGTTTATACCACACTACTTGTTGCGACTGCATGAATAGTTCCTTTATGAATTTGTTCATTGTGGATTTATTCATGGTTTGACAGGTGCTGGGAAAGGTTGATGCTCTGAGGAAGAAGGTGGTTTCTGTTGGAAAGGAACATGCTTCCCTCTGTGCCAAGGTTGGAATCTTTACTCAAATTTAAGAGCTACTGTGTCACTTTTGGATATCCTTAGTTACTTATGTGGTCATGCATGAATATTGCTAACATCAGTCGCAATCTTGAGCTTGCTTCAAGCCATGTTGAAACTTGTTAATTTCTGTTCAGACTTTCAATTGGAAAATTTTATTCATCGACTTCTTGGCTAACGTAGGGATCCCATATTATTCTATAAGTTGACTGCCGTCCTGTATATTGTCCCTGATGATTGCCTTTGACAGGCTTCAGGTGGTAGCTTCGTATGTAATTTCAACTTCATATGCATTCACATGATTTTTCCGCAAAAAATAAAAAGGAGTCATGTGATTTTTCAACTCCATAGCTTCTCAAGGATAGGTCACAATAACCTTGAGATTTGGTCACAACGTATCATAGTTGTCAAAAATAGATTTTAGTTACTGTTAGCACTCGGAGGTGTAACTTGGAGTCAGTTCAAAGATCTGACATGAACTATGAAGGGAACTAAGTTGCTCATTCGGGTGGAAACAAGAATTTAGCATCGCTTTCCAGGGCATATATGCATACATACATAAACTCATACATGTAAATGTGTTTGTTTGTGTGTACATGTATATATTGCTCTGATTACGATTCAGAACTGTAAGACTTTAATAAACTTTAGGAGTGGTAACTCAAATTCTTTCCAGAGAACAAAATAGGAAAATGAAAAAGTACTCATCACAAAGCATTTGTAGGGTAATACGCTCAGTTGCAAATTTAATATCAGAGCATACTAACATCTATTACTAGTTTAGGGTGGGGTATAATGTTCATATCACAACATTTTGTTCCTTTTATAAAGGTTCTTTGTTAATATCACAACATAGTTCCGTCTTGCCTTATATGGTGTATTAGGAGGGAGAAAAATTATAGGAGTTTTGAAAACCGTGAACGGACGATAGAGGAACTTAAGGATTTTTTCTTTAAGACTCTATCACTAGACAACTACCGTGGACTTAAACATTTCTAGCTTCATTTTTTTTCTTGATCTTTTTTCTTCTACTAGCTAGGGGTTTCTCTTGCATACTTTTTGTGAACTTGGGTAGTGCCTTTTGCGCTTTATAATGAATTGCGTTTACTTATTAAAAAAAAAAAAACCCTCTTATTCTTTAATAAGTTTGATATTTGTAAAATACAAATTGCTTTGTGAATTATTTTTCTTTTCGCATATACTGTTGAATGTGTTCAAAAATTTTATATAGAAGATAAAAGAATTTAGCTATCAACCTCAAGAGCTGACTAATGGAGCAGAAATTGTTTTTGTTAAAGTATGCAACTATGTAAGCCCTTGGTAGTGTGGTTTGTGCTGATTTTTGTCATATGTACATTAAAAGGAGTGTTCTATGAGAACAATGGTTCTTATGCATTTGATTTAGTATAAATGTTGACCATGGGTTTTGCCTTGGCTGTTATAGATGTAACAGCTGTTTCACAGTAGATAGGACATAATATATATGCAAACAGCTTCAAATAAAAGCCTGATGATTGCTATCTTAAGTATGTCCTTGCCACCCTGTTATAGAAAATAAAGTTCTTTAGGTTCTCTCAGAGGGGAGAATGACACAGTGATATTGATTTCTTTACTGCTGCGTCCATCAAGCTGATAAAGCTATTTGCATTGATTTAATCTTTAATTTCCATCTATATGTGTTTATTGCTCATAAAATGAGTTCATCTTCCTGCTATCGTTCTGGCTATGATCCTTTCTGCTTGTGATAAATCTTTTTTTGAAGAGATCGGCCTATTTGCAGTCCTATTAGTACAAACATTCAATGTTATAATTAATGTGGAAGTTCTGTTCCTTCAACATTTTTTTTTATGGTTGTTTCCTGTTAACACGCTTCTGTCCTATAAACTGCACAGTCCTTAACAAAGCGTGAAGCAGAGGAAAGACTGAGTGAGGTGCGCTTTTGTCTTTATGCAGAATACATTTTCCATTCACATCGACAAATGTTATTTTTGTTTGTTATGGCTTTGTCTGCAGGGTATGAAGAAAATTGAAGAGATTTTCAATCAGGATGCAAAAGTTGTCGATGATTTGTTACATATTGCCAAGGTATTCTTCCTTCTGAAGCAGGAGTCTCTGATTGAGGAGAGAAACTAAAAAGAAACAATACCATATGGAATTGTAATTTTCTTTTTTGTGTGTATATGCTGTATGTATGGGTATGTAGGTTTATATGTTGTACGTACATAAGTATTGTGAATAAAGGGATGGATGGTCAAGGATGACAACATTTTCTTTTCCTTCTTTGGTAGCATGGTGACAGTGTCATATATGCTTTTTACTAAAGAAAGTATTATGGAGAATAGGCATGGTCAGTGAACATGAACATAACTTCATTTGGAGTCAATGAACTGTATTTGGAGACAATGCCACAATGAATCTGAAAATTGTGTTATGTGAAAGATGATCAGGATGTGGCTGCAAATATTATTGTATATTCTGTAACATTATGCGCATAAAAAGTAATTTATAGTTAGCTTGTACATATGCATATGTTACATACCTTTCAGCTGATATTAGCATTATGCAAATAAACTCTCTCTCTCTCTCACATTGCACAATGTTGGTCTATTTAGAAGTGTAATAGTTTCATGGCACAGTTAATTATTAAACAATCATATGAAGTGCCTCAAGTGGTAAGAGCCTTGGTCTTTGTGGTAGTCCATGAGATCTAAGGTTCAAATCCCCTTGGGTGCAAACAATTCCTTGGGGCTAGCCCGCCGGCGAAGTCGGAGTATTATCCGATCCATGTGCAAGGGGACACTTTACATGAGTCCGAGGTTTACCTAACAAGGGTGGGTACACGAAGTGGTCTTGCCTTGGAGGGGTTCTTCGTTATCAAAAAAATTATTAAACAATCATATGCATGTAACCAGGCTGTATTTTTTTGGAAACTTTGGAATCTGATTAACTTATAAAACTTTGGCAAGAATAAATTGGTATTTTTTTGATGGCTTGGAAATAAATCATTCATTAACATTTCAGTTTGATGTATACACATTTCAGTGTTAATAAATCATTCATTAACATTTCAGTTTGATGTATACTCATCACTCAATTTAGGACATTTACTTGCCTCTAAGGAAGATATGTATATCTTGCAGTTTAAGGATTTTTTTTTTTTGCGCTCGCTTTTTTTAGAGTTTTATATCATTGATTTCTTCATGCTTTTCCAGCTGTTCACACTTTCAATCTGCTCATTTGCTTCTTATTTGTTTGTTAGATTCAGTCCTCTATGCATCTTCAGCTTGTTAGTAATGCATTTGAGAGCTTATGAAGCTTGATTTTAATGAGAAACACTGTGCTAGTAATAGTGTATATATATACAGAAACATATGTGTGTATGTGTTTGTGATTAATTGCGTCATTATTAAAAAATTTCCTGACAGTGTCTTTTCTATAATCTACAATTTTTCCAGACCTTAAGGGCAATGCCAGTTGTTGATCTGGAAACACCAACACTGTGCCTCGTTGGGGCTCCTAATGTGGGCAAGTCATCGTTGGTCCGTACACTCTCTACAGGGAAGCCAGAGGTACTTGCAGATTGATTGATGATTTACATATGTTTGGGAAGAGCTTTTCTCTATTATTTTGTTAGCATTAGAACAATCTTTAAGTAGACGTACAGCCATAACAATCTATTCCTACTGCAAAACAAATCGAAGACTCCAACTCTAAGACATAAAAGATGTACTCTTATTGAAATATACGACTCCTACTAGAATTAAAATACTTGAGACCCAACTTGACACTACTCAATCTATTCGAGAGGTAGGCAGAGAGATGGACTTCTAGTCCTAATCATCAAAGGATTGTAACACCATGGCAAGTATATCTCACTATGGATGCTTGTGAATGTGAAATCATCACTGCTCAAAAAATTTCATTTAAGAAAAAATGAAACTCTAGTCTTTAGTTTGTTTTTTTTTTTTCTAATGGAGATTGTATACTAAAAAATTATTACGTTTTTTGCTGCTAACTGTCATCTTTTTTTCTTTTTCCCTCTCTTTCTTCCCTTCTTCTGTTTTAGGTCTGCAACTATCCCTTTACAACAAGAGGAATACTTATGGGTCATATAGTGCTTAACTACCAGACTTTTCAGGTCAATCATTCAATCTAAGATGTGGAATGCTATTCAATTTTGAGATGTATTCAGTTTTAGTAACAACTAGAAATTCAACCACAGGTGACAGACACTCCTGGCTTGCTGAAGAGATGTGATGGTAGGACACTTTCCCTTCTTGTCACCCTTTTTCTTTGGTCATATTGAAGGGGCACACGTTACTGTACTTGTAAGTCAGAGCAATCAAATGTACAAAATCATCTCTCTCTATTTTAACCTGACAAGGGTGTTCTTTGTAAGTCAAAAAACTAATTAGTTGTTTTACGGCACATTTCTCATTGTTTCAAAAAAGTAATTGGATTATTGGAAATTATTTCATCTTTCTGGTAATGAACCCATTTCCTAAGATGATTTAGGCTTTAAGATTCTAAGGCAGTAGATTGTTTTGGTACAAGGAAAACGGTAAAAGGGAAGCGGACTGGATTAACTATTACTTTTTTGGGAGCATCAAACCATCGTTAAGGGACAAGAATTTAAACAGCTTGGATAAATCTGAAAACTATGTTTGGATAGCTAAAATTTGATCACTTATAGAACAATATAATTGTTCTCAGATTACTTAGTTTTTCCTATACAAAGGGGTTCGTGCGAATGTGTATACACATAAACAAACAGACACATACATGAAGGGGTTTGGTTGTTATGTTTGCATTTTCTAGTTTTTCACAATGTTATTTCATCTTTTTCTTGATTGGATCTGCAGACGACAGGAATAATTTGGAAAAGTTGACACTTGCTGTCCTGTCACATTTGCCTACTGCAATATTATATGTTCATGACCTCACTGGAGAGTGTGGAAGTTCACCTTCTGATCAGGTATTATGTGTTTGTAGAGTCATTTTGGTTATAATACTAAAACATGATGGTATGTAATCTATACGGCACTTGGTAAAGTTGAATTGCAAAGCAGGCTACTTTGTAATCTGAGTATACATGTCAAGTACTTTGGAAGCAAATCTGTATATATTTGCAATTTTATATTTTGGAATGCTTGAAGCAGTCACCGAGCATGAGTGGTTGGATCCACCATTGTGGCCTGATTTTGGTTGATAGTTGGATTTCAATTTTAAGTCTCTTATTCATGCTACACATGCACATGCATTACAAGGGAATTTTGACATCTCATTTGTCCATCTGTAACGTTGAGCATCTTTATGCATTTATCAGTTATATTTGTAGAAGATGTAGGTAAATTAAATAAAAACCTACAATTAAGTGGTTAAGAATGGAGTGGCTGTTGATTTCACTTTCTCTTTTCTTTTCCCATGGATTCTCAATTACGAGGAAGAGTTGTCTTCTCTTTTAGTAGAGAAAATGATAGGTTCATTCTCATTTCTTTGAAAATTCACCCAGTTTAAGATTTTCCTTTGTGTTTTAATGACTTATTTTTGAGTTTTTGATGATGGATTTTGTAGTTTGTCATATACAAAGAAATAAAGGAGAGGTTTGGCGACCATCTGTGGCTTGATGTTGTGTCCAAATGTGATCTGTTTCAAAATTCTCCTGTAGTCTTCATCACAGACAATGATAATCCTGATCATGTTGAGCTGGCAAGGTACCGGAAATTTGGACCTGATGGAGCTATCCATGTATCTGTAAAGACCGAAGAAGGGCTCAGTGAGGTAACTATTTTATGAAAATTTCAAGCCTTTCAAAATAGCCTAGATATAATATAATATGCTTTTCTTGATTTCTTATATTTGAACTTGAATTTTTTCACATTATCATTTTATGAAAATGAAGCTTACTTGCCTCGGGTATTCTCTACGGGTGTAGCAACGTAATTTTGTTTCTTAGATTTCGTTCTCTGTTCAAAGGTATTGTGAATTATGGGGAAAATGTTAAGAGCTAGAGTGTTGATATTGGCTTTTCCTTTTTCATTTTCTTTTTGCTTGAGTTTTGTTATGGTGACTTATGCTTACATCTTGAACTTCTCACTTTGTGTATTTCCTGTCAAATTTTGTTCAACATTTGGTTTCCAAATTTTCCTGGCAACTTTCAATTTAGAGACCCTTTTCTCTGCAGTTGAAGGTTAAAGTGCACGAGCTGCTGACCTTGCAGATGGATAAGATCAGTGAGAAAAGCAACCAAGAAAATCTAGTTATTACTTGAGGTTTCTATTCTTAGGATGCATCAAATTATGGTTGAAACACATTCAAAGTGGAAAATTCTGACCGTTTCCGTGGAGAACAAGCTGTCTGGCTTCCAATTAGCTCAAGATCATAGCATCCAGGTTCTCATCACTACTAAACACTGCATCTTTATCTCCCATCTCATATGATAAGGTGTTGATGCAGTGAAATGGAGCGTACAATATTTGTGTACTCTGAAATTCTTTGCTAATTGGTATAATACATATTTTCAAGTGTATATATTTTATCCATTTATTTGCATATTGTTGCCAAAAATTTTGGAAGTTCATTTGGCCGTTGGAAAACTCAAGTGAAATTGTATAGATGAAATAATTGAAAATGATCTTTCAGAACATATGATTAAATTAGGAAAACTAACTAATTTGTTGTTGCAATCTTCTTATTTTTATTAAACTAACATGAAAGGGCTAAAATAATTATGAAAATATTTTGTTCTTGTTCAGCTATAAACGTGTAGGCATTTCTCTCTCTCTCACTCACTAAGGGTACGTTTGGAATTACAATTTTGCAAGAACAATTTGCATTTTTAAAAGATGTCACATAACATAAGGCGTTTGACATTGCAATTTAAAAAGTACTTAATTTAAAATAAGAAAAAAATATACAATTTCTATAAACATGTTTAGGGGATACTTATTTGAAAAAATGTGAATTCAAATCAAAATCACGATTTCGCATAACAAATATTTGATAAAAAAATTATTTTTTAACATGTTTTACCAAACGCTTTTGCAATTTTAAAAAGTATTAATTCAAAAATGTAATTTTTAAAATTGTACTTATTAAAATCGCAATTCCAAATGAACCCTAAATCTAAATATGTTTTTTTAATTTAAAACAGGGTCACAGACTCACTGGTAAATATGTCAGGACCCAAGAGGGAAAATTTAATCCCAAACTAACTGGAAACAAAAATCAAAATTGTTCAAGTTTCAAGTACAAATTCTCTTCCTCTTCTTTTCCACTAAAAATTTCATGGAAGTATACACTTAAAACTGCAGTTGGAAGACCACACGAAGCCCACATCTGCTGGGTATCTAAAAGCAGCTCACCTAGCATTAGCATGTGCTCAGAATTGGGAGTTCTAGCACTTTCACCAACCCAGTAGAATATAATCTCAACAATCTAATAAACATTAAGAATAGTGTATATTTCTTCAACAAAATCTAATGTGGATACAAGACAGTCATAACCTAGTGTGGATCATGAATTTACATTATTAAACATGACATCATTAATTCTATCGAGGCCAATATCAGATATGGGTTCAATGGGCTGCTCATCTCCATCCATTGAAGGCAGGAAGCTTGATGGCTCTCTACTGAATTCATCTGGAGAAGTGATGAGCACAAGATTAACACAGAGTTGAAGGAAACATACACATACAGACACATTTTAAAAAATTACACAAATCCATGAAAAAAAAACAGAAGCAAAGAGGATTAATGAAATTCTATTATTGCCTTCATAGCTTCTCATCTAATGAATAAAATGCTTTCAAGAGTCAATGGTGTTGATTGGAAACAAAGGAAAAACTTCCTAAACCTCAAGAAGATTTTCAAAACATATTATAACAGAAAGTAGTTGAGGCTTACCAAACACAGTGTTTAAGGAAGTTGGGGAAGGAGTCGACATGAAGTTAAGACCAAGATAAAATCCCAATGCTAATACTACTGTCACCATCAGATAAGCCGGCACTGCCAACGCCCAATACCTGAAAAGCATAAAGTTGACCTCACAATTTGAATGTACAAAAAATTTTGCCCACCAATGCTATGGACATAAGAATATCAACAACTAAAAACAAATAATTCGCAAGTTTTGTTACATGTTTTTGTTCTAAACACAAACTTTTCCACATTTCAAATTCATTCTTTTCAGAAGTTAAAAATTTGTTAAGCCCAAATTGACCAAGTTTCCCAAATCATTGTCTAACTGCATAGCTTACCTAATAAATCAGTATAGGATTCCAAAAAAGAAAAAAATTACAGAGCCAATCTAGGGGGGGGGGGGGGGAGCTGGGTTGATTTAACTTACTATTTGCGTCCGATCAAGTAGACCATACACAACTAGGCTCTACTGATTTAGGTTTCCTCTCACCTGATAAATTTCTCTCAATGGGAAATGCGTATGGCATAGAAGAATTCTAAACCGACTGAAGTTGAAAAAACACAGCATAGAAACCAATCTTAGATACCTGCTAGGATAGTAGAAGATTCCAATATAATGTAGCCAAGCCTCTGGAACATATGCCCATACCAAGAAAATAACTGCTCAAAGCAATAGAAGTGTATGAGAACTCCACAGACCTCCAATGATACAAGAAAATCCCATTTATGGGCGAGAATGCACATATAACGCTAAACAACAGGTAGCCTGGTATTGTGATACCAGCTACTGGCAAACAAAACAATAGACTTAAAAAAAAATTGATTTAAACAAAAAAAATGCCAAGTATCTCGCCATTGTTTATATTACGGTCCATGCAACATTACAAGGTCAAGCCGAATTCATGTTATAGTAGCTCCAGATATATTGAACCCCCCCACCCCCCCCACGCCATGAAAAGCAAGAAACGAAGCAGATGCCGCGGAGCAGTTTTGCTTTGGCTTCCGGGCTAAAATTCTAAAAATGCCAAGTATGAACCCCCACCCCACCCGCCACATGCACAAAACAGAAGCAAATGCACGGAGGCAGAACTAGCCTATGCTTTGGGGGCTTCAGGCCCCCAAAATTCTAAAAAATCTCCCAAAAACTCTTTTTTTTTTAATGAGGTAGACCTTCAAAAATTAATTTTATCCCCACAAAATTGTTTTTTCAGTTCTGCCTCCCACACTAAAATTCCTAGTCCCCCCTCTGCAGTAGGTAATGCTCATGGGCATTTTTATTCCAACTGACCAGCAATTAACTAATATATTAAGATAAAATCCAGGTCATGGATAAAACAAATGAAATAATCACCCAGTTCCCTGCACAATTAATTAAACTGATAAATTTATTTTAAAGTTTCAATACCATCAGGAAATCAAACAATTAGGCAACTTCAACTCAACCAAGCCTAAACATGAAGTAAAAGCATGATCTATGAAGTGAACCTGTTGCAACAACAGTAGTTATGGAACCCACGAACCCATAAACTTCTGATGGCTTGGGACCATGCTCTCCAGACACTCCAAACCCGGAAGTCCTTTCATCTTTGTCCAGAGAGGAAACAGTTGCCCTCCTCTTCTTTGACAGGCTGAGAATTCTTCTAGGACTACTGACAGAATGAGGATCTTCCATGGCTTGCAGTGAAAACTGGAACATACACCATAAGACAACCATAGCCCCATTTCAAAGAACATGCTATCATCACTCATGAAGGTTTAGACAATACAGACATCTAAATTCAAAGTAATATGTAAATTATATTCACACACACATGTACGCATGTACGTCCCAGTCCCACCCAACTCCCAAGGTGTCAGGACCTTTTGGAAACATTTACACAAACAGTTTGTGGGCATATTATTATAAGAAAAAAGGAGAGAGAGAGAGAGAGAGAAAGAGAACATCGCTAACACTTGGAACACAAAAAGTGCATAATTTTTGTTTTTGCTTACAGAAAAAGGTGAATGTAGAAAAGGAAATTAAATGCTACAATTACGAAAGCATGCTTTGCGATTGAAACAGAAAGAGCGATTCGAGAGGGAGAGAGAGAGTGCATACCTTGAATCAGTCGCGCAATTGGTAAACTAAGCTTCGTTGTACGAGGAGAGCCTGGAGGCACCCAATGCCCACTTCAGAGGATCTTCCTGGGGGAATTAGGAATTCCGGGAATTTCAAGTTCACAGCCTTCATTTCTATTTAAGGGTTATTGTCCACGAGTCCTATTAATAAGAAAATAATATTTAAATTTTAAAAAGAAAATTAAAAAATAGAATAATATGGGATGGCCGACCACCTTATTTTTGTCATGGGGTAGCTGAAACCATCCTCAAGGGCTTGGGTGGACGAATCCACCCCCAAGGGCCAAACCCAAAATAAAAAAAAATAAAAAAAATAAAAAAAATTGGGTTTGGCCCTTGGGGTGGCCGATTTACCCTTAGGGCCTAAAGTCACCCCCAACCGGCCCTTGGAGGTGGCCGAAGCCACCCCCATGGCAAAAATGGGGTGGCCGGCCACCCCATATTATTCTATTTTTTTAATTTTCTTTTTAAAATTTTAATATTTTTTTTTATTAGTGTTACACGTGGCAGGACAATGACCCTTTGATGAAAATAGAGGATATGAATTTGAAATTCTAAAAACTGAAATTCCTAGGGGAATTCTAGTGGATCTGGATCCCACTTTAGCGTGCACTCGTGCCCTAGTAGTAGTGTCTCAACATTGCAAGTTAATTATTTTAAAAGCTCTTTTCGGCAAAAGTTTCATTCTTAAGTTTTTGTCAAAAGTGCGTTTTTGATATTTTTAGAGTAAAAAAGTATGTTTAAATTTTTTTATCAAAGATGCCAACTTTTGTTTGGTATAACTTTTTAAGTATTAAAAATATTTTTGAAGCTTTTTAACGCAATCCCAAACATGTTTTACTACTAACGCTTATGTTGGCCGTCAAGGGAGTTTTTGATAATTACTTAAATTTTCATTAATATCTTATTTGTATTAGGCATTATCACCATTGTCTAGTACACATTTTTCATATTAAAGTGGTACATTCATGGAGTTTATTAATTCTACATGCCAATGCTTCTTCAATAAACTTGTTATGATTTTTTTTTTTTTTTTTTATTTTTTTCTCTTGTAGAAGTTCAATCCAGGCCCCATTAACTTTTGTTTTTTTGTTTTGTTGTTTTTTTTTAAAAAAAAATTAAAAAAAAAAAAAGAAAGAAAAAGAAAGGAAAAGCTCAAGACCCATGGAGAAAGAGTCAAGTTCAACTAGAGGCCCAAAGTTGATAGAGATTGGACCTAATGCAAGTGAATCAAAGACCAAGCAAGATCAGAAGAGAAAGTTATTTTGAGTTTGTAGACATTAAAATTTGTCAATAAAAATAAAAGAATTCATGTGTTTTTTTTACATGTCCGCACAAAAGGAGGGAAAAAGGGAAATGATAATTTGAATTAGTGATTTTCGCTTTATAAGATATGATTTCTAGCCAATTGAGCTACTCCTTGAAGGCATAATTCTTGTTGATATGCTATAAGTAAATGTCTTTATTTAGAAAACCTAATTTGAAAACAAAAGTTGTACGAAGATAGATTGACATGGTTAGTATTTTGGCCATAAAGCTCTCAAAAGATGTTGGATTGAGGCAATTTTTAGTGTGTTGAAACGCTTACTCAAAATATATTTTATATATTATTTTTTTTAATATACAAAATATGAGATAGAGAAAATGTACAATTAAATATAAGATACTATGTTATTACATTATGTGTATACCATAGTACTTAGTAATAATAACAATTATTCATATAATA
>NC_081541.1:42833618-42885048 GCF_901000735.1 Corylus avellana
GTCGTAAATTTCAAGAAACAAGCCTCAAAACTTACCGGAGCTTATGCTAGGGGGTATGCGCTATAAAAAAGCATCTCAGTAATTCTTATAATGCTCTTTATAACATTCCAAGATACATTCTGCAATCTTTCTGTGATCATTTTCTGTCATCTTTCCTCGATAATTTCGCCAGTTGCAATCTATCTTGCACAATGCACACTCTAGAGAAAGGTCCACACCAAATTGTTTATGGCACGTTCTCGCAGCTCCAGCAAGACATTCATTAAATGGATAGTTGAGATGTGGCGATTTTAAATATTTTTCACAAGCTTCAAATTCTTTTGCAAGGCAAGTATGAAATGTTGTTTCAACTTTATCAAGTTCAGAGGAGCGAGGATACATGATGGGCAATGGAGAGGGACAAAAAGAGGTAGGGCAAAGGTCGTTAGTTTGAACATTATCAATTTTTGAGAAATGAGGATGCATGACGGGAGGCGAAGATAGATGGAAAGAGATATGAGCTACGTCTTTAGCATGTGCTTGTAGGAGAATAAGGATAAACAAGTCCATCATCAGTACCATAAGTTTTTTAATACATTTGTAAGCCATGGATTTTTTTTCACTTTAGAAACTTTTTATAAGTTTGATGTATAACCAAAACCATGACTAAGGCTTTGCCTTTATATATTATACGAAAGTGATTTATTTTTTAAGCTAATTTGATTCAATTAAGTGTTGTTTAATAGTTGTGACTTTTAGAAATATGACTCTTTTTTCACTTAAGTGACTTTTGGATTAAGTAAATATCTATTTGCAAGAATATATATATATTAGGAAAAATGCTAAATTATTCCTTGGAGTTTGATCCTTTGACAAATAATTTAGTTGCGATTTGGCCCATCATACTTTTTTTTGGAAATATGACCCCTAAAACTACCTTTTCGTTGCGATTTGGCCCATCCATTAGATGTTGGCATTGAAATGAACAAAAAATGGCATACATGACTTACATATACATATTTTAAACTTGAAATGCCTGAATTGCTCTGATTTTAGACGGAAAAAAGGAAAAGAAAGAGAGGTGGGATTGAGGGGTGGTTGATCACTTGGCCCCCTCTCTTTTGCTATTTGTTTCTTCAAAATCGAGACAATTTGGGTGTTTCAAGTCTAAAATTTGCACATAGAAGTCATGTATGTCATTTTATGTCCATTTTAATGTCCACATCTAATGGATGGGTCAAAATCAAATCACAACAAAACGGAATTTTGAGAGGATCAAGTGTCACAAAATGGTAGTTTGAGAGTTTTTTTTTTTTTTTTTTTTAAAGCAAATCATAGTTTAGAAAAAAGAAAAAAAAAAAAAAAGCATTTCAAGCCCAAAATTTTAAAAATTCTATCTATTTTATTGCCCTCAGCTAATGGAATGGGCTTTTTGAGAAGGGATTATATATCACAAATGGTAGATTCAAAGGGTAAGTGCAAAAAATGTCAGTTTATGAGTTAAGTATATTCCTTAGAACCTGTTTGAGATTGTGTTTGAGAAATAGAGCTTTTAAGTCAAAAAACGCTTTTGGACAAAAGTTTCATTTTTAAGCTTTTGTCAAAACTGCGTTTTGGCCATTTTTTGACTTTTTAAACCCTTAAAAGCGCTTTTAATTTTTTTAACAAACGAGTTTCTTCAAATAAACTTTTTGATTGTTAAAAACACTTTTAAGTCACTCAAACGTAATCCCAAACAAGCCTTTAGAGAGAGAGAAGGGCACTTGACCTATAAATAATTTTTCATTTAAATAAGACCTTCCTAGGGGCAATTTTATAAAAATAGCATTTAATATTGCTTAAGAATTAAATCAATACGGTTTATCATACTACAAGAAAAATGGTCTTTCCGACGCAAAGAGTTGCCACTAAATACTAGAAAATTCATTGTAAAACTTCTTTGGCAATGACAAGAAGTCATCCCATAGTGGTTGTGAGAACACATTCAAAGTATAATAATATAATACATATTTGATTATTTTCAAGTGTATATATTTTAACCATTTATTTGCATATTGTTGCCAAAATGTTTGGAACTTCAATTCCTTTGGTCGTTCGAAAACTCAAGTTGAATTGTATGGATATATAAAAAATTGAAAATGATATTTCAGAACATATGATTAAATTAGGAAAATTACTAATTAATTTGTAATTAGTACAATCCATGCATGCAAAGCGTTTGTGTCCAGGATTTCAATTATTTGAACCTTGTTTTCCCAGCTTAAAATTTCATTCACGTGAATTGAACTCTGGCCATATTTATTCATTCCCCATAAAATAAATGACAACTTTGAAAACATCCCAAGTCAGGGTAATTAAGACTAGTGACTGCTGCAAAATTAGTCGCAAACATAGTGGGTGGATAGAGCTGCAAAACTAAAGGTGTGTTCTTAAATCCTAATTCCATTTGGGTTATGGGTTAATTGCGATGAATTTATTGAGTAATTTTAAAAGTTTATCTTTTGTCACTTTTGTATCCTGGCCCTTTAAAAATGATGTGACTTTTAAAATTATAATTTAAAGTAATGTTAGAAGTCACTCTTGTGTTATTTTTGTGTTACTCCAAGAATAATGCGGCTTCTAAAATCACCATTGAGCTTGTGATTGATCATTACTGAATTTTAATCAACTGATAATCTTAAAAGCCACCTCATTTTTGGAGTGACACAAGAGTGATCGACTTGTAAAATTACTTCACAATTTGATCAAAATTCAATAGTGACCAATCACAAGTTTAATGGTGATTTTAAGAGCCACGTCATCCTTTGAGAGACAAAGAATGATACAAGAGGGACTTATAACATTATTCGATCAGACATGAGGGTTCTCCTAAAACAGAATATTAAGTGATCCAAAGAATTATTTGGGATATTAAAAGGCTTATTATTTTTAAAGGAAAGTTTCAATGTACCACTGGAAATAGGATTCTTTGTTGTGATTGGGGCACAGATACTAAAATTCTAGTTTAGTTTTGTTTCCTGGTTTTGTCATGTTGGGTTGGTATAGGTTGGGGTTGATACTTGTACAATGTTATTACATATAAATAGCATATTATGTATATGTATAACATAGTATTTAGCAATAATAACAATTATTCATATAATATTTTAGACAAATAGCAATTTTTTTTTTGAAAGGGACAAATAGCATATTATTTTTGAAGCCTTAATACACCCGTGGTTAACTTTAAAATCTCCAAACATAAAACAATATCAACAAATTCATATATAATTCAACTCCCAACTAACATAATTTTGGGTCCAAACTGGTCAAACTTAAAAACTCGAAAACACAACCGTATCAAACCAAGTTGTACAAGAGTTTTGCTCTTGCATAATCCTTGAGAAGCCTCCCTGTAAATCTGAAACTATAATATGCATTATGTGAGAAATGTAGCTTAATAAATAGAGTGGTGGAAAAAATGGAAAACCAAGCTTCAAGAGTTATGTAATTAGAAGAGCCAATTAGAGAAACTTATGCTTAATGCACAAATTATAAGGGAAAAAAAAAAAATAGCAGTGTACCAAAGATGTGAATTATGTGATCATAATTACTTTCTTAAAACTTCATTTTTCAAAATCTTATACAAGGTAATTCACAATATTCAAGACTTTTATCATTGTAATTCACTAACATGATATTTTTACTGCTCTAATTCAAATTAAATTACTTTATTTGGTAATTACTTGGCAATCCATACATATTTATCGTAAAAAAACTAGATAATTAACTACCAAATTATAACAACATTTTTAGGTAAAAAGAGAGAGAGAGAGAGAGTGAGAATCAATGGCTATGATAATGATAAAGTTTTGTTTGGCATTACTTTAAATATTGAATTTACTTATTAAATACTTCATAAGTTAGAAAATATGTATAGATTTCAAGAAATTGAATAAGATCCTTTCCATTTCATGGTTAGGATTCTATTTGTTTTAAATGTCAAGAAACAAACCCCAATACTTACCAGAGCTTTCGCAAGGGAGTATGCGCTATAAACAACATCTTAGTAATTCTTATAATGCTTTTTATAACATTCTAAGAAACATTATGCAGCCTTTCTGAGATCATTTTCCGTGATCTCTCCTCGAAAATTTTGCCATTCGCAATCCACCTTGCACAATCTAAACTCTTTAGAAAGGTTGAGCACGCCAAATTCTTTATGGCATATTCCCACAGCTTCTCTGAGACATTGTTGAAATTGATTGATGACATGTGGCCGTTTGAAATATTTTTCACAAGCTTTAAATTCTTTTGCAAGGCAAGTATGCAATGTTTTTTCAACTTAATCAAGTTTAGAGGAGTGAGGATACACGATTGGCAATGGAGAGGGACAAAAAGAGGTAGGGCAAAGGTCGTTAGTTTGAACATTATCAAGTTTTGAGAAATGAGGATGAATGACTGGAGGCGAAGATGGATGGAAAGAGATGTGAGAAAGGTCTTTAGCTTGTATTTGTAGGAGAATAACGATAAACAAGTCTATCATCGCTACCATAAGTTTTCTAATATATTTGCAAGCCAAAAATTTATTTTTTTTATTTTTTATTTTTTATTTTTTATTTTTAGAAACTTTTTATTTTGATGTATAACCAAAACCATGACTAAGGCTTTGCCTTTATATATTATATGAAAGTGATTTATTTTTTAAACTAATTTGATTCAAATAAGTGTTGTTTAATACTTATAACTTTTTCACTTAAGTGACTTTTGGATCAAGTAAATATCTATTTGCCAGGATTTGAAGGTTTTTCATTTTTAATTTTTAATTTTTAATTTTTTTAATTTTTTTTTATAGGAAAAATACTAAATTATTCCTTGGAGTTTGATCCTTTGACAAATAGCTTCCTAGGGTTTAAAAAACTGACTAAGCACTCCGACAAATAACTTGCTACATTGAACTTTTGTTTGAAATTCTAATGGAAAATTTGACATATCATTACTAATAGAAAATACACGTGTCCCTATGATGAGTTAGGGGCAAAATGTCACGTTAGATCGAGTGAGATGGTAGCCTTCATTGAAAGATTGATTAAAGCATTAGCATTTTAAAAAATTGAGTTTTCAAATCACATGTTATGAAATAAATATTGTTTAAATTGCTCATTTTAAAGTCACAAATTCAAACAGATCGTTCTATATTAGTAAAGCGCTAACGCGCCCCTTATTGAAAATAGCCTAGCTAACAAGCAATCAAAATACTACGGCAAGAAAACAGATGCAGCAATCAAATATTACACGTTACTAATGCGCAACGGCTTTATTGCGTTGATAGCTCAATATGTTGCTTGTTTAAAGCCAACTTCTCAACTCTCATTTAAATCTTTCTTGGCAAGACCCAAAATGGGTTCATTTTGTTTACTCCGCTTGAAGAGTCGCTAGCATATTAGACTTTGAAAAAAGAATGCTACCAATACTTGAAAGACTCATCCTCTGGCAAAAGCTTGGCTTTCTTGCTTCAATCAGGCTTGTCATTTTTTGCCTTAAAAAATATAAAAAATAAAAAGAGAAAAGAAAACACATGGGGAGTCATTGGCCACCCCAAGATTGGCTAGAAGGGGTGGCCGAACCTCACCCAAGGCCTTGGGGTAGTTCAACCATCTTCTTTGGCTGAATCTGAGAGTGGTCAAATCACTTCCATGGCCTTGAGGGTTGTTTGGCTACCTCCTTTGGTTAAATCTGGGGGTGGTTCGGCAATTTACAAAGGCTTGGGGTGGTTCAACCACTCATATATTCAGCCAGAGGGGTGGCGGAACCACCCAAAAGGCTTGGAGGTTATTGTGCCACCCCTAAATTTGGCTACCCTCTTAGTCCAATTTGGGAGTAGTCGACCACCCTACAACTCTTACTTTCTTTTTCTTCTATTTTTTGATTGTTTTTATTTTTTATTTTTATATTTGTTAGCGGTAAAAATTTACGTGTCAAATTCAACATCGCATTTTGCTAGTGACTCATCGTATGGGACACATGTCTATTTTCTATTGGTAATGATGTGGCACATTAATGAGTTTAGTTAGAATTTCAAATGGAAGTTAACTGTAGGGAATTATTTGTCAGGTAGGATTACTATGGCGAGTGCTTTGTTAGTTTTTAAACCCTAGTTGTAGAAGAGTTAAACCCCAAGAGCTAATTTAGCATTCCACCCCCCTCCCCCCTAGTTTTTAGTTTTTAACGAATTGACCAGTGTGACATTTGGATATACCAAATTATCATTTTGTGTCAAAAACACCCATTTGTCAACATCATCAATTATATTGGATGAAAGAAGTGGTCAAGTGCCTGCACGTGACATTTTTTACCAAAAACTTTCCAAAATAACCTCATTTTATCCATTGAAAAACCATACGTGCCCTTTAACAAAACTTAACTCTAAAATAATGGTGGTTTGGCCACCACTTGTTTGCTTTTGGGGTGGGGGGAAGCCAACCCCAGAGTGTGTTGAAGTGGCTTGCGGCCAACCCATAGATGGCCCCAAGCCACCCCAACCCTTTGGGGTGGCAAGGGGGACATCACCACCACCATTGGTCGCCCCAAGGGTTGCTAGCAGTGGCCGATATTAAAGGGGTGGGCAAAGGTGCCCGCCCCTACAAATAAAATTTGGAATTTTTTTTTTTCTACAGGTAAATTTTTGGTTCTCTTGCCCTTAGCCCCTCCTCTTCCTTCTCCAGCCCCTACTCCTGCTCCTCTTCTTTCTTGATCGTTTCTTCTTCTTCTCTGCTTGGCCCTTCTTCTTCTTACTTCTTTACTGTTCCTTCTCATTCTCTGCTTGACCGGGCACATCTTTGAAGAGAGATTGATGGTGGAGAGCAAAAACACATTTAAGAAATTCTATCCATCCTTAGGCCTAGTTAATTAAAAGGGTAACATAGTCATTTACTTGAGGAGATATTAATAGTTGAGAGAAAAAAGGCATTTATTACTATCCTTGGAAATATAAAAAAGAATATATGCAGGCAATTTTTTTAATTATTTTTTTTAAAAGCTAACGAGCTTTTGATAAGGTAAGATAGCTCATAAGTGAAATGCGTTCTTTTAATATAGTCCCATTGTTTAAATTATGAGGTTCCAAACTAAATTCGAAAGGTTGGTAGTCATTTGAACATGTGAAGAGCATTTGAAGGGCTACAATGCATTAAATAAACACACATATTTTAAAGGTTGCATGAATAATTTCATTTTAATAACTTTAGTTCCATCTTCAACAAAAGGTGCAAGAGCAACTATCCAATAAAAGAATCATCTCTAAAAAATCAAAAGGCTATTGTATTGAACAAAAAATAAAAATTTTACTCAAAACAAATGGGTAGAATGCGATCTTAGTAAAGTATAATTTAATAATATTATTATGAAATATAATATCGAGAAAAAAAAAATGCATGAACTATAAATGAAAGAGGGCTGCTAGGTGTCCCAAAATCCTTCTCAAATGATGTGAAAAGTACTATTTTAAGAAGAAGTGGGAAACAAAGGAGAGATAATGAGAATTTTTTAAGAAACTATTTTGAAGGGTAATAATATGTGAACATCAAAAGAAGAAATTTTCAAACAATGTTACAAGAAGTAACATGCTTATTGTAATACCCCATCTCATTGACAAACAATATTGTCCACTTTTGATTCTCCCAAATGAGACTTTCCAGGAGGTCACTCATCCTGATACTACACTCGCATAAGCTCGCTTAATTGCAGAGTTCTAATGGATCTTGATACTACTCTTGCATAAGCTCGCTTAATTGCAGAATTCTGATGAGATTATGGCCATTACGACTTTAAAACGTGTTGTTTGGGTGTAAGTATATATATAAGCACATCGCTATTTTCATACCTAGGCGATGTGAAAAGTCACAATCACCCCCTTTTAGGACCCAGCATTCCCGCTAATGACTCTCATGGGATTAGCCTATTCTTGGCGTCACAACGAGTGTTTGCTAATGACCTTCATGGGCTTGTGCACGCCCCCCCCCCCATCTCAAGCTGGGCAATGGCTCTGATACCATTTGTAACACTCCACCCCCATTGACACACAATATTGTCTGCTTTTGGCTCCCTCGAACCAGACTTCTCAGGAGGTCACCTATCTTGATACTACTGTTGTATAAGCTCGCTTAACTACGGAGTTTTGATGGAATTATGATCATCACGACTTTAAAACAAAAAGTTGTCATGAATGGCATAAGTATACATATAAGTACATCTCCATCTCCATACCCAGATGATGTGGGACATCACACTAATAATATAAAATAATAAAAATAAGAGGAATTATCACATAACTCTATGTACTCACATTTTTTAAGATGGAATCATGCCCTTTCAACCTTTCAAATGGGGGGTTTCATTTAGTAGTACAATGTGACTTTTGGATCGGAACTCTTCATAAGTTTATATGTCTTTTAATAAAAACTACTTATTAAGTACATACTCACATTTTTTAAGATGGAATCATGCCCTTTCAACCTTTCAAATGGGGGGTTTCATTTAGTAGTACAATGTGACTTTTGGATCGGAACTCTTCATAAGTTTATGTCTTTTAGTAAAAACTACTTATTAAGTACATAATAGCATTTTTGGAAGCTCATAATCCTAACAACGGGATATAGAATAATCCTAAATACTCCTCCCCCCCCCCACAAATAAAATAACACCTCTTTCCACTTACTTGTCTAAACTTTCACGATAACCCTCTCAAACTATTATTTTATTAAAAAAAGCCCCTTCTGTTAGTTGAGAGTGTTCAAATAGATGAAATTTTTTTGCATGTGAGGACTTGAAATTCTCATATTGACCTAAACTATCATTTTGTAACACTTGGGCCCTAAAACTACCGTTTCGGTTTTGATTTGGCCATCCATTAGATGTTGGCATTAAAATGAACAAAAAATGGCATGCAAGACTTATATGGGCATATTTTAGACTTTAAATGCCTGGATTTCTTTGATTTTAGAGAGGGGGAAGAGAGGGCCCCTCTCTTTGCTATTTGTTTCTTCAAAATCAAAACAATTTGAGTGTTTCAAGTCTAAAATATGCGCATATAAGTCGTGTATGCCATTTTATGTCCATTTTAATGTCAACATCTAATGGATATATGGTCAAATGTCACAAAATGGTAGTTTTAGAGTTTTTTTTTTTTTTTTTTTAAATGATAGTTTAGAAAAATTCGAGCATTCTATGTGCAAAATATTTACAAAATTGATCTATTTTATTGCCCTCAGCTAATGGAATGGGCTTTTTGAATCTGGTTTGTAGTTGGATGGGATTATGTATCGCACATGGGAGATTCAAGGGGTAAGTGCGAAAAATGTGTAGCGAGAGAGACAGAGAAATAGAAAGCCACTTGACCTATAAGTAGCTTTCCATTTAATTAATTAAATAAGACCTTTCTAGCTAGGGTTAATTTATTAAAATAGCATTTATTATTGCTTAAGCATTAAATCAATACAGTTTATTCTACTGCAAGAAAAACCGTAAATACTAGAAAATTCCCTTCAAAAAAAAAAAAAACAAACAAAAAACAAACAAAAAACTAGAAAATTCAACATAAACCTTCTTTAGCAATATCACCATAAATCTCCATATTTCTATTACAGACTATGTCCGAACAATACATGTGATTCTAATTCATGTTCTTGAATTCTAATTGAAAAACAAACACAACGTCATGCTTTGATAAATCATGATGATCATATATGTGTCCATATGACGTTTGATGCACATGCATGAGAAATTGTATAAACAAAGTTTTTAGGGAAAAATGTAAAAGTATTCCCTTTGGTTTACCTAATCTCTATGGTATTAAAATGAACTCAAAAGTGCCTAAGGTATGCACACACACACACAAAAAAAAAAAAAAAAACTTAGTTCTTACTATCAAATTCTGTCTGCTAATTTAACAGATTCCATTAGTGTGACACTTATTTAAATATGACAAGTGTTTTTATTTAATTTATTGGGTCTGTTAAGTTAGCGAATATAATTTGACTGTAAGGACTAAATTATTTTTTTGAAATAAATCAGGGACCTTTGAGTTCATTTTGATACCACATAGAGTTAATTGCAAATCAGATAAATTACAAAGACTGATTTTACATTTTTTCCAAGTTTTTATACAAAAACATGTGATTTGCATAATCTAACGAAAAATTGAAGGAGATGAGCAAGAAATTAGTTAAAATATCGAATCTGTAAACTACCATTTAACACTGGTTTTTTATTTTATTTTATTTTATTTTAATTAAGGGTGGATGGAAAATACAAATTTGAGATGCAAGCAAAATAGAAAGAAGCATGTATCTTTGATGCACATAGAGAATCACTCATTAAAGAGGTTACAACAAAAAGGGTTAAGCAGGTGGTTAAGAATATGGATCCAAATCTTATTTCTTTAGGTCTTGGTAGGACATTGTTTAAGAAGATTTGGTAAAAGCTACTATAATTTTCTTTAAGATAAGAAAGTTGCTCTTTCAGGTAAAATATTCCACTTATATATAATATTGTTCTCATTCCCAACTTGATAATTCTGTGAAGTTTGATGATGTATGGCTTAATTATTGCATTATTCATCTGGATTTTATATGAGAAAAAGGAGGACAAAAAGTAGTCTCTCACTTGCAAAAAGAATTTCCAAGTGCCAAGTACTCTCTACTTGACATCTGTGGTTCCTTTCTGTTCATCCAAAGTGGACCAACTCCCTACCGTTGCAAGAGGATGCAGTGCACATATTCCAATCTTACCAAACAATAAATAAGGGTGGAAGCCAAGAAGAATCGACCCCAGAAAGATCTTTTACAGGGAATTGAATTCTTTTTCTTTCTTGCTTTCTGTCCTTGTTTCTTTTCTCCCTAATTCATTTTTAGTTTTGGGTTGATTAACTTGGAATCCATATCCAAGTCCTTGACACATCTTCCAACACCTTTGTTAGGTTATATATTAATATTATGATTCCACATGAGTTTTTGTATGTGTGAGTAAATTAGCTTGCCTCTATCTAGAGGCTCATGGTAATTCAACATACAGTCTTATTCTTAACATGGTATCAAAATTTAAATTCTAAATCATGCACCTTACCCACTATTCTTATTCATTTTTCCAGCATTCTCCCCGGCCCCATCAGTTTCTCTTGCAATTACATTAGTTTTGCCCTATTCAGATCTCTTTCTTCCAAGCATCGTTTCGATTCGGTGATCACTACACCAATCGAAACCTGTAAAGACGATCTATCCAGAGTCGACGTGACCAATTCCATCTAAGTTGCCACGCGGTGCCCGAAGATTTTATCAATGCAGCCACACTCTGCCACGATCTATTTATTGAGTCAGTGGCCACATGATTGAAGGATTCAAAAACGCTTGTACCAATGCCACAAAGAACACTCCCATTGAAGCCTCCACATGCCTGTATGCTCCGCCATAATTTTTTGCTACTCCACCCACACGGCCACACTCCGCCACTCTAATTTCACATGTCATCCATGCATTGACATGTTTTCTGCACACATCATGCGCCACATGTCATCCAAATAGGCTGTCATGTCAGCCCTAATGCAACATCAGCTTTGGCACTACATCAATGCTGCTTTGAATATATTAAGAGGGATTCTGACAAGAGGCAAATTTACTGTACCAAAGAGCTCGAAACTTGTTTGCGGATGGCATTAGATATTTTATGGTCGAAATTAAATTTTATAATATTTACTAGTGCAAATAATAGTGCATTTTTTAAAAATTTTAAATGATGTAATAATATATTACATATATACTATTAAATAATATTGAAAATTTAATTTAAATCAAAAGATGAAGCGAAGTGGAGAGGATATTTTTTGGAACCCCCTGATGGCTACACCATGTATAATTATTAGTGGACGACCGACGACCCTAGTCAAAGTCGGCTAAGTTTAGCTTAGGACATACTCAAAAGTCTTCGGGATCTGAGAGGGGTTTTAGCCGTTACAATTACGCAAAGTCGCGAACCGCGTACGGCGTATGATTTACATGAAATTCCCAAATCTACCCCCCACCGATCAAAACGCTCAAATTACGGTCACAGATTTTCTTTCCTTTGATAATCAGTTCTGAGCTCCAAACGCCTCTATTTAAGGCGCGCGGCCTCATTCTGAACCGTGTCTCCCCCTCAGATCTCTCTTGTTCGGCCGCTCTCGGTAAGAGCTTCAATATCTCTAAGGCTTTGATCTCTTTGAACTTTGCGAAATTCAGTTAATTTGTGTAGCACTTTCTTTTGGTTGGATTTTTGATCTTGCATTCCTCTGGTTTTGCATTTGTGATTGGATCTTTTGATTTCGCTCCCGTTTGGTTTCCGAGAAAACAGCGGGAAAAGTAAGGAACTTTGAAAATTGTCAAGCCGTGTGCTTTATTTGCTTCTACGTTGCTAAAAAGTGGAACATTGTGGTTAGTGAATGGTGGATCTGTGGAGATTTTAATGAGTGCTGGTTTTGAATGGAATGATCTGGCTTTTTGCTATTTGGAAGATCTGAATTATGCATGAATCATGAGGATCAAAGTGAATTTCTTGTTATTAATTGGATATAGTCGTTTTGGCAGAGAACAAACGTAAAAGATCCTTTGTTTATATAGATCTGATACAATACGTTAGTTGATCTGCTTGGCTGCATTTAACTCTTGCACTGCGTTTGGATGTTGGATGGAGCTTTGTAGCTCCACTAGGACTGGCATGGCACACATGTAACTATTAAATTATATATATATATATATAAACTAACATGCATAATAAATTTATAGACATATACAGACATGTATGTGTGAATATATGTTTGTATATAGATACATATGTGCACTAATACATACAAAAATATTTGTGTGTTTTTGTATACTGCCATATTAAAAAGAAAAAAAAAAACATAGAAATTTCTTAACCAAGTTGAGATCAGCTAATAGTTAATTCTGTTATGTAGCAATATACATTAGATTTTTTGTATTTGTTTATTTGACTGCAATATTTGCTTATGCAGATAGTATATTCAAAAACAATTTAGTTGGTGCTCATGGGAACTGCTGTTGAAGCTGCAAACAAGGTATCCATTGATTTTGTAGCTACTGGCTGTTATGGGATTTCTTTTGGAATTTGGGTTATAGACTCGTGCTGATGAAACATCTGTGGTCTATGTGTGCCTTCAAACAAGTTTTCTATGATTGGCTAAAAGATAGCTGGTCCGCATGGAACTTCTCTTAACACTGAAATCTTTTTTAGTAGTGGGATATACATTATTTAATATGACACATTTATTCAACTGCAGGAGGCTAATGGAAGCATAGCTGAAAAGAAGCCTACAGTGGTTTTTGTCTTAGGTCAGCACCTTGCTCAAAGTGTTTTAGTTATTGATCTTCCCTATAGCTTATTTAGACTTCAAGGTTTCTGCTTGTATATTGGATATTCAGTTAGGTATTTCAAAATTTAAATAAATCTTTCACAACAACGTGCACACCCCCCCCCCCACACACACACACACACACACACACACACACACCCCACTCACCCAAAAAAAGGAAAGAAAAGAAAAGAAACACTTTCTCACCTGGTCAGATTTCTAGAGAAGCACGGTGCTGGAAGCACAAAAGAACTATAAAAGTCCTGACCTGGCATTTTTCTTGGAACATCAAATAAATAGATACATGAGCCTTTCTGACTGATTAAGTCATCTTTCTGTTCTAAATTTATGGTTAGACTATGATTTCTACATGATATGAAACATGACTAGAGAATAAGAATTGCACTTTCATTGGAGATCCTTGAATATTTTGGACTAGGATCTTGATTATATATATTTATTTATCTGGGTAAATTGCATAAGCCCCCCATGAGTTTGAAATCCATAACCTCACCCTTCACTCCATTTTTGTTGGTGAAGAAACTGCTTCTTGGGCCAGAACTCATTTTAGTCTTATATTAATGCCTGTGAATGTATTTAGTTTGGATCCTGAGATGCCTCTCCTTCCCCATATAGGGGTGATGCAGGTCATTCTATTATTGGCTAGATATAAATTTAGTGAACTTCAGAACTTTGAGGCTTTGGATGGCTTTACATTGGAAATCAATATCTTTCTTGGCTAGAAATTCTCCTACATTTTGAAAGAAGAAATAGTTTGTGTACTTTTGACTTAGTATATTTTTTTTAAGATTTTATCCATAACTGCAAATGACCATAATGCTAAGATTTGACATTTTATAATGACACTATATGCTTCTCTAATAGTTTGGCCTTTACTTTTCAACACTAGCAATAATTGAAGTGGAAATTTGGCCATTTCAACAATGAACCTCCTCATTGAGAAAGAGTGGTTAGTCAACTGTTGGATCAATTAGATTTGTTAAAACTCTCTTTTTTGATCCAAAGCTTAAATTGTGATTCTCATTTCCTACTGCCAATGGCTCCTAAAATAATGGAAAAAGTCACAGGGAACGGTCTTATTAGTTCCTTTCAAAGAAGGTGTTAGCTTGAATAAGGCAATAAGTTTTTATTTTATTTTCCTTGTTTCTTTTGTTTCCAGCCAGTCGTCTTCCTTCTATTTCTGTAACAAACTTCTTGTAGACCTTTCTAAATCGATTTCTTGATTCTTTTGATTGGCCAGGTGGCCCAGGCAGTGGAAAGGGTACCCAATGTGCAAATATTGTTCAACACTTTGGTTATACCCATCTCAGTGCTGGTGATCTTCTCCGGGCAGAAATCAAATCTGGTTCTGAAAATGGGTACAATTTATATGAATTACTATCTATTGAACTATTCCCATTAGATTTTTATTCCCTCAGCTAATTATCCATCGAGCAACTGTATGTTTAGCATGATTACCTTCATACATAAAAAAAGAAGAAGAGAGAGCCAGCTTTATAGTGACCATTTATCTAGGCACGAAGTCTTTCAATGTTGTATCTTCATCTTTCAAAATTGTTTACTGCTGTGACTCATCAGTCAGGAAATGGTTTATTGTTTTTGCATGATTCCCTTGGGGTTTGGGGTTGGAAAGGAGCTCTCTCTCCCAAATCCACCTATTGCCATCCTCATTGCTAGGAAATGATTCATATGTTAACAAGATAGTTTTTGCAATTTTGTGTTGTGGCTTTGCCCACTATGTTCCATCGACCAGTATTTTTTGTTGTTGGGCATGCTTCATTGGTTCATCAGGTCTTTTGTGCTGCATGCGGACATTACAATTGGATGACTGTTTGTGCACTGCTTCGAATGTCTTTTTTCTTTATCATTATTATTTATTATTTTTAGTATGGTTCTGCTTAGAATTTTGACTTGGATATCGAATATTCTATAATGTTGCTTTTTTTTTTTTTTTCTGCTCTTTAGGATAGTAATTAACAGTTTTAACAGTTTCTCATATGGTCTTACAGTACCATGATTCAGAACATGATTAAAGAAGGAAAGATTGTTCCATCAGAGGTAACCATTAAGCTTCTCCAACGAGCAATCGAGGAATGTGGTAATGACAAGTTTCTTATTGATGGTTTTCCTCGCAATGAGGAAAATCGAGCGGCATTTGAGGATGTCGTAAGCCCTCTGCACAAGTCTTTCTTCTTTATTTTGATTTTGCTTGTTGTAGAAGACTTTCTCTGTTTGGAGTAGCTCTCTCTGAATAGATTCTTTAGTTGATATTTATATGAAACTACTATTGCATGATGCCTTTCTTTTTAAGTGCCATAATGTGTGATGGTTATGTGTTATGCAGACAAAAATCGAGCCAGCTTTTGTCTTGTTTTTTGATTGTTCAGAAGAAGAGATGGAGAGGCGGCTTTTGAGTAGGAACCAGGTTACCTTTGTCTTTCTCTCTCTCTATCTCTTGGAGTTAATATCCTTCTTTGGTCTAATTGTATCTTTTCCTGAGTTTTTTCCCCTGGATATTAATATTTTATTCTGTTCTTATCCTTTTTCTGCATAATGAAGGGAAGGGAAGATGATAACATTGAAACAATTAGGAAGCGGTTTAAGGTTTTCTTGGAGTCTAGTCTCCCTGTGATTGAGCATTATGATTCGAGGGGAAAGGTTCGAAAGGTAATTTTTTCTTGATGTTCCAACTTCAATATTTTTATTTTGTCAATCTTTCTGGATGTTCATCCAACTACTGATGTTGTGCCTTCATCCCCAGATTGATGCTGCAAGGCCTATTGAAGAGGTTTTTGAGTCTGTTAAAGCTGTTTTCACCTCTAAAAATGAGAAGGTAAAGCACCATAGATGTGCTTTGTGGAAGTTCAATCTACTTAGACTCTGTTTTGGAAGGAAACTAAAATCTGGAAAGAGAGTTTATTAGTGCTGTAAATGGGGCTTGTATAGTCTCAATACTTACATCCGTGTGCTTTTGTAAATATAGTTATGGAAACGTATGCCCAATATGATGTAAATTTAGCTTTACTATAGTTTCTGAAATCGAAGTCCATATAAAACATTAACAATTAATAAAGTAATGCTAGAAACTATATTTTTATATCACAAATATTTTCCAATACTGACTTGGCAATCTTAACCAACCCTTGGTTTAGTCCTTGTTAAAAAGAAGAAGCTAAGAGTTGGTTGAGACTGTCACATCAGCATTGTGGAATATCTGTGGGATAAAATGTAGTCTATAGCATTACTCTTTTACAACTAAATTAATTTCTGTGGTACCAGTAGCAGTTATGGTTGGTATGAGCAAGGGGGTATAATCATGCATATGTATGTAATATTCAGAGAAGCATGAGACATGATATGTTGGGTGAAAAAACAAGTTTATGTTATATCACTCTTTTTTGTACTACTGGCATGCTAAAAAAAAGAAATCAGAAATAGGCTTTTATTCAGGACAATTTGGATTTAACATATCTAATTGAAATAACTGGATTGTGAATGCTCAAAAATTAAGTTGAATATATCAGTAATTTATGGAGAACATGTCTCTCCAAGTTCTATTTTTATTTTGCAATTCTTGACTTAGCCTTTTGTCCAAGCCACAACACTATTGTCTTGTACTCCATGTATAGGACAACGACTAGGTACTCAAAGTACAATAACGCAGCATATTGCGGTTTAACACTGCGAGAATTGCAGAAAAAAAAAGAAATTTGAAACTTTTAACTTTCTTTTTTAATTGAAGAACAATATGCAGCCGTTCAGGTGTATTGTTTCCTGTCATTGATGTGGTGTCTTGTTTGCAGGCTGACTGAGTACTGCATATCTACCTGAAATTTCAGACATTATATCTATTGAGGTAAAAATTTGATCTTGGACTTTTAAGAATTCTATATTTTTGTTTTTGGATAACATTGTTTTTGCATTCTGAGGTCACTTCAAAGGTTGAACTCGGTTAGTTACGTGCCTTTTTAGTTCATTTTCTGTTTAATACTAAGAATCTGAACCGAGACACGCCACTGAAATTATAAGTTGATCATGCTTTGAAGGCAATTTTGAAATAATCTATGATTAAGAAAACATTTTAGCATCCATTCTGATAATGGTCATCTTCTTCTAGGTAGATCATGATTAAAAATTTGCTATTCTTCACCCTGAAATCAACGACTTTTTTTTTTTCTCATCCAATTTTTTTTTTTGACATCTATGGTTCTTGTGAACTAGAGTGAATAGGTTCGTTTGATAAAACTTTTTAGATGGTGCTTTTCGCTTATTGGTTAAAAAAGAGTTTTAATATGACATAAATGTGAAAGTAGTTGTGTTTGAAGTTGTTTTTAATGCCTTTCAGCAGTGGGTTCAATCCTGTGAAGTGTAGTGATTGAAGATTGTAGTATGACCAACTTACTTGGAAATCTATCGATGCTGGAAAAGTAATTCATAGTTCTTTAGTAGAATTATGGTACATAGTATCGATAAGGGGTATTTTGGTCAGCTGCCATTTTGATATGAATTAACAAATTGTACACACACAGGTTCTTGACATTTGATATGAATGAACAAATTGTACCACTAAATGCTGCAGCTTGCTGATCACATATTTATATCGTTATTCTTGTTTCAGGTTATGGATTGTTGGCTGCGTATGATTGTATTCTATTAGGGATGTTATTGCCTCCCATTAATTCCTTATTACAGAAGATTGTAGTACCTCTATATCTTTACTATTGTGATTGTATTTTTAATATCATTATTAATAATATGGTAACAGCAATAAGGCTCCTTTATCGATTGTCCGACCATCTTTTCCTCTTTTCTCCTTTTTTGGGTCGCTCATGGCAAGGAGTATAACCATACTGGTTGTTTTCTCTATTGGATCAAAAGACAGCAGGCTAGACCATAAAGGGAAGGGCTCCCCTTTCATCCATTGAATTCACTAAAATATTGAAGGGAAAGCTCCATATTATTTGGAAATTTTTTTCTTCTTATTTTTGAATGTTTGGTACGGCATAAACTATTGGTGAATCTTAAAATATTTATAGTTGACCAGGGAAAATAATCTTCACAAGGCATAAAATTACTTTTGCTTCTCATTTGTAGTTGTTCTCTCACACTCTAGGCAGACAATTGTGAGAAGGTCTCTTACAAGACATAATTGACCGAGCAGGTCTTAGATTTGCCTAAACACCTGCCCGGGTAGGTGGGCTTACAAAGTTCCTCTCGCAATTGCCTATTTAAATTGCAAGCAATATGCGCATACAATTACACTGAATTTTAATTTCATCTCCGAAGGCTATTCTCTTGAAAATATAAAAAATATTTAACCATTTTTCACACGAGCCGAACACATA
This sequence comes from Corylus avellana, assembly GCF_901000735.1. Classification (NCBI taxonomy): domain Eukaryota; kingdom Viridiplantae; phylum Streptophyta; class Magnoliopsida; order Fagales; family Betulaceae; genus Corylus; species Corylus avellana. Next base: position 42,852,342 of record NC_081541.1, read on the forward strand.
ATTTTTTTTTTTAAAAAAAAAACCATTATTAAGAACTGCAAATAAATAGCTGAAAATATTTTTGATTTTTTTAAAAGAAATATTTTAAGCCTAACAAAACGGAAAAATGGTAAGTGATGCTAATGCACATTCGTTAAACCGCGCAGATTCTATAAAATATAAAATGGTATTGGATTAAAAAGCCATATCCATTGGCCAGCAATGCATCCTTCTAGTTGGGGGCAAAGTATTCCACACCCTTCTTTGTTTGCCCCAAATTCAATTTGGCATTTGCTTTACCGAACAACTTCTTCCACTCCTCAAATAATTACCAAGTAAAAATCTCAAATACAGTTAAAAAAAAATAACAAAAGTGATTTTAGCTTATGCAAAAGTACGTAGTACATTAAGGGAGTGATCTCCCCCTCCTCCCCCTCCCCAAATTTTCTATTTCCTTCACACAAGTAGAGTTGAAGCATCTAAAAGGAACCTACAAACTTCCAAGCAGAGGGCAGAGCATCACCAGGTGAAAAGAAACTCCAAATCCTGGCATATATTTTAAACAAACATAATCCCATTCTCTCTAATGGTATCAATAACAATCCCCAGCTTACCCTCAATTCTCTCATCCTTTCTGGGCTCGTAAGACATCGCAAATACATCAGCTTCCTTTGACCTCTCTGCAATCAGCTTCCCTACAACCCGGCAGGCATTGTGATCAGTCAGTGATGGTAACGAAAATCTCAGATCCTTGGAGTTCGTAGTAGCAACAGATATCACTTTGCTCGTACCCCGGTGCATGACTTTGGCATGGACAAATCGCTTTGAAAAGAAGACATTTAGTAAAAAAGGTCTCATGTACATATCTGTCCTCTGTTTCCATGATTTCTTATTTGGTCTTTTAGCAGCCTCGCCTCGAGATCTCCGAGTCCAGGCAGCTTGAATGAAAGAATCCTACAGGCACCAAGTGAGTTAGCAGCTTTCTTCTATTTACTAAGCTAGATTGGAGTGTAGACAACTTATTTAGAGTAGAATCCATCAATTATTTTAACAATTAACAACTGGAAATCCGAATGAACCAACTACAAGAAGGAATGACTTCTAAAGATGCAATCCCGTAGAAGATCACGACTCATGCTAAAGTTTGCTTTCCAGTTTCCCTAAAACATTGATGGTGGATGTCTTTTTCAATTTAATGACCTATTCCACATGTTTTAGGGTGCATATTCCAATTGCAAAAAAGGCGTTTATTATTAAACAAAATTGCTTCCAAATAGACTATGATAAATAAACAAGCAGGCCAAAGATCTACAATGTAAAGATAAAGTCGGTCACCAACTAAGAAACATATATAAAGGTCAATTCTTTGAGTGATAAAAATAAACAGGAACAAATTAAAATTATATTTGGGAACAGTGACGGGAGTACCTCCGAGTATACTTTTCATCTCAGCAGGCATTGGAATGAAAGAACAACAATACATGGTGACCCATCTCATAATGAGTTCTATAAGTGAGGGAAAAGGTGAAGGCAAAAAAGTGAAATAAAAAATTTATTCTTCAACCCTTAGAATTGCTCTTTCTAAAGATTTTCCATAAATGCAATGAGCTACTCTTAGGGGTTACTCTAACATGAAAATCACTTGAGGCTTTCTTTGCCAGGAGGTAAGTAAAGAATAGTGTATGAAAACTGAAAAGTTGTTCTTTTCATATGGACATTCTATCAATATATAGATATGTTTTTGGAGAGTGCGCATGTGTGTAACTATACAGTATATCCAATATATATATATGTAAATTTTTTAGAAAATAGAATGGGAAATTCCTTGAGCTTTCTTTTTAATTCCAAGCACAACCTTAAACACGATAAGTTATACTAACTGTCATAACAAAATTGTGGGATGTTGTTCAGCATTTGCAATGGCCTCCTCTTGTCAAATTTGTCACCTTATCCTGTCCAAAAAACAACTCCCATATAGTGCAATTCATCTAACATCAGCTGTTTCTTTTCCTACTTCGCACAACATTTCTATGTCATATAGCAAAGAGTTTCTATGGATGTACAATACTGACAAGATTACTACAAAGTATATAACCTATTTTCTACAATATCTGTTCGATTCTACATAGACCAGCATCTTGCAGACCATTCACCTTTCATTTCAAAATATCATGCCATTTATTGTCTCAAGAATTTCAACAAGCATTAAAGCCACATTCGTCAGAATTTTCTTCTCGGCATCTAATCTACACAATAGCAGCTTTCCCTTATAAAATCAACACCAATTTATTGTTTACTCCACAAGAATGAAATTAGGATGTATACTCTGTCGTCTAACTAGTTTAATAGGCAAGCTCCATTGGGCTACTACAAAGCTTAAAAACCACTGAGATGCCGAAAAGGTTCAAGTTTTCTTTTTCTGATACCAACTGAGTTTGTTTATTACAAGAATTAACTGGGTTTTGAGCTAAAATTCATTCAGTCCATCATACATACCCAGTGCCATAAACCACTATCTACAAATTGGGTTTTCAACAATTTCTGACATTCTAGCAAAACCAAGGAAATGGGTCATTAAAATGGACTCTTGGAGAGTAAAAAGATCAAGCAAATCGTCCTAAAAGAGAGAAAAAGTGAGGGATTAGCAAGAGTTCCATACCTTTTTGAGTGTGGGGATAGGTGGGTGCGTGATGGTATTGGAGATGCCAAGCTTGGGAAAGGAGCATGTCCAAGAAAGCGAAGTGGGTTTCACTGAGCGACTTGGAAGCAACTCGGTTGGAAGAAGCATCGATGATGAGGATGACGGAGGGCTTGACACGCATGCCATCTTTGAGTCTTTAAGCTCTGCTGAACTCTCAGATTTTCACGATAGATAGGATTCTTCTCTTAGGCCTCCTACGCCCACTATATCGTTCAGACGGGGATAAAAAAAAAAAAAAAAAAATCTATATATAGTTATATTTCTTAAGGTAAAATTATATAATGAATATAATTTGATACTGAGTTTAAAAATAATAATATATTATCATTTGAAATATATCTAAGCAATAAAATTTTTCACATGAAAAAAAATTAGTGTCTAAAGAAAATCCCAAATGGGGTTTACAAATATCTTCATTATTCTTTCCATTTTGGAAGAACAATGCTTAAGATATTATAATTTTGATGGAATAACGTTATTTAGTAGACTCTCATACAATTATAATAATGTAACAGAAAAAATTAGCAATTAGATAAGAGAGGCTTATAACAAGAAAAAATCAATGACTGATTTTCACTGGCACATCATTATAGTTGTATAACATTCACACGAAGGTTTACTAAATAGCATATCTCAAATTTATGTTACATTCTAAGTATGAATAAAAAAAATTTACAAATAAATTTAATTATTTAGTTGGTCGATTTGATTAGTATTACGGGATTGCTATATCATTTTATAAAGAATTTACGGTAAAAAATTGTAATACTCCTAATAATACTCATTTTGAAATTATAAAAAGTTAATTAACCCTAAAACAAATATAATTTTATTTTTTGTTTAAACTCCACAAAATAATTAAAGGAGAAGAAAAGGCCAAAAAAAAAAAAAAAAATCCAAAAAATTGGAGATTTACAAATTCCAATTTGCAGAGAAAGAGAATATATAGGTAGTCACGTGATATCACTCCACATTTTCTTTCACTAAGCAGCGAATACAAAAAAACTTAACAAAGACAAACACAGATCAGATCTCGCCCAGGGTCTTTGCTCCTCCAAGCCTTCCAAGCCGAAGAAGAAGAAGAAGAAGAAGGAAGACAAAGACGACGAAGCATTTCTCCGCAAAAGCAAAAGTCAAATCGGAGGCAATGTTGGCGCCAAGGTTTTCATTCTTCGGAGGCGGCAACCGTGCGGAAGATTCCTCGAAGACTGAGCTCCGACCGACTCTGAAGCTCCAGACGGACAAGGACGTGTACCGGCCCGGTGATCTGGTCGTCGTCACCGTCGAGATCTCCAACCCCCGAGCCAGCGACGACGAGCTCGCCTGCTCGCTCCTGCTCGAGCGCCTTGGTTTCGAGATCAAAGGCGTCGAGAAGCTTGACTCGCAGTGGTTCGCCACTCCCAAGCCCTATCCTGGATCCAAGCAAAGACGAGGTTTGTACTTTAAATTTGAATCACAATTTTTGGGATGATTAATTAGTTAATTTGTTTGTTTGATTGTATTGTTCGAGTTTATGTTCAAGAATTGTGTTTTTAGGTGAACATGTGTTTATGGACTGCGCGGTACCGTCGATGGTTTCGAATCAGATTGTTCCCTCTGGGGCCACTAAATCATGTAAGCTTCTGTTCTTGTTTTTTGTTTGCTTTTATGTGATTCTGTAATGTAAATATGTATTCTACTTTCTCTTCAATCAATTATTGAAGAGATATCTATACAGATTCCATGGCTGATGTTGCTGTGATGCACGTAGTTCAGTGTTTTTATTTTTTGGTTGAGTTCACGACTTTTGAGTTTTGATTACCAAATTGATTTCATTGTTGAATCCACCACTTAGTGTTTTTAGGATTATTTAGAAATGTGAATGACACCATAGATTCAGAAATGTAGAAGAAGAAACAATCCTTTTAACCCAAAATGGAAGTCGGCTTGATATGGATGTTGAACCGTAGGGGCAACTGGAACCTGATCTGTTGACTATAACCCGATAGACCAATCCTGGGTACATAATCTTGTGTTTTACGTGATTAGGAGGACCCTTTGACTGGGGCTACATGATTCTTAAGCTCATAATCAATTGGGTTATTTTGCATGAAACATTGCAGCATGTTGGGTTTATGTTTCTATCATTTTGATTCAAACCAATTGATTCAGTAAAACATTCAATGTTATCTGCAGATGTGGTGCGAACTGTGCTGCCAGACATTATACCACCATCGTATAAGGGTGCTACCATTCGCTACTTTTACTATGTTAAAACTACATTTTTTGGACAATGGCTGGTACTGGAAAATGGCCACTCTCATAGAGAGTCAGTAAAAGATCGTACTGAGCTGGTTGGTTTCCTTTAACTTGCTTTAGACTATATCAACTATTTGCTCCTTTTTTTTCAGCAATAGATTATTGCACTGGTCATATCTCTTGCTTCTTGTACTATATACAATTTACTGCTATTTCCGCTCAGTTAAACTTTTGCTTCATTTTTTTTTTTATTTATTTTTTTATTTTTAAACTTTCTGCATGATATTGGTTGTGATACAGAGTACCTATTTTTGTCAACTTGTCATCTATCTTATTTTTGCATTCTCTTGGGCACTTTTTTCCAAAATATGAGTGGTTAGATTTCTGATTGCTTGCTGATTAATTAACTATTTGTAGACATTTCAAGAAGTTGGGAGTTGCCCTCCCACAGCAAACATGCATACAAACACACATATGTGTATATGCGTTTAAATGGGGGATGGGAATATTTCAGAAAATGTCCAAGTCCTTGCTTCCATGTCAGCCTTTCAATATATTGTTTTAATATGATGATTTAGATTTAAAATTTGCTGAAATTTAACCAATACAGGAAGCTCGTATCCCATTACAAGTATGGGTTGCTCAAAAAACCAGTGGGTTGCTAATGGAAGACGGTCAAAGTGATGGTGAGTTTTCCTTTAAGTTCCATTTACTCCAAGTGCATGTCACTGCTTCTGTCTCAGAACTGGAGTCATTTAGTTCAAAACATGGATTGAAAATTATTAATTCAACCTGTGGATTCCCATTAAAAGATATTCTGAACAGGCTAGTGTTGGAAATTTTCTGTCTTTGAATGACATCGATATATTAATGTTGAATATTATGTAAAAGTTAGCGTATTATCCTATTAAGCCAAAAAAAAAAAAAGGTGGCATGACTTATAAAAAAAACTATGGACTTGTCTTAAGCAGTTTTTTATTTTTTATTTTTTATTTTTATTCTTTTTTAATCAGTGGGTATGATATATACATTGAAGATCTCATTATCTTTACCCCTTTCCTGTTTGTGGTTTACTTGAAATGGTATTGAAGTTTGATGATAAGTTCTATTTATGCTCCCACTTCTTTTGATGGAAGCTCTTCGCTTATCTTTTGCTCTGGCTGAGTATCCTCACATTTGCATTTGGCTATTGATTGAATGGTTGCAATGATAACTAAATCTTCATGCATCAGGCTAAGAAAACAGTATAAGTGATAATGCATTGGAGCGTTGTTATGCATCTTGTTAGTATACAACCTTTTTATCAACCTTTTTGGTTGTCCTATAGAATTTGGCCCCATTTCCCTTCTTGAGTGGGACCATTAGGAGAAGTTGGATCATCATTATAGCGAATGAAATACAATCAGAAATTTATGTTGTTCCCTTGTTTCAGATTTTTATATTAGCTATAATTCTTGAATTGCCTCATTCATGTTGATGGATTTGTGCATTATGTACTACACAAATATGAATGTGGTTATTCATATGCCACATAAGACTATTCATACATGTAAAGTTTCAAAAAATCGGAGCTTAGTTCCCACAGTATTAGAAATCACAGGGCATGTAACTCAGCCAATTGATATGGCTTGACCTTTAGTTAGTACTGGTCCATGTGTGTCCTATTTTTAAGTGTGTTAAAAGTTTGACTTAGATGCTCAGGCTCTGGCTAGAGTCATAAAAACCACTTCAAGGGACAATCTGCTCTTTTCAATTGAACAATGAGAGAGAGGAGAGTTCTGACTTGGCTATATGTTTTTTCCCTACATGCTCATATAATACTTTTTTGTTTTAAAAAAAAAAATTATAAAAGTAATTCAATCTTAATAGAAAGTGCAGAGGGGCGTTACCCAAGTATACAAGAAGTGTATGAGAGAGAGACCCAATTAGGAAGAAGAAGAACACAAATCTAGAAAATCAAGAAAATTAGAAAGCGAGAACAATTGAAAGCAACCATCATTTTAAACAACATAGCTTTTAACCCTACTACCGTTCTCTCACAATCTTCAATTTCGGGTGTTGTGTTCTCTCCAGATACACCACATCAAGCATAGGGGCACCATCTTTCATACTTCTATAATGCGATGGCTATCAGACTGGCCTCTCCAACTAGCCAGAGCCACCACCCATTAGGGCATGACCCACTCTATCCCGAAAACACAAAAAATGAAACCTACAAATCTGTAGCGACTTCGCAATGTAGCAAAAGATGATTGATTGATTCCCTGCTCATCTTGAATATGCAACACCAAGCCATCACTATGACATGTTTCTTTAGGTTATCCAAAGTTAGGATCTTCTCTAACTCTGCTGTCCAAACAAAGAAGCCACTCCCAAGGGCATTATTCCTCCAAATGCTCTTCCAAGGGAAAAAAGACCAACTGAGGGGCTAAGCGCATGATAAAAAAACAAAAAAACCTAAGCTCCACCATCTACCTTTTGGAAGGTATATCTAGCAAATTCTATCCTAACCCCTTTGATTCAAACTAATAGAGTACAAGAGATTAACAAGCAAAGTGACCATCTTCACCTCCCAATCATGCATGAATCTAATGAAAGCGATATTCCATTGGAAGGTGTCATTAGAAAACAACATATGGTCTGCCCTCGAGGCCTCCTTATAATGAGCAATAGTAAACAACACTAGAAGGTCTAATCTCCACTCCAAGCGTTATACTATCTTCATTAGATCGAAAATGAGTTTTTCTTTTGTTCTTTTAATCATTTTCCATCTTTGACCCTAAGGGGTAGCTTAGTTAGCTGGGGATTACGTCTCAAGAAGCGGAGGTCACTAGTTCGAATCTCCTCTTCCTCCTTCCCTTGGGGCCAATTACAATTACTTGTAAAAAAGAAAAGAAAAAAAAGGAAGGTATTTGTTTGTTTCCATGAATTTTATTTCCATTCTTGACATAAGGTTTGCTGTGTATGTTATTTTTGGCATCCATGTGAAGAATCTCTCTGTACGCAAATAGTGCCAGCTGATTTTTTATGCTTTCACAGTTTGTTTGTTTGGATGACAAGGCATGACAGTAATGTGGATCAATATAAATTTGTTGTTTAAAGTTAAAAATAATCTTCTGTCGTGCTACAAAGTCCAAAATCAGCAAAAAATGCATTTGATCTTCTTAATGCTTATAGATTTTTTATTTTTTATATGTCATACAGCTCACACTAAATGTAATAGTTTCTGTATGCATTTAATAGGATAACTGAGAAATATCCCTGTGTTCTCAATGTTTCTAGGGATTGTTCCTTCTACAACCATCCAACTGGATATATTTTGGAAAGAGATGGATGGAGACTCTGATTGGGTACGCTGTTAATAATACGTTTTAACTTGTAACTCTCTCTCTCTCTCTTAACACTCTGAGTGCATAGTGCAATCATACATTCTGATGCTTTTCACCGAGAGCTTCAAAATAATAGATTTAGTCATTCACTTGATCTTTTGATATAGAGTAGAATTACTCCTTACAGGTTAGAGCTAATGACATATATGACGGCATTGAGGAAGGCTATGAAAGCTCGAAGGATGAGATCTCATCTGTTTCTTCATACAATCCCATGAAAGAACATGTACAGAGAACCTTTGGAAGTTCACTGTCCTTGCAATCATCTGCAGCAAGGTCTTCAACTAAGGATCTTCCATATGTTGAGGCAGAACGTACAAGCTTATCTTCAAATGTTCCACTTCCTCAGCTGTCCGTGGCTGAGGTCTTATATGATTCTAGTGCTGGTGAGTTACTTAAGCCAACTTCTTAATCACTCATTCTATACCCAAACCTTATATAGATTGTTCAGTTCAGAAAATTTCAGTTCCATTTTGCATTATGATAACTCTCTTTGCAATTTCTCTGTCATGACCGTGGAGTAATGAAAAAAATGAAATATTTTTTTGCCATTCTCTTATGAGTTCAGAAGTGCAGTTTTTCTGAATAAAGTTTAGTTTTGCAAACAGATGTTTTATCAACACAGAAGCCGGCTGCCGTTGTCTCTCCAAGCCATCAGCGGAAGCTTATGAGGCCCCTTTCTGCAGATGATGAAACAGGAGTATCCTCTTCATCAGGATCGGAAGCTGCTGAACCCATAGCATGTAAATTATCACACTTTCTTCTCCTTCAAATATCTTTATGTACTTGTCATATATATAGGATCAACTGATTTCAGTGTGTTGTAAGTCCTGGTAAACTAATTTGATGTAAACATTTTCTGCAGCAGAAGGCTTTGTTCGAGGAAGGTCTTACAATATCAGGCTGGATGATCAAGTTCTGCTTAGATTTTCTCCAAAAAACTCTGACTCAACTTATTACTTCAGCGATATGGTAATTTCAGTTTGAGAAATACTATGGTCATTTTTGAAGGTCTGTTCGTCGCACTGTGATGGCGCCATGCGTCTCTGCGGGTAACACTGTGTGAATCTGTTCCACAGTGGGACCCACATGGATGCATCAGCTGCATCCAATGACCAAGATCCTCTTTCAGTTTAATACTGATGTCTTGGGCCCGTTTTGCATATTCTAAGGGTTTTCTTTCTTCTTCTGTCTCTGTCTCTTTTTTATTTTATTTTATTTTCCTTTTTCACGTTTTCTTTTTGTTTATCTTTTTCTCAATTTCAGATTGGTGGAACTCTTACTTTCTTTCATGAAGAAGGAGCTAGGAGATGCCTTGAGGTAATTGTGGAATTATAAGCAGTAGAAAGATCATAAGCAGCAAGTATCAATTTGTTTAGTGTTATTGATGCTTCATGAAAAGATTGATATTCCAGGTTTCAATAACATTGGAGACTTCAGAGACTGTAAGTCGGCGATTCGTCCATCCTTCTCGGAGGAATTCCCCTACACTTACGAAGGTACTATTTCATTGAAATAGTTTTTGTTGTAAACCATGCTTCTTACATTGACATTACATTGCTCAGATGCATAAAGCTACTAATTTAAAATGCATACAGAAAGATTTTGAAAGAGTCCGATTTATTAGGCAAGACTGAGAAATAGTTTCTGTTGTGAACTTCTATTAATTCGTTGAAGGAATTTTAATGTTTTGCTTTGCGGCATGTTTGTTGGACCAATATGCTTGCAGGTTCAAAGCGATCATTATGAGGTTGTTGCGGATTTGGTCCAAACAAGCTTTCTGTTCTCCATTCCCATGGATGGGCCCATGTCCTTTTCCACTCCCCATGTATCCGTGCAATGGTCGCTTCGTTTTGAATTTTTTACCACTCCAAAGAATGTAGATTGGACCAGGTATGACTTAATAGTATCACTACTATAGCATCTTGCTTTCTTCCAATGTAAGTGATTAGTATGTTGTGAAGGTTCCCATGACATGAGAAGTATAATTAAAGTACATGAAGTAAAAGGGTTATATGGTATGGCAGGGAAAGATTATCATAGTTTTTATTGGCAACTAGTAATTTAAATGAAGAAACAACATTAGATTGTAAGGATATGTTATGTATCTAACTATGGTCTTGACTCTTTCTCATAGTTGTGGCTTGAGGTGATAAGTTTGATATCAATTTATCAGAAATCACAGATTTATTTGGTGCTAGGGCTTTTTTCTTTTCTATTTCAAACAGTTAGAGATTTAATTATACCCAAAAATATGCAATATCCGTAGTTGTTGAGAATTTTCATTACCACTCCCTCCTAAAACTCTGGATTTTATGACTTCAGATACGAGCACCCACTTCTGATAGAGGGAAGAGACAAAAGCGAGTGGGTTCTTCCAATTACTGTGCATGCACCTCCTGGGACTTCTGGTGCTCATACCCGCAGTGAGAAGCCTTTCTCTTTGGAACCCTTGTGGGTGCATAATTGAAAGGTGAATTAAATCATTGGTTAAATTGAAGTAGCTTTATTACCAGCTGACTATGTTAATATCATTATACATTGAGAATTATGAAATCTACAAATGAGTACTTTTGTAGCAGATGACTTTGAGTCTCTCTCTAATCATTTTAAGAACTATTGTTCTCATTTTGCTTCTGCCCTGCAAATACTTAAAATTATGGTTAGAATCCAGTGACATGAAAAGATGAGAGTCTAAAGCTGTTAGAAATGCTAATTTATAGTGTCCTTTGATTATTTTCTTAGCATAAGGTTTCTTCATGACACAGGTAGACCTAATCAGCTGAAATACAAGTTTAATATCCAGATTAGCATCCATGAGGCGCAGAAGCTATTTTGTTTCTTCAGAGAAATGTCCAGTCAAATGCATGATTGGCAAGTTGAAGCACATAGAAAGAAATGTTGGCTCCTAGTGCAGTTTATTTTCAGAATCCCTGGTATTGCCTACTTGTTGTGCCTTACTGCTTTATGTTCTTAATTTTTTCCATTCAAAATCACATTCAGCTGAAATCGTCACGTCGATATACATTATATGAGGGCTAGAGAGTGCCTTAAGGTGTTCCACACATGTACATAAAAGATCTCTGATTGTTTTACTAGCCTACTCGCTGCACGCCTACCAGGAGAAAAGCTTTAGAAAGAACAGAAAAAGTGAAGAGGGTTGGATAGTGCCTGTATGGATAGAATGTGTCAAACCACCTTTTGTCTTCTCTCCCTTTCACTCTCTTGGTGTGCTTTGCTCGTCGTTGCTAATGGCGTATACTTGTTCTCGAGCAATTAGGGAAGTGGGACCATTAGACTAATGGGGTGGACAACGTATACAGTAACTGGAACAGCTTCCCTTCAGATATTTATTTATTTGTTTCACGTATTTTGCTTTCTTTAATTTTCAGTAGAGTGAGACTTGGTTGTATATACATTATATCGTTGATGATTCTTTACATACGTATAAAATCATTGAAATTTCACTCTTTTCTTTTCATTTTTATTTTCACTTTATGGTCAGGAAAAAAAAATGATAAATGCAGTCAATTGATTGTCTAGAGCAATTTATATTTATATCAAAGTAATACCTCTAAATTAATTTTCTTTAATCGAGAAGCTTTTCTATCTTTTTGGGTTGCATGCTGCGGGGTTTTGAGGTTCCCATCGATCAATTACCAGTGGTTTCAATCGATGAGCTTGCTTATGTTCCTCTTTCATAGGGTTCAATTTCTATTGAAAAGACTTTTTTGAGTAAAAATTATTATTGCCTTTTTTGTTTTTGGTTTGAAAAAAAAAAATGTTATGAGGGGATACAAATGTGAAAACTGTTTGTGTTTTTAGTGTTTTGTGCTTTAGAGAAAAGAGCATGTATTTCAATTATTCATGGAAGGGTAATGATAAACACAATGCTGGCGTGCATGAACAGTTCATGCACGCCAGTGTTGTGTGAATAATTACTCTTCATGGAAACAAAGCTATAATTTCCTGAGATATGCTGTGGTTCTTTTTGGTGTTTTTCTGATCCTTAGTGAATATTGTTTTTTATTAAAAAAAAAAAAACCCAGAAAAAAACTTCACTGGTCCCTCATTTTTAAAAAAAATAATATTCATGTAGGATCAACAGAACGCTAGAAGAATATGAGGAGGAACTGTATCATTTCTCTTATGTCCCATAGCATTTTATAAAGTATAGGGCATTCTTTTTATGTATCTTAATTGTAACATAATATACCGATAATTTTTGGAAAGAGTAGCCTTGGAACATAATCTTAACTTGTAAGGAAATCCATTTAAGCCTTGACAGTAAAAATTGGCAATGAGATCAAAACCTAATGTTTACTTGGCTTTCATTTTTCTTATTCCATGGGGATAATAAGATAGGAACATGTTTACCTTTGGTTCCTAATATATATACATATATATATATATATATATAACATGCCTGAAGCAACAATTTCCTTGCTATTGTGCACACGAAAAGAATGAAGCATTATCAATCTTTCAAGTTAGTGCACCTGTTCCTGCTTCTTCAAACAACATGAAGCCATGCCGTGGATACTACTTTCTGGTTGGTGGGTTGTTCGGGAATCGGGATTCACATAATCAGTGGTGGAGTCAAGTGTTTTTTTTTTAATTAAAACAAAGATAATATATATATATATATATAAAACTTCAAAAAAGATATTTATATATTAATATTGTTTCAGAAGTAAAGAGGAGTATAGGAAAGTCTATCTAGTCAACTTACAAAAAAAAATACACAAAATTGAGAAATTTCCTTGGAACATGTCCTCTATAATTGCTATTGAAATTGCAAGAGTTAATACAATGTCCAACATTTGCGACAATCAAGTACGGTGCATTTGAAGACAATATTCAATTTAGTAGGCACCAGTTTCAACGAAATGTGTGTTTCTTTTTAACTTTCATTAGAAACCAATTCAAATAAATATCAAAAACTCAAATAAAATGAACACGAAAAATAAAATAAACAGAAATATATGAGACACCTCATACACTGACAAAAGAATCACGAATAAAAAAATTGTAAAATTATTTATGAACTCGAACTCGCTAAATAAATATATTTTCACATCCAGTTCACACAATCAGAGACGGATTTAGGGGGGACTCGGAGTGGCCCTGGTCCCCCCCAAATTACAATTTTTTTTTAAGGCAAAAAAAAAAAAAAAAAATTAAGGTATTCTTTGTTAATTGGTCCCTCTTCAAAATGTTTTTGACCCTGAATCTCCCAAATTCAAAGCTGGCTTCATCTCAGAGCACAATAATTAATAAGAGGAAAGACAAAGCAAAAAAGGGCACCGACCAAGAGACTCCAAACTTTGGGGAAAAAGCAATGTACCATAACCACAATTAAATGTACAATGTGGATCAATGGTTGGTGGTGGAGGTGGGATTTTTTTTATTATTATTATTCTTTTTTTGACATATCCTTACAAGGAAAAGGGCAGGGAGATTCGAACTAGTAACATTAGCTTCATGAGGCGTGGTGTCCAGCAGATTGAGCTACCCTTTAGGGACAATGGTTGGTGGTGCTAATCGGCATGCGCGTCTGTTTTGTTCTGAGCAACGCTAGAAATTATATTTTTATTTTATTTTATTGATGTGAGTCATGTGACAGTTTTTTTTTTTTTTTACACAGTTTTCATCAAAACTGGGTTAGAAGAATTTCTTCCGACTTTGTTCAAAACAAAGTTTTCTTCTTACTTTGTCCTTCTGATTTATTTATTTATTTTTTATTTTTTATTTTTTATTTTTAAGAAAAAGTGTTTTTCACATGAAAGTGAAATGTCATTTTTACGGATTAAGTTAGAGGAAGTTTCTCCGACCCAATTAGAGAAAAACTGTGTCCCTAAGGATTTGATATTCCATTGGGGAATTGAATAACAATTTAATATGCATGAGGTATCCATACGGCCACGTACAGGTTTCCTTTACGTACCTAATTCATAATCTCTTGGAAGCAACTAGATTGATTAAACTACAAAATTCATCAACTTTAAGACTTCTTGCAAGCTTTAAATACTAGACATAATCGCCTTCTTCTTCCACGTTCAAGAGAGAGAGAGAGAGAGAGAGAAAGCATTGAAAGTTTGGTGATCAAAAGAAATGGATGATTTATTGGAGTTGATAGTCAAAATAGCTAGCACCACAAGTAGTTGCTGCAGGCACACCATTGTCATCGCAATCGTCTTCTTCACCATCCATTTTTGCGCAAAGAATTTCTGGCACAGCCATCACCTCCCTCTGCTCACCTTCCGCCACAATCCAGCGGGCAACAAGGACACCTTATATTGTGTGGTGTGCCTTTACGACGTCATCGACGGGGAAAGATTCCGGGCGTTGCCTGAATGCAGCCACTGCTTCCATGTCGACTGCATCGATGCATGGTTCCGGTCCCATTCTACGTGCCCACTTTGTAGAACTCAGGTCTCATGTCTCGTTAATAATCATTGGCCGCGTAATTCAACACGATCGGTGTTTAGTATCATTCTCTTACACGCCTCTCGTTCATCTCTTTTTACAAATCCGTCATTGAATCGGTAGCTTTCTTTCTTTTTGTTATGTTATAGTTTTCCTTGCTTAGAACATGCGAACATCTTTGACATCATCTCATGAAACTAACATTTTCTAGACTTTTTCTTGGGAAATACTTCACCAATTCCAACTCAAAGTCTCACCATCTGCATCATTGCCAAGAGCATATATACTTATCTTGTTCTTTCAAAAATTTCAATGAAAGCATGCATACAAGACAAATGGAGGTGCACGCAAAGTGATGAAGAAATTATTTGGTTTGTTCGATTACTTGCTGGAGGTTGAAAATTCATTTACTTTTTTAAGTAGTTAAGCTTTTGAGAGCTCCTCTGAT
This sequence comes from Corylus avellana, assembly GCF_901000735.1. Classification (NCBI taxonomy): domain Eukaryota; kingdom Viridiplantae; phylum Streptophyta; class Magnoliopsida; order Fagales; family Betulaceae; genus Corylus; species Corylus avellana. Next base: position 42,867,526 of record NC_081541.1, read on the forward strand.
TTTACACAGTATCATAACAAATATCCTAACTTCAAACTCTATCTTTATCATTTACCTCCAATTTTAATTGAAATATTTTAGGTGTTGAGCCTTACTTATTAAAAAGGAGTTTGAGTTCACATATAAAATAGGGTATTAAAATATAAATTAAATGATTAAATTTACATATTTCTATCAATTTAAACTTTTTAGAACAAGTCATAATTTAACCTCAATTTTTTTAGCAAATCATACCATAAAGTTCAAAGTAACAGGCTCCTAGGGCTCTCTATTTCAATTGTTTTTTTTTTCTTTTTCTTTTTCTTTTTCTTTCCTTCTTTTGGGCAGAAGTACTTGTTAAATGACTCATATATATAAGATAGATACCAACAATATATATAAAAAATTTTCTTCTAAAATGGGTTCATGAATTTTTTTTCAAATTTAGTCTATTAAATTAGTATTTGTCATTAAAGCAAACATGTGATTCTCACATAAATTTTTTGTTTTATTGTGTACGTTAACCAGCTGAAAAAGTATATTCTTTGAGAAAAGAAGATATCTACAGTACCCCTACCAGACCGAGCCTTAGCGCATACAACTCTTTGTTTTTTGTGCACATGCACTAGCTTCTTTCTTCTTTCTCACTAAGCAGCAAATGGGTTTTCGAGAGACCACATCGCATCAACTATGCCACTATGCCACATACTCACATCTCTCTTTAATCATGTATTTTCATTGTTTTTCTAACAAAGATGTTTATATGAAGCAATCTTCTATACGTTTATAGATTTTGATAAAGTCTCTTTGGTATATAATTATTCTCAATATAGAAACTAATATTTGTAAATGTTTTTCTTTTTCAATAGAACTGCATGCATCAAATAACATGAGATAATTAAATGTAGCTATATTATATAGAAACACACACATTATATATATATATATATGAAGGAAGTTAAAGCACGATCAAACGGGCACCAGCAAAGAACGGAAGCCATGTCGAAGACTTGCTTGCCATACATCCTCGATATTCAACAAAGTGTTCCCACACTCGTTCACATTCCACCCTTCTAAGGCATGCACTATCCCAGCAACACGCCAAGCACTCATCATTTTCCTTGGCAGCCAATTCTATCGCATAACAAAATACTTAAAATAATAATTAAATGATTAAATTTATAATTTTTTATCATCAAAAGCTTAAACTATTGAGATTATTAGTAGTTTAACATGATATCAGAGTAAATATTTTAAATTTGAATACCACCTCCGTAATGTAGTACCTCTCATTTCAATTAAACATTCTATACATTAATCTCCCAAGTGAGAAAAAAATGTTAAAAGTTAATTAAATAATTAAATTCATTATTTCTTCACAATTTGAAATTGGGATAATTAGATGACGAATGGTGTCATATATGTTAACACTAAAAGAATAAAATGTGAATTGGTTGCTAACCTCACAAGAGTGCATGTTGATGAAAGATGTGGGAGTGATCAATGCTGGTGTGGTGTAGAAGAAGCAATCTTTCCGCATTTTCTTTGGTGGGAATTGAGAAAAAGGAATGAATAATGTTCCTTTTGATGCATTCAGTTGTTCCTCTTCTTTCCATTCATCTCCCACTAACCATGTCTGCAAATCTCTCATTATATAATATCATAGGGTTAAAAAGTTAAAAATAAAAATTAAAAAAATGTCTTCTTTTTATATTTTGATGCTTATGATGCCATGAATCTCAAGAAAAAAGGATAATGCTTATGATGCTATAATTTTAAACTATAACCTTGTTACAAACTCATGATGGGATAGTGCATATGGCGTTACCACGTCAACCACAGTCAAATTTAATTATTTAGAAACTTGGCGTGGTAAGTGGCACGTGGACTTCAAGACGGACGTGCATGGCACTACTATGCAAGCCACGTGTCACATTAATTTGTAAATAACTTATAGTAAAAGTTATAATATCCCTAATTATATTTCTCTTAAAGAAAGATTATCACAAGCAATCATGAAATAATAGGTTGCAAATTTTACCTTCTCGCCAGCATAACTTGATGAAAGGATCAATTTATTTTTCGACTTTGTGGTGAGCCTTAATTGAAGCTTCTCATACTCATCCTTGTATGGTATTGCCACCTGATACAATTATAAGCTAAGCAACATTAGAAAAAAATAAAAACATTGCAATCTAGGTTGAACAAGAATTCTACAGTTAAAACGTACATGGATACCCCTTTCACATAAAGCATCAGCAATGGCATAAGCAACCTTAGTAAGGTTGCCCCTTAAAAACACTTGAGTTGTTCCTTTTGGAATGCTATTTAGTACCACTGCCACTGCTAAGCTACTTCCATCCACCAGCTTTATTCTAAGCTGAGGGTTCTTTTGGATGTAAAGCTCACCATTTTTATTAAGTTCCTCCCCCTGCAAAAATTTACACAAATAAAATGTTGATAAAATATTGTGAGAAAGAATGAATCCACGTATCTTTTTGTTAATTTTTTTTTTTTTTTTTGAATATTTCCAATAGGAGGAGCTCATGGGGATAAAAATATAAAAATAAGACTTTTTGCTAAATGTAGTTTCTGTTCTTTCTTAGTTTATATTAGAAAGCTGGATTTACTTGCCTGATTTAGAAGACCTAGACTTAGCACCTTAACTCCTCTCTGTTCAGCATCTATTATAGCTTCTTCAATCAAGCTGTTGAGGGATTCCCTTCGCCATTTTAACATGTACTGAAGATTTTAAAGTGCAAAAAAGAAAAGAAAAAAAAAATGAAGATTGAAGTTAGATATAGATATAAAACAACTAGTTGAATCAAAGTGAATGTGACTAGTAATAATTGGGTTTAGCTTGAATTCAGTTCTAATTAATTGGAATTGAACTTGTTGATATAAGCACAAGTGTGTTATACCAGTATATAAGGAGGACGTGCCACAATTTCAACAAATCCAACTCGAACTAAATCTGGACACAAGCCGACAATAGACAGAGAAATGAACGTTTCTTACATGTATATTGTATCTTGGTATCAACCAAGACTGTAATTTGAGCTTTTGGAAGGTGATGCTCTCTAGAACAAATGCACGGCCATAGTTCCAAGATAGAATCAAAGACCATAGTAATGTCACAGGCCACATTAACCACAGGTACCATTTGGGCGTGTGGGGCTTGGAGGCCAAGGAGGCAAATCCTAGCCGTAAATGATAGATGGACTCTGGCGTCGTTAGATGCGTTAAATGTACCACATTGGGTGACTCTTCTTGCCTTTTTAGTGAGGCCTCATATAAAGCATCCAAGGACTTGTCGGTGGTCCCATACATGTGATCATATATAGGCATGAAAAGTGAATAATTGGTGCGGAATTGGGTGTGATGTAGTGAATGAAACCTGTTGAATCAGATTTTAGATCATAATTTCTTGAAATTCTATATCGAAAACGACAATAATTTTTTATGGCCACCCCCTATTTGTTTTTCTATTTAGTTAAAAAAAAATCATAAAAATAATTTAAGAAAAGAAAAAAAGGTGGTCAGCCAGCCCCATTTTAGTCATTGAGAGTGGCTCAATCACCCTAAGGCCAAAGTGGGGTGGCCGAACCATTAGGGTTTTTTTTTTTTTTTTTTTTAAACAAAATTGTGACGGAAGTAGTAAACCGATATTTATTGATAACATAGGTACTATCTATGATATAAATAGAAACTTAGAACGGAAAAAAATAAAAAAGTAAAAATTCAGGTACTAAAAAGGTAATTAATCATTTTCTTTTTGACATGTCTATACAAAAGGAAAAAAATTAATTCAAATTAGTAACCTCTGTTTCATAAGGCAGGGTTCCATAATATTAAATATAATTGAAATGATGCCAATGCAACAAAAGTCAATGTGTCAGTAAATTAATTTTATATATATATATATATATATATTTTTTTTTTTTTCTTATCAAAAAAAAAAATTACTATCTTAAATACACTGAGATGGAGCGGTCCATCCCCTTCTGTTCAAATGGGCCAAGAAATTAAATAGATAGGAGTCTTGTGAAAGGTGATGTGGGCATACGGCCACCCTAAAATCAGAGAATGTGGCCACGCAATCCTCAGCGAAAGTGATACGAGAGATCAAGAAAAGTGGTTAGGGTTTGTTTTGCAAAATTGAATGAACTTTTGGGTCCCTCGTCTAACCCAACTAAAAGCAATATATTCACTCACTGGTGGCGTGGATCAAAGGCACCAGAGAGCTCCTCTTAAGCAATATGGGATCCAATAAAGGTTCTCTTTCTAAATTAGGTATACCTTGGGGATTCCTCTCTAAATTGAAGAAAGTTTATCATGAGATTGTTTTAGATTTAAGACCATGTTTGAAAAATAAAATTTTTAAGTAAAAAATCAATTTTTGACAACTTCAATTTTAAATCACTTTTAAATGCCTTCAAAACACACCAAAATAACCCTGAAGACTCAAAGATTGATATGTCCTTTTTTCAGTACGCACTAGATCTTAGCTGATGTCTGGTGAGAGATGGCTTGTAAATTCAAAGGAAATGTGTACGGCACTGGCATGTGACCACCCAACACTGGGTGTGGGCTGTGTCGAAAGTCAAGTCAATTAATTATGTGTCTCCTCGTGTGTCGGATAGTGCAGGGGAAGTAATGATGCCATGCAAATGCAACAAAACTCATCGTGTCAGTGGATTAATTAATTTTTTTAAAAAAATGAAATTATGCTAGAAACTAATTTATTATTATTTTTTAAAAAAAATAGAAGAACTATTTGTACATGTAGTTTGATCGGTAAAAGAACATTTAGAGATGACCATGAAGGGTAAATCATAATAAGGTGAAAGTGATGAGGGCATGGAGAAACTTACGAGGGGGTGTACATGAGGTACTTGAGAGGGGGAAAGATGGAAAAGACCCATTTTGGAATGAGCTCGTAATTGCAGTGACCCAAGTTGTTCATGAAATCAATATATGTCACGTATCCGGTAAAGGATGCTATAGAGGCAGTTCCGGTGAGCATAGTTGTCAACAATGGTATTGCGAACAGCATGAAGTACGCTATGTGTTCTGCAAATGGATGGATCACAGCTGCCATGTATGCATGCACAAATATATTATTAATTTTATATTATTTTAACCATATAACAGCCTATTAAATAACATTTTATATATTTAATCTCATAAAGTAAACTTACAGGTAATTGGTTCGGTTACAATGGAAGAATGGTGGTGGGAATGGTAGCGAGAGTAAAGGTAGTGGTGGTGCAATGCTCTGTGAAGCCAGTAGTAGAGGAACTCCACAGGACCCGCATGAAGCAGACTTGCCATAACCACACCATCGCTTCTCCAGAAGGGTAGGTTATGACTTCCAGGAAGACTCAAATAGCCTACGTAAAATAGGATTCCATTGAACAAGATCTGGTCATCCCTGTAATTAAACAAGACCAAAATCATGTGTCGTTGCATGCAAGTGAAAGAGCATTTTTTATATATCATATTAGAACATCTGTTGAAGGTCAAGGTTAGGGTCAAGTAGACGGGAGTGGAGTGATAGCGACCTTCACAGAGTGGGAAATTTTCAAAATACTTTCACAGTATGGAGTATTTTAAACATTTTTAAAATACTTCCATACAATTAGGGTTTATGATTTTCCTCTATATATATATATATATATATATATATATATGTTATGATGTAACTCTAAATCATTAACTGTAAAATACAGTCGTATTCTCTGTAGACGTAGGCACGTTGCCGAACCACATTAAATTTATGTCAACTCTCTTTTAATCTTTTTTATTTTATTTTATATTATTTATCATTATTATTGTTCACGATAACAACAATTATTATCGGTTAAAACAAATTATATGAAACAACAAAAGTACTAGTTGTACGTACCAGTTCCTTTCTCTATCAACCTGCTCGAATTCAATTCCTTTGTCCACGATCCGATTATTGCCCTTGGCTGTTCGGTAACGTGATAGAGAGATCCATATTTGATTGTGAAGCATCCTCAACAAAAGGAATGGAAGTATAAGGAAGTAGCCGATGTCTCTCTCACTTTCTCCCTTTACCATGAATGAGTATGTGCTATGAGCCACCCATGGAGCCAGAACCACGTACTTCCCAACAGCAGGCCAAAAAAGAAAAGTTAACAAAGACGCTTTTATGAAGCTCAATATGACAACATCAACAAGTGAATCTTTTCATACTATACAAATCAATGTGATCTCGTTGAGTGCAGATAATTTTTAGAGGAACGCTTTGTACAGTATTCCGGAAATATTCCGGAACACCGTGATCCTGAAAATTAACAACTATTTGTACATTCAACGTGATCCGGTTGATTGCAGACAATTTTTTGAGTTACGTATGCGGGTGAGACTTAGAGGTTTATCCAACCTGTACAGATCAGGGAATGCTTTGCACGATGTTCCGGAGATATCCCGGTTAAAAAAGATAAATAAATACCTTGAAGATACCAAGAGGCTGCCATGGCCAGTCGGTGAGGATCCCTGGTTTTGTAGCCATACTCCCAAGAGGCCAGGTAGTCTCACCACCGATTTGTGCTACCTGTGCATGGATTTAATTTGGAGTAATTTGGAGGGATATATATATATATATAATATTGCATGCTCTTCTATTATTGGTTAATTGGTTGAAGCTGAGAAGCCGCCATGAATGCTATAACAGGACCCCCACCGCCCAAATGCAATGTGGCATGCCGTCACAGGCTCTATATTTTTATGTCATAACTGAGATTTCAGACAAGATATTATTATTTTTTCTTCTCTGAATATTTTAATTCATGGACGACATGACAATTCAAATTAGAGATACTTATTTGTGTCACAAACGAGAAACCTACTACATCAAATTAGAGATACTTACTTGTGTCACAAACGAGAAACCTACTACATCCCCTTGGACCATCGTTTGCAAGAGCTAGCACATGCAGTTACCCTCAATTAATTGTAGAGAAGCTGGAATGAAAGCAACGAAGATAGGAATAAGATCCTATCTTATTTCTTCTTCTCTGCCAAACTGCACGGCCATTTCTTCTTTCTCGGCCAAACCCACGCCATTTTTTCTTTCTCTCTTTTCTTCATCCGGTGTATTCGGTTGTAAGTTAATTTTGTGCACTTAGTTTAGGTGGCAGTAATTGGCTGGGGGCTGCAAAAGACCGCAATGAAGTTAAATCCTTAATTAATTTCTAGCTACGGATTCAAAGAGGATTATTTTATTTAATAAAATTTATTTTATAATCAAGATTTTTGTTTCATTGTATTATTTGTATATAATATTAGTGAATGCGAATATTTGTTATGTCATACAGTCATAGGAGGTCCAAAATATATTTGGATGGATGTCAAATGGAAAGAATTGAGATTCAATTCCTCCATTTATTGGTCTTAATTGCCGGCCAATAAATGTAGGTACCTAACTTCAAATATGTAATATCATGAGAAGGAACACCGAACACCGATCCAACGGAATTATTGTTTTTTTTTTTTTTTTTTTAATACCAAATTCTTTAAATTTTAACTATATATAAAGTCTTTAAAACACACATTATCTTTAGAATATTTAAATTAATATATTGTTACCGTGGCTCTTCATTCTTCATTTGTTTTTTTAATTGTCTCTCTCTCTAGATCTCACACACACACATCAAACTACACCATTTCAATTTCATATATCCAACTAAACTCCAAATGGTTGTTAGTTTTACCACCGTTTAGGTCGATATTTAATTTAGTTTCTTCAGCTCCCAGATTGGTTTTGGTAATTAAGGTTTTTTCATCTGGGTATAGACTGAATTACAAGAATTTCAGGAGTCTTTAAGGAAAATTGATTTGGATTTTTTAAGGTTTCAGGATTTTGTATATATGTAGGTGGATTGAGGAGCTTCAGTAGTTAATTGGATTGGATTGGGAGTCTATGGAGTTCTATGATGTTATCGTTGGGGCAGGACCAACCAGGCTACTGGGGGCGATACAGTTGAAGTAAATGTGTTGTGAGAATGGTGTCAATTTATCGGTGTGTGTAACACTCAAAGAAAATAAATCACCTAAGATAATGTTAAGATAACAGTAAAATGCTTAAAACCTCCCTTTATAATACTTTAATATGAATTACGAGAATGCCTGAAAGAGATAATACAAAACAAAACGAAAATTAGGGTCGAAACAAAGGAATTATAGGATTCCATGCATGAACTGGGCTCAGTCAATTGAGAATGTTGGACATGTTGCAAAATATATATTTTTGGACATCAGGCGACCGAGACACGTGTCCAAACGAGCTCTGCTAGAAATGGCTGAGTCAGACTTGTCCAACTCATATTTGGCATGCTTTTAATGCAAGCCATGACGGCTCGGTCAATCGAGCCACAACCTTGGTTGACCGAGACACATGGCAAACATGTAATTGGCTAAATCAAAAAAGGCTCGGTCCACCGATTGAGCATTGTAGCACCGACTTAAAACTCTATAAATAGAGCCCCAAGTCATTGTATTTTGTCCTTCTCTTTCTATATATCTCCAAGACATGTATAAGGATGCGAGGAAGGTTTGTTGAGTGGCGAATTGAAACCCTACGAAAGTATAATCTCGACGTAGAATGTACTGAGGTGCTCCGGAAGCAACGCTCTTGAGAGGTACAAGTCTCAACTCTTGCTTTCCATTTGAGAAAATTGCTAAAGCGTCGTTGTAATGCCCATATAAGGTTATACAAACATAACTATATTGTGATAACCACGTGAGTGGCAGTATTATCATATTTACTTTTAATAATAATAAAAAGTGTGTAGTTCTTTTCACAAAACCACGTAAAAAATGTTTACGTACATGCATTTTGATAACGGATGTAAATGTATTGTTATGCTAGCCAAATCTTGTTTGGATAAAAACAAAGAAATGCTATGGGTACTAACAGTCTGTTTGGGTATGCGTTTAATGGGTTTAAAAGTGCGTTTAATACGTAAAAAGTCAGTTTGAAGAAAAAAATACTTATTTGGTAAAAAAAAAATTGAAAGCACTTTTAAGGATCTAAAAAGCTTAAAAATTGCCAAAATGCACTTTTGGCTTAAAAATGAATTTTTCACATAAAAAAAAAAAAAACGCATTTTGACTTAAAAATTCTATTTCTCAAACATAATTTCAAACATGCTTTAAATATTTTAGTAAAAAAGGCTTACTAACCTGATGTGTAGCTCATTCATCAGTACTTGTTACATTTTTGTTAATTAATTGTTTTTTTTTTTTTTTCAATGAATGAGCTACACGTACATTAGGTTAGTAAACTTCTATTAGTAAAAGATTTATTACCTCTAACATGTCTCTAAAAACAATAATACTTTTAGAAAACTAGACTTTTGGTCATAAAATATCTAAAAGTTACACACATGTACATTTCGTCGTTTTTAATTAGCTGATTTCGTTGTTTATATGGTGTATATGAAATAAAATCGCAAACTAGCTAAGGAAACACATAATTTTAAATGTTAAATTATGATTTTAAAGATTAAACTGTAATTTTTTTTACGCACACTTAAATTGCGTTTTTAAACGCCGTGTTTTTAAAAGTGCACATTTTACAATAACATTTTTTTAAAAATTGCAAATTTAAACCTAAATCAATAGATCTTTCTGAAAAGTGGCACCTACTTTTTAGTACTGCATGCATTAATGTAGCAGGAAATTGTGATGTGATTCATCTTTGAGTTGAGCCAATTAAAGTCTTGTAGTTTGATTGAATGTGGTCACTCTTATATAGTTATATATATACGTCGTAATTAAAAAAAAAAAAAAAATTGTTGCATGCGTGTGTCTTAAGACAATCCAACAAAAATTGAACTGTCTTACGTACATTTATGAATTTTATTATAATCTAAAAAACGAGAAGAATTTGAATTATGAACAATTCCACCACTGTAATTTCTATTTTCAAAAAATAAAAAAGAAAAAAAGAAAAGAAAAAGGACGACGCCAGTGCTTATTATCATGCATGTCGGAAAATTACGTACAAATCACCGCATGGCAACAAAAACACTTTAATCAGTTCGGTCGTAGTAGGTAACACATTAATAAGTAATTAATAATGGATGATACATTTTAACTTGTAATTTCTTGCGTTCAGACACGAGACATAAATATCAAGGCCTAGTACAATATATATAAGCCTCTACGTACGTACAATAATTTTATAGAAGCAATTATTTTATCAGGTTAATTCATATATAAAAATCACATTCATATGAAATTTTATATGATCAGCCTCTTTTTCTTTTTTCTTTTTTCTTTTCTTTATATATATATCACAAAAAAAAAAATAGAAAAAAGAAAAAAAGAGGCTGATCATATAAAATTTCATACGAATGTGATTTTTTTCTTATATTTTTATGCTCTTTTATTTTTATTATATTTTTTTAATTTTTTAATTTTTTATTTTATGTTCAAGCTGCAAATGTGACTGAATTGTAGAATTTTGCAAACTTGATTTTTGAAAGTTAAATTATTCTCATATATATGAATGTAATTAGCTAAAGCGCGATCAAGGAACGGAAGCCATGTTGAAGACTTGCTCGCCAGACATCCTCGATATTAAACAAAGTGTTCCCACACTCGTTCACATTCCACCCTTCTAAGGCATGCACTATCCCGGCAACACGCCAAGCACTCATCACTTTCCTTGGCAGCCAATTCTATAACATAAAAAAATACTGGGCGTTAAAATATTAATTAAATAATTAATCTCATCTTTGTAATTTAACAGATATGTTAGGTGTCACTTGTTGAGCGAGAATTTGAACTCGCATGTAAAGGAAAACGTTAGAGTATTAATTAAATACTTAAAAAACGATTTCTTATGAGAATACAATTTTGGGATATGTGATGAATATATAGCGTCAAATATTATCGTAACTCTAAAATTAAGAAGAAAATGTCAATAGGTTAATTGCTAACCTCACAAGAGTGCATGTTGATCAAAGATGTGGGAGCGATCATGGCTGGTGTGGTGTAGAAGATGCAATCTTTCCGCATTTTCTTTGGTGGAAATTGAGAGAAAGGAATGAATAATGTTCCTTTTGGCGCATTCAGTTGCTCCTCTTCTTTCCATTCATCTCCCACTAACCATGTCTGCAAATCTCTAGTTATGTCATACTATAGTGTTAAAAAGTTCAATATAAAAATCTTCATTTTTTATATTTTAATTATGCCATGAATCTCATAAAAGGAAAATGCTTATATGATGCTATAATTTTTATTATAATCTCGGTACAAACTGATGATGTGACAGTACTGTACGTGGCACATTAGCTTGTAAAAATCTTATTATAATAAAAGTTATAGTATCCAACGAAAGATTGTCACGAGCAATCATGAAATGGGTTGCAAATTTTACCTTCTCATCAGCATAACTTGATGAAAGGATCAAGTTATTTTTCATCTTTGTGGTGAGCCTTAATTTAAGCTTCTCATACTCATCCTTGTATGGTATTGCCACCTGATACATACAATTATAAGCTAAGCAACATTAATATAAAAAAATAAAATAAAAAATTGCAATCTAGGTTGAACAACGATTAATCAACAGTACTTAAAACGTACCTGGATACCCCTTTCACATAGAGCATTGGCAATGGCATAAGCAACCTTAGTAAGGTTGCCCCTTAAAAACACTTGAGTTGTTCCTTTTGGAATGCTATTTAGCACCACAGCCACTGCTAAGCTACTTCCATCCACCAGCTTTATTCTAAGCTGAGGGTACTTTTGGATGTAAAGCTCACCATTTTTATTAAGTTCCTCCCCCTGCAAAAATTTATATAAAAATAAGACAGTATGATATCAGAGGTGGAGGATATGAAATGAATTTCTCTTACACCAACAATTCTCCATTGTGTAAACCAACCATTGGATCGACAAAATAAGTTTCAAATAATATATTAGAAAGCATGATTTTTTTTTTTTTTCTGAGCAAATAACAAAAGAAACACACCAAACGACAAAAACAAAAAGACAAAACAAGGAATGAAACGTACACCTAGGAATTTCAAATTACTAATCCAGACAACAACCGAGGAGAGACAAAATTGCTATATACCAATTTGGGCTCACTTTAACCGTTTTGGACCGGTTTTGGGCTCACTTTAAACAATTTCTTTTTTCCTTTTCATGGCCATTTTAGCATTAAAAGTTGCTATATACTAAAATTCTTGTTGGTCACATTCTACGAATTTACACAACATATAATACAAACAAAATTACAACAATTCTTGTAAATCATTACTTCACTTGTAGTTTTGTACACAACATACAAATAAACATATATAATAAAACTATATATATTATATGAAATATATATATAAGTGGTTAGTGGTTTTCAAAAACCTAGTAACCACTAACCGCACTAACTGCTAACCGCTTTTGAAAGCGGTTATTAAAAACCGCTAACCACGTTAGATTTTCACCCCTACAAAATGTGTATGCTTGTAGAGACGGCCCATTTAGCACAATTAATGTACACAGGGATGGATTTTAAAGGTGGCTGGGCCCTCCTAAATTTTTTTATTAAAAATAATTTTTAAATTTGTTAGAAAAAAACAATTTATGTTTTTTTTTCTTCTAATTTTAGAACCTAGTTTTTTTTTTTTTTTTTTTTTTTTTAACAGTCCGGTCCCTTAAAATTGAACTCTAGTTCCGTCCCTAGTTGTACATAACCAAACTTAACTTTGACTAAGATAAATTGTAGTTTCTGTTCTTTATTAGTTTAATATTAAAAAGTTGATTTTACTTCTTGCCTGATTTAGAAGACCAAATTCTAGCACCTTAACTCCTCCTCTGTTCAGCATCTAGTATAGCTTCTTCAATCGTTGTTGAGGGAGTCCCTTCTGCCATTTGAACATGTACTGAAGATTCAGAAAAAAAAACAAAAAAAACAAAAAAAACAAAAAACAAACAAACAAACAAACAAAAAAACAAAACAAACAAACAAAACAAAGAAAGAAGTTAGATTGAAAAAAAAAAAAAAAAAAAAAGTTGAATCAATTGAATGTGACCCGCAATAATTCAGTTTGGCTTTCATTCAGTTGTAATTGGAATTGAACTCGTTGAAATTAGAACATCAGTTTCGTAACAAGACACAAAAAACGTGTCTCAATCTCAAGAAGTCTAGGTTGAACAAAAATTGAACACAAATTGAATTCTTACATGTATATTGTATCTTGGTATCAACCAAGACTGCAATTTGAGCTTTTGCAAGGTTATGCTCTCTAAAACAAATGCACGGCCATAGTTCCAAGATAGAATCAAAGACCATAGAAATGTCACAGGCCACATCAACCACAGGTACCATTTGGACGTGAGGGGCATAGAGGCCAAGGAGGCAAATCCTATCCGTAAATGATAGATGGACTCTAGCGTCGTTAGATGCGTTAAATGTACCACATCAGGTAACTCTTCACGTCTTTTTAGTGAAGCATCATATAGAGTATCCGAGGACTTGTCCATGGTCCCATACATGTGATCATAAATAGGCATGAAAAGTGAATAATTGGTACGGAATTGAGTGTGATGTAGGGAATGAAACCTGTCGCGTTAAAGATTTTGGATTATAATTTCTTGATGAAATTCATATGGCAAAAACAACAATAATAGAGATAATAATAAAAAGAATTTTTGATTAGGCATATAGCTAGGTCCCTTGTTAACAAGAATTGAAACTTAAAAGTATTCCATAATGAAATTTAGCTGTTGGACCAATGGTGACTGGGATGTTGGCGGCCGGTGCAACATTTATAAGGCTCACAAGGCCAAGTTCTTACAATTGACTGTCCTCTTCATATTGTTTCCTTCCTACTTTTTCTGACCATTAATTAGCAATAGACAATGATATAAATAAATCCAATTTTTTTTTTAAAAAAAAAATGCAAACTTATCAGTTAAATATTCTATGTTGGGCAAGAATAATATTAAAATATTAATTAAATAATTAAATTTATTTAAACTTTTTAGATAAATAGTATAATAAGAAATACTTACGAGGGGGTATACATGAGATACTTGAGAGGGGGAAAGATGGAAAAGACCCATTTTGGAATGAGCTCATAATTGCAGTGACCCAAGTTGTTCATGAAATCAATATATGTCACGTATCCGACAAAGGATGGTATAGAGGCAGTTCCGGTGAGCATTGTTGTCAACAATGGTATTGCGAATAGCATGAAATACGCTATGTGTTCCGCAAACGGATGGATCACAGCTGCCATGCATGCATGAAGATATTACTAACTTTACAAATTAATTCTCCCTATCCGATAAAATAAAGGGCTAGTATATACCTTAATGATATAATAATAAAAATTAATTATTTGATCAGTACTTATAAAATAATTAAAAGTTAATTTTTATTGATACATCATTCGAGTTATATAGCGCTTGACTTTATAGTATTAGTGTATCATTTCAGTCAAATAACAGTTTTATTAAATAGCATTCTATATATTTAGTGTCATAAAATAAAGTATCTTACAAGTAATTGGTTCGGTTGCAATGGAAGAATGGTGGTGGGAATGGTAGCGAGAGTAAAGGTAATGGTGGTGCAATGCTCTGTGAAGCCAGTAGTAGAGGAACTCCACTGGACCCGCATGAAGTAGACTTGCGATAACCACACCATCGCTTCTCCAAAAGGGTAGGTTATGACTTCCAGGAAGACTCAGATAGCCTACGTAAAATAGGATTCCATTGAACAATATCTGGTCATCCCTGCATGTAAACAAGACCAAATCATGTTCGTTGCGTGGAAGTGAACGAACATCTTTTATATATGAAGCAACAAAAGTACCAATCGAACGTACCAGCTCCTTTCTCTATCAACCTGCTCGAATTCGATACCTTTGTCTACAATCCTGTTATTGCCTTTGGCTGTCCTGTAACGGGACAGAGAGATCCATATCTGATTGTGAAGCATCCTCAACAAAAGGAATGGAAGTATAAGGAAGTAGCCGATGTCTCTCTCACTTTCTTCCTTTACCATGAATGAGTATGTGCTATGAGCCGCCCATGGAGCCAGAACCACGTACTTAATTCCCAACAGCAGGCCAAAAAAGAAAAGTTAGCAAAGATATTGCTTTTATGAAGTTCATAATCAACCATATGACAACATCAACAAGTCATGAATCTTTTCATACTATATAATACAAATCAATGTGATCCAGTTGAGTGCAAACAATTTTTAGAGGAATGCTTTGTACGGTGTTCCGAAGATATCCCGGATAAAAAAGATAAATAAATACCTTGAAGCTACCAAGAGGCTGCCATGGCCAGTCAGTGAGGATCCCTGGTTTTGTAGCCATACTTCTAATTAGAGGTAGTGTAACCACCGATTTGTGCTACTTGTGCATGGATTTGGAGGGATATATATATATATATATAATGCAGGCTCTTCTATTATTGGTTAATTAGTTGTCGAGAAGTAGCCCCAATAAATGCAATGACAATATCCCCACCGCTCAAATGCAATGTGGCATGCCGTTATAGGCTTCTTTTTTTCATGTCATGACGCGACAGAGATTTTAGACAAGATATTAAGCTTTTATTTATTTATTTTCCGATACAAGATTTTCATTAATTGTTGGACATGATATATAAACTGCATTACCCATACTCAACCTTCACATAATTAAGTTCAATTAAATAAAAATAAAATTGTAGTTGAGCATATACACTGTCACATAATTAAGTTCAATTATATATACATGTCAAAAAATAAAAAAAAAGTTCAATTATATATAAGTTATCACTTTATTTAAAATTTTAAATAACTTGATTATATATATATAGAGAGAGAAAGAGTAATGCCACATGCAAGTCTCTCCTGTGTCCATCTTAAGTCTCTCCAAGAATGATGTGGTTATTAAAATCACCATTAGACTTGTGATTGATCAAATTAAATGGTAATTTTAATAGCCACATCATTTTTAAATAAAGTGATAACCTATATACTTTGTAATTTGTATTGACACATTTAAATCAATAAAATTTAATTTGAGTCGAGTCTTTGTATTTTAAGTCATTCGGATGACAACAAGTATATATAATACCAAAAGTGAACATGCCAACAGATTTTTGCCTCCTTAACTATGTCGAAAAGCATAATTACGAAGCTAGCTGGACCAATAAATGTAAATACCTAATAACCAGACCAATAAATGTAGGTACCAAACTTCACAATGCAATATGCGTAGCTAGCTAGCCACCTTTTTTCTCCGCTAATTTAATTTGGTACGTAATAGTAGGGAAGGCAATTTATGCTCACATGTTGACTTTGGATCAGATTGAGATAAGAATTTAAAATTATATGAGTGAATCATAATCCGACTTATTTAATTAAAAATATTATACCCTTTAATCCTAATTCACTTATTGCATATTAAATTCATATGGAATTTATGAATCATGTAAATAATTGTCAATAGTTATCTAACATCTCTAACAGATTGTTTAAAATACTATAACCTTGAATGTTAACTATTAAGACGTCAAAATCATACTCATTATCTCCATAATGTTTAAACTAACATATTGTTACAGGAGCTCTTCATTCCTCACTTTATCTCTCTTTTTTTCTCTATTGTCGACAGCATTCCCTCTTATCTTCTTTTTTCTCTTTCCTTAGTTTCACTCAAAACAAAACGTGATGGAGAGAGATGAAGAGAGAGGGGCTAGGCGAGAGAGAGAAACATGTGTATCATTGAGGTAAGGATTAATGTTTATTTCTGTGCTTGATTTTTCTTGTGGGTTTTGTATGAGATTTTGTCAAATTTTTTTTTTTTTTGAAACAAATGTATCAAAGAGGTAAGGATTCATAAAAATAAAATAAAATAAAAAATGATTCTTTTTTTGTAATGTTTATTTTTGTGTTTGGTTTTTCTGGTGGGTTTTGTATTGGTTTTTGACAAATATTTTGATGGGTTTTGTTTGAAATAGAGGTGTATCAAATAATTAAGTGAGGAAGTTAGATATGGATTTTTTTTTTTTTTTTTTTTTTTGTGTTTTTGATAATTTTGTATGGGTTCTTGATAATATTTCTGGTGGGTGTTTTTTTTTTTTTTTTGGTTAGTTTACTTTTGTGTGCTTCAATTTTGAAACATGTGCTTAACAGAGATTTAGTGTGGTTTTTGGATTGATTTATAAAAAAGAAAAATTGATTTTTTATTATTATTGTATTTATTTTTTTAAGGATTAATAAAAATAAAAATTCTAAATATAATAATAATATTAAAATAAATATTATTTAATTAATATATAAATATTAAAAAACAAATAAGATTCCATTTAAAAGTTTCGCTTAAAGCTCAAAAAAAACCATTGAGCCGGGCCTAGGCCTCTAGTAAATGCAGAAGTGACTTGATCAGTGTGATAAGTGATTTGGTCAGTGATGGCAAGCAGCAATAAAAACACTTTAATATATAATAATGTGGTAGGTGGTAGGTGGTAGCTGGTAGGCTGGTAGTTCCACGTGCATATATATAC